>NC_081308.1:4251944-4561388 GCF_030435805.1 Mustela lutreola | reverse complement strand
TCTGCCTGCCTCTCTGCCTACTTGTGATCTCTCCCTCTCTGTCAAAAAAATAAATAAAATCTTAAAAAAAAAAAAAAAAAAAAACAATTTACAGCCAATTACACAGAAGTCGTGACAGGCAAACAAGATTTCAGTGTAGGTTTTACCCATGAAATGAAGCCTTGACAAAGTTGGGTAGGAACCTTACGCTACTCAACATCGTACCAGAACCACAATGAATTTAGAGCTACCCGTCCGTCGTGTTCTGATGATGGAAGCAAGGGAGGGAAAGAGGAAGAAAGGAGAGAACAAGGAAGGAAACAGAATAACATAAAACCTTGACCATACACCTTATTAACAATGCCAACACAGGCGAAATAGACTTCTCCAACGGTTTTTGGTCTTACCATCCAAGGCCAATGGTTAACAGAGAAGCTGTGTAAGAAACACAGAGAAGGAACTTATTCCAAGCCAGATATATTTGAAGAGTTACTGAATGGAAAATAAAAATATGAAAATATGATTTATAACAGTGATATTACTCATTGAAGAGGTAATGTTCTGAGCTATCGGATTAATCACCACTATTACTGGAACACAGAGAGGGAATCCGTGGGCTATAAAGATATCTTTGTCTATAAAGAATGTGGCTGCTAAATTTTGGCAAAACATTAAATTAAAAATAACTTATGTGTATCTCTACGTATTTGCAATGTAATTTGAAAGTCAGTGGGTTCTATAAATTTTAATTTGTTAGAGACGCATAGCCCTCTACGTGAAAAATTTTATGAAATCTTTTCTGTTTACCTCCAGTTATACAAGTAAGAAAAAAGGATTTTCTTTTCATTATATACATCAGTAAATTTAAATCCAAGCAAACTTCCTCTGAGAAGAAAATTCTGGTTATTAATTTTTTTCAGTTTTATAAATATATTTCCATTGCTTAGAGTACAACTAGCTCTCTGCATTTAAAGCCCTAGCATTAATGAAAAAAGAAGAAATAATAGAGGGAAAAATCCATTAACTACATGGTATACTGTTACCTAATTGACTAGGAAACTTGGGAACATTAGTTAAAGTACATTTTTTTAATCTGAGAAGCTCCATTTCTAACTGTCCAGCCAACTGGATGTTGCAACAACCCCATCCAGTACAGAAACTAGAAAATGACAGATAAAATGTAAACTTTATTTTTTTTTCTTAAGCAGATCTGGTGCTGGTGACTGACAATCAGGTAGTATGAAAGACAAGTCCCTGAGGTGAGCTAGCAGGGATGTGTGCGAGCGCTGAAGCTGTCCTTCCAGTCACTGGCCGCCACGAGCCTGTCCCTGAGGGGTCTATGTGTTGAAGACACAGTCTAAAGCTCTGGTCGGCAAAATGAAAGAAAGCCCTGTTTGAAACTCTCGCATGGATGGGAAGATTTAAGGTTACCAAGCTTTGTCCTGTTCCCAAACGGGTTTATCAATTTAATTGAATCCTGGTTAAAACAAAAACAAAAACAAAATCAAGCAGACATTCATAGAAAGTGAGAAGCTGGTTCTAAAATTTATATAGAAATTCAAAGGACCAGAGCACCTGGGTCGCTCAGTCAGTTAAACATCTGCCTTTAGGGTCCTGGGATCGAGCCCCACATTAGGGTCCCTGCTCGGCGGAAAGCCTGCTTCTCCCTCTCTCTCTGCCTGCTGCTTTGCCTACTTGTGCTCTCTATCAAATAAATAAATAAAATTTAAAAAAAAAGAAAATAAAGAAATTCAAAGGACCTAGCACAGCTAAGACATTCTTGAGGAAAAGCAAAGTTGGAAGACATATACTACCACCTCTGAGGACTCAGAATTGTGGAAATAAACAAAGATATCTCTCCGTCTAAATGAGACCTCTTTGAAAGATTTTATTTATTTATTTGACAGAGAGAGAGAGATCAGAAGTAGGCAGAGGCAGGCAGAGACAGAGAGAGAGAGAGAGGAGGAAGCAGGCTCCCTGCCAGGCAGAGAGCCTGAGTGGGGCTCGATCCCACAACCCTGAGATCATGACCTGAGCTGAAGGCAGAAGGTTTAACCCAATGAGCCACCCAGGTGCCCCAAGAACTCTTTTAAATAAGTCAAGAGTCTTCAGTCAGTGAGGATGCTGGAGACATGCTAGGTAGAAGCAAGACATCTTAGGGGACTGGTTTGGGGGGCACGGTGGTCTTTCTCCGGTTGGTTCTGAGTTGTAAGGAAGGGGAAACATTAGGGCAACTGGTAGAATAGTAATAGTGACCAGGTCCTGAGCATTCCAGGCTACCTGCTGCAGGGACAGGGGTTAGGGTTGTGGGCTGGTCCAAGTTCTATTTTCGTATTTGATCTGGACATTGTCCATGTGATCTACGGTCTCTCAATATTAACCAAGTCATTAACACGGTATGGTCATGACTCAAGAACAGAGCTGAACAGAGAGTCCTAAAGAGACCTACACTTGATGTATCTCTTTCTGTTAAATGAACCATCCTTTCTCTTTTTATTTTATTTTATTTTTAAGATTTTATTTATCTATCTGACAGAGAGAGAGAGTAGCAGAGGGAGAGGGAGAAGCACACTCCCTAGTGAGCACACAGCCGGTGTGGGGCTCGAGCCCAGGACCCCAGGATCATGACCTGAGCCCAAGGCAGACGTTTAACGGACTGAGTCACCCAGTCATCCCCCCACACTTGATTTGGGGCAAAACTGGGAAGTTTAGGGCAAAACTGTGCAGTTCAAGTGGTGGAAAGATGTTCTTACATGGAGTGGAATCAGCTGGAGATCCTCACGGGAAAAACCCTGACTCATATTAAACTTTAAACACCTACATATTCATATTATAAGAATAAAAACACAGTGAACAACTTCCAATACACCACTTCGGCATAACGATCATTTTGAGCTACCGGCAACCGAGAATCGACAAATTAGGGAAGAGTTACCTGCCTCCTAGGGTCTGGCTAAGAGCAGGGTGTACGTAGACATTCAGACACCTGTCCACCCAGAAGAGTAGCATTTCTCTTTTTTCCTTTTTTTTTTTTTTAAATAAAGATTTCATTTATTTATTTGACAAATGGAGACACAGCAAGGGAGGAAACAGAAGCAGGGGGAGTGGGAGAGGGAGAAGCAGGCTCCTGGCTGGGCAGAGAGCCCGATGTGGGGCTCGAGCCCAGAACCCTGAGATCATGACCTGAGCCAAAGGCAGACACTTAACAAGTGAGCCACCCAGGCGCCCCAAGAGTAACGTTTCTTATCAGCACAGAGGGGAGTGGACACCACAGTGATGTTGCACAAATGAACTTTAGTAAAATACCTTGCCCTAGTAGCCCCCACCCATTTCCTAGCCCCTTTCACACAATGTATCAGCCCTTGAAGCCCAAAGAATATATAATCTTTGTTAAAAAGGTATATAATCCTTTGAGCAAAATCATTTGTGCTTTCTTACCCTTCTGTGCCCACAGAAATTAATAAACACTGTGCCTTTTCTCCTGTTCACCTTTCTTTCGTTATTTTAACTCTCACATGGCCAATGCTCACTTCAACGCACACGTACGCTCATTCTCGCACGCCCACATAATGAACCTGAGAGGCGGGAGGAGAAATTTCTCGTCCCCAACAAATGAAGTCAGGAAAGAAAATTAAACCTGGGGCCCCGTGTGAGAGTAGTTCAGGTTTGCATTTTCTTTCCTGTGCATCAATGAATGTAAAATTCATGGTCAAAAAAAAAAAAAAAAAAGTCTAAGGAACCCACATTAATGAGCTGAATCTAATTATTAGCGGTGCAAAATAACAATGGAAATTGCTAATGGGATCCGTTGGCCTGGCTTCTTAAAGGCAGGCAATCAAAGAAGGTTAATGTGTGAATAGCATCCTAGTTTGCACGACGGTCAACTGTTCTTTCAAATAATAACCTCACAATGAGTTTGCTCCTCACCAAATTTACTCGACATAAGCATCAGGATTCGGGGGAGAGAGGACAAGTGCTGAAGCGTAGATCCACCAGATCAAAGGTTGAAAGTCTTTGAATAAAGTGACGTGAGTTAATGTGATAATTACTGCGGTGTCCCCATACCTCACCCACTCCCGGCAGCCTCAAAACCTCCTGCAGCATGCCTAGACAGGGCGGGCCCCACCAGCACCTGTCAAGCGTGGTCTCACAGAAGAAACGGGCCATGGATGGTTTCAGCTAAGTAGCGTCTTAGGGCCCCAAGCAGGCAAGGCCCCTGGAAGGGTGCATAATGCAAGGGCATATTAAGAAATTAATCTCTTTAAGACAGGAGAAGTCTTGGGATGATGGCTGATTGTGTCTTTTTCTGGAGGCAAACACGGGTGCATCTCCCAGGCATCTTCTTGCCTTTAACATGTGGGAGAGTCAGATCTTCCATACACCCAAACCCATGAACGCAATATAAAGGCGCACACACACGTACGTTCGTGCACACTTCGTTGAGCCTCTAAGAGCAGATCACCACGGTTCCCCAAGAGCACATTCAGCCGGAGGGACCCTGCCAGCTCTCACAGCCGTGTAAAGAATTCTAGGAGGGTCCTTGCTGTCATACTCAGGAAAGCTGAGTGAGAAACAATCCAGGCCTGACAGAAATGCAATCATTGTTTCAAATGAAACACTTAAGAGCACTTAACTTTTCCGTTTGAAAGTTAAGTGCTCTTCTATTTGCATTTAAAACTGGCATTGCATGACAGAAAGATGTATGGTAACGCCCAAGCTAATAATTTTTAAAAATTTAATTTTCATTTACTTAGAATAGCATTAAAGAGCAAATGCAAAACACCACCGGAAGGCAAGAGACAGAGAGTATGGAAGTAAGGAAACAGCTTTACACCTTGTTCCCTTGACGGCATGCTTTTCCTACTCTTTGAATATGGGACCTCACATTTCCAGTTTCTCCTGGACTCTACAAATTATGCAGCCGACACTGTGTGGATCCGTACTCTTTAAATATCCGATCTACATTTCTAGAAGAACCTAGATGTTATAAAGAAAATTCTGCCCTTACCTTCCTGGGCAGCATCTGTTTTTTTAAGTCATCTCTACACCCAGCTTGGGGCTCAGAAGATCATGTGCTCTATGATAGAGTCAGCCACGTGGCTTCTCACTGCCAGCTTTTTTTTTTTTTTTTTCAATTTATGCTTACATTATGGGATAGTTCAGAATCAGTCTCTTGAACAAGTAGCCTTAAAGGATGAATGGACCATTCTGCTTTGAGGGAGTCAGTCTTATACGAAAGTACAGATTTGCTTGAACCTGAGTTGTCTCGACATGCCTTCCCGCCTAGAAAACTAGCGTGGTTACTTGATAGAGTCTTGGCCAGTTACAGAGGTTGAGTATGCTCTAAGTCAGCAGTTTTCGACTCTGGCTGTACATTAAAATGACCTGGGTAACATCTATAAAAACAAATCAAAAACAAAAACAAAACCAAAAACCAGTCCCAAGGCTTCACTGCAGAAAAGGCGCCCCAAACTCCACAGGAGTCCAGAATATAAAAGACCGCCAGAATCTAGGACAGTGCTTTGTGACTGTGTCTGTGCACAAAAATACAGGAGCACCTTGGTGAAACTCTAGATGCCGGAACGAATTAACTCAGTCCTAAAGGGTACAAATTGTGCATGTTTCAAAAGCACTCTCAGGTGATTCTTATGACCAGGATCATTTAGAAGGCACTGCTCTGCGTCACCCAGGTGGCTAAGTCAGTTAAGCATCTGCCTTCAGCTCAGGTTGTGATCTTGGGGTCCTGGGATCAAGTCCAGCATTGAGCTCCCTGCTCACCCTGGTTGTGCTCACCCTCTCTCTCTCTCTCTGTCAAATAAATAAATAAATAAATAAATAAGATCTTTATAACAATAAATAAATAAAAAGAAAGTACTGCTTTCAGAGATGAGAGGTAGGGGGAAAAAAGAGAAAAGTGATCGACAATGAAGCTGTCAGGGATAAAAGGCTTTGAGAATGAATCATGGTGTCTTCTAAATGTACTAACCCTCCTGCTATCCACATCTGTGCAACAAATTACTCTATGCTCAGGGGCTTCAACCAGAAGTTATTATCTTATGTTACTGTGGGTCAGGAGTCCAGGAGTGGTTTGACTGGTCTTCTACGGCAGGGCCCCTCACAAGGCTTCACCTGAGGTGTTGGCCAGGGCAGTGGTCTCATCTGAAGTTCAGGTGAGGAAGGCTCCACTTCTAAGTTCATACGGCTGTTGGCAGAATTCGGTCCTCATGAACAACAGGACTAAGGGCATCAGTTTCCTGTTGGCTGAACACAGCCCTTAGCTCTCTGCCATCTGGGCATCTGCAATATGGCAGCCTCCCTCTTCAAAGCCAGCAAAGAAGAGAGACTCCAAGAGATACAGAAGTTACAACCTCATGTTACATCATCACAGAAGTGGCACCACATCTCCTCTGCTGTGTTGTTGGTTAGAAGCAAGACTCAGGTCCTTCCCACACACAAGGCAAGCCAACTTCATGAGGGTGTGGGTTCCAGGAGTTCAGAACATTAGGAGGCAGCGTGGACTCTAATAAAAGGCTGAACGGAGCACGTGCTAAGAGCATACATGCAATTTAGCAGGAGAACCCCTAGTTCGTGTGCCTGGCATCCCATCATAGCATCCTATAACCTTGACAAACCATTAGCTTCCTTCACTGGTCCTCAGTTTTACAGATCTCATCAATGGGGTTATAAATGATACATACTTTAGAGTGCTGTTGACGTGGTCACCAGAATTACTACATGTAATGGGGCAGAAAAATGGGTAGCACCTATTAACAGTTCCACAGATAAGAAGTTAGTATTGTATTTCCATAAGATACTTGGTTATGTCACAGTCAAGGCTCATTCTCTCTTTTGTCCCATATTAGTGAACAAGAAAACATGTGATCTTGTCCAGTGGTACAGCAAGGAAAAGCCTGTCTGACCCTCTTAAATGTGTACTCATAAAGGCTTGGTGGAAAACAAACAGCGTTTGCTTCTTACATCTTTGCTATGGTGGCTGAAGATGGATCTATAAATGCTTCAATGTGTCCTCATAAATGCTCGGTGCAAATTGAATAGCATTGTGCTTCCTCACACCTTTCTACTGGAGTTCATGATGTCCTCATTCACACGTTCACTGAGCATGGACTGTGTAAGACACTGCTTCATCATGAGCAGATACCCCCACTGCCCAAAGCAATGTAGCATGCCCACATAACTATACTCAAAGGGAGACTGTAATCAATTGCACAAGAAAGTGACAAGCGAAACATTACGGCAGTTCATAGGGGAGAGAACCACTTTAGACCCCCAACCCCATGTAGATGGCATCCGAGGAAAGAGCAGTAAATAGAATATATCAGTTTTGGAAAGTCTAGAAGAAGCAAGTTATTCAAATATTGATGGGTGAGTACATTTTTGGCTCAAAGGAGTGGAGCTCTCGTTGTTCTGCTGAATATATTGGCCTCCTCCATGGTATGCTCAGGGCTAAGATTTAGCATCTGCTTGAGTCCTTCCACAGTGGTGGGTTAGACCCCCTTCCACTCACAGTTTGGTTTAGAGGTCAAGATCCATAACAGCACAAGCATCAAATATATCCAAAAAGATTTACTACTCACATAATGAAGCTTTCTGGGGGAGAATAGGGCAGGCTCTCCAACTGCTCCAAAATCGCTCTAAAGAGCACGGAAAGACACAGCTAAGCTTTTATGGTGGTTAGGGCATGGAGATGGTCTGAGGGTTCCTGAGCACAGGTTGGGGCTTGCACGGCTTAAACCTCCCACCCTGGCCAAAGGAGGGTACGCCTAGGCACTCTTATCATTGTGTTTGCATGTAGGACAGCAAGGGAGGAGCTGATCTGCATGAAAGCTGTCAGCAGACAAACATCAAAAATGGAGGCAGACCCTTTAGTATAGTATCTTACTTATGCACGTTAAGTAACCAGATCATTAGAATTCATGTATTTGCCTAGGATAATGAGCCAAAACCAAGAATTCCAGAAACAGCAAGAATCCAGGCTTTACTTCCCTACCTGGGCTCCAGCTTAAGCTTGTGCCTGCTTCCCATGCAGAACAGATCATGAGAATAACAAAGGGTCTTTCCCTGCATGTGACCTCCTGAAGGGTCGGGTGGACCACACATCCCCTCCTGACCACATCAGAGGAGAAGATGCGTGGACAGACCAAAAGTCTGGGGAAGAGGTCTCAGCTGTTACAAGCCATAAATCATCATTCCCTCTTTTTTGTTGTTCTACCCAGAGATTGAACACAAAGTTTTGACACAAGGATTTCTCCAAAAAATGGCATTTTTTTATGCCTCAAATTAAACACAAGTATTCTTTGCATGGATTCTTTTTTTTTTTTTTAATATGGCATTTTTATGTTGGGGTTATGAATTCCACATCTCTGGAGGAGACAGCTTAAGGATCTTTATTATGACAGTATTATTATTTAGGAACCAGTGATCTGAATCATCCCCTCCTCTTCAGAGAGCTAGATTTCTTAGCAGACTGTGAAGAAGAACACAAGTTTTCAGACATGAGGGTCCTCCACTGAAGAGTGTGTCTCTCAGAAGAAGTAAATACAGGTCAAGAAGGACGGCCAAGGACTTAGCTATCTGGGGTGCCTCTTGCCACCAGTTAGGCACGCTTTTGAACACGAGAGATGAGAGAGTTTCAATTCCCATTCTTCAGAATCCACTTCTCCGTCTCAGCAGCCAAACCCAATTAGCCAACATAAGTGACAGAGGCATCACATAGCAGATAGTCTCTCATGTAATTAAATCTCCTTTTAAAGTTTGCAAATGACCCTCTGAATAAACCTGAAAGGAAAAAAAATAGCAGGCAAAAGTTGTTTTATCTGATTTTTTTTTTCTTCTCTAGGAGACACGCACTGATGTATGTGGGGCCCTGGGCCAGGCCTGGGGAATACACGGACAAATAACCAGAAGCATAAAGAAGCGAGTTCAGGGTGTTAAGACATACACGGCACAAAAATCACATGCATGGTGTAAAACGAGCAGAAGTAATCTCGGACTAGATCCGGGATAAAAGTCAACTCATTCTTCCATACTGAGTTCAAAGGACACTTCCTTTGTCAAGACTTCTTTGGTATTTTCCTATTCAGTTTATTGCGCATGACTGTCTGAGTAGTTTCCTGTGTAAGGTAATCATAAATAGTGCTATGGAAAAAAAAATCGTTCTTTTCCATGTGGGTGGGGAAGAAACGTGTGGATTTCTAAGACCGGACCTGTTGAGCCACATGGTGGGCACACATCCTTGCTTTGGCACATGCTGTGGGGTCCATAGACCGACCAGGGTACACGCCCAAGAGAGTTCCAGTTGCTCCCCATCTTTACCCCCACTTGATATCGTCCATCTTTTCCATTCTGGCAACTTCTGGAGGTTGTCCTGTGGTACTCTTCTATGCATTCAATTGCCATTCTCCTGATTGATTATCAAAACTGGGAAACTTTCCATATGCATCTTGCTTATTTACGTGGTGTTGTTTCCAAGTGCCTACTCAGCCCATCTCTTTGATTATGTTTTCCGCAAATCCGGTGCTGATTGAAAGATGTTCTTTATTTATGCAGTATATTACTCTTTTCTCTCTATATGTCACAACTACCTTCTCCAAGGCCCTACGTGACATTTTCACTCTGTGACTGTGGTGTTTCGACGAACACGTCAGTTATCGGTATCTTTAGTTTGGATTGTGGTGGGACTTAAATTTCCCCGGGGGACTATACCTCCCGCCCTGAGCTCCAAAGCCCACACTTTAGTCCCAGCATTTCCTGAATGTATGCAGTACAGCTCCCCCCAAGCTGCGTCTTCCCTAGTTGTACGTGTGCTTAAACCGTCACACCCAGACAATAATCTTAACCACAACAGGACTGTCCTCTTCATCACAGTAGGAGCGCAATAACACTTGGTTTCTATTTCTTACAAATGTCAAGATTTTTTTAAAAAAGTCAGCAGGCAGCTGACAACATTTGAAATCATAATTTCATATCCGATGAACACCCTCTCGATAAGGTTAGAGGGAGTTTCTTCTCAACAAATTAATCCCCAGTTTACCTATATTCGTCATTAGACTTCCACGTCGAGCTACATTCCGTTTGTTTTGAGTCTGACATGCATTAGTCATTAGACTTCCATGTCAAGCTATATTCCTTTTTTTTTTTTTTTTGAGTCTTACATCCATCTGGGTTTGCCTCCGGGAACGCTTAATCAGGGATACGTTCTCTCTTAAAAAGCTAGATCAAAGTAGCTTGTTTGCTTCATGTTGGACAATCAGGATGCTTGAAAGACTGGCGTGCAGGGAAAGTGCTTGGCACGTGTGGCAGTTTGCAGAGAAAACAACAGTGCAGAGCGCAGAAATCTGGGCTGAGAGCGTCTCGTGTCGGATAAACACGGGGCTGAGATCAAGGCTCTGGGAGGCAGAGCCTGATGGAGAGTCCTGTAAAGACAAGATAACCCTGAGGAGAGGGAAGACAGGTTGATTATGAGTATGCCCGCCGCCTCCCCAGACCAGCTGTCCAACAGGAATGATCACTCCGGGTTTCAAGAGTTGACAAGTGAGTGAAGACGGAGTGGCTGGGTTCAGAGGATAATACACTCCGGCAGCCGGCGGGAGGTAGACAGAGAGACACCTGACGGAGCCCCAAGGTGTTCGTGATGAAAGTGGGGATAATAAGGTGGTTTCATAAACATCTAATACCCTCCAACTTCTGATTTTGGCGTAAGCCCTGCACAGCAGCTGCTGCCCTGTCCTGCCCGGATCAGTGTTCACACGCAAAACCGACTCTGGAGCTGAAAATGCCAAGATCCGGGCTGAAGTCAGCTCTGTTCCCAGGAACGCTCCTATCAACGCCGCATTAACACAAGCTTCGCCAGCAGCGAGACAGACCACGAGAATTACGTGTATTTACAAGGCTTCAAAGAGACGACGAAGAAGAAGAAAGGTTGCACAGACGGCCGCCTCCTTAGTGGTGTCGCTAAGAGATTTGTTTTATCGAAGTAACTTCTGGGAACCTCTCCTCGTGGTGCTAAATAAGAAGTAAGTTCCTCGTTTTCATTGGATCTCTGAATCGAGACAGGCAGCCTTGGCGGATGCAAGAAATGACCTGGGCATCCTGGCCAAACACAGATTTTGAACCAGCATGTCTGCATATAGTCCAGAGTCCATGTATCCATCCATCCTTCCTTCCTTCCTTGCTCCTTCTTTCTTTTTCGAATCCATTTTCAAATTTAATGAGGCACTTGGCGGAGTCCAGCCCCTTGAAATTACAGGATGCGGAGGGCCCTGCTGTCTTTCCAGCTGCCAACCATGGGCCACGGGCTGTCCTTTGCTCTAGGACCGACCACTACTGTCCCTGCATGGGGTCACCCATGCCTCAGACCCAGCAAGGATGCGCATAATCCTTCTCACCTGGCCGCTTGCTTCCTCTGCTTCTGCTGCGTCTGATGGGCGCCCCTGCCCCTCTCTGTGACTTCGAACAGGTCAAGGGATCCAATGGAGCCCGATCCCATAATCCAGAATCATCTCTCTATTTCAGGATCCATGACTTTGCTCAGATCTGCAAAGTCCCTTTTTGCCAGGAACGCATGCCCTTCGCAGTTTCTGGGGATCGGGTCGTGGAAATCTCTGGGAGGCTATTACCCTGCCCATCCTCGGGCTAGACGCGATGGTCGTGGGATCACCTCGGAGTGTGGATCCTCATTGCTCTAGGGGGCAGGACTGAGTTAGGTCTCCGGATTTATCTTTTTTTTTTTTTCTTTCTTTCTTTAAGATTTTATTTATTGATTGGAGACAGAAAGAGAGAGCGTGAACACGGTGAGGGGCAGAGGGAGAAGCAGATGCCCCGTAGGGAGCATGACGTGGGCCTCGATCCTGGGACTCTGGGACCAGGAGCAGAACGGGAGGCAGATGCTCAACCAACTAGGCTGATGTCAACTAGGTTGACTTCTGGCTTTATCTTGGAAAGACAGCTACAGCCAGACACCTACACACACACACACACACACACACACACACACACACACAGTGTCCTTCCCAAATGCTTTCATCTGCTCTGTCTACCATAACTAAGTACCACACACACTAACGACCTTAACCAACAGGATTTCATTATCTGACACACGTTTCTCTCCATCACTGTGTGAACATCTACAGGCAAATATCCTTCTCTCAGGAGGACACCACACGCAGGACCTTGTATGCCATCGGTTACCTCTGTATAGACCCCTGTCTGCAAATTCTGAGGTCTTGGGGGCTGGACCTTCCATGCACAGATTTGGGGGGCACGTGATTCAGCCATAACACACAGGAAGGGCCTGGTCACCGGTCCCGTCTCCAGCCCTCCTTTCTGACTGCTTCTGAGCCACTCTGGGCGCTGATGGAACTGTCTGGTGCACCTCTGTTCCCTCTCTCACCTGTACTCCGGTATCTCAGCTCTAGCAAATGGCCAGCCCCCTCCTGCAGCGGGCACAGGGAGGCACTTAGAGAGAACAGCCCGTCTGCACAATGCACAAAAATAGACTGAGAAGGAATTCTTCGTAATAGCTTCGCAAAAGACTGAAAATGGTTTCGATTATATGGTAGTGCATACGTTATTTGTACTTGAGTTATTCTCTGATGCCAGATTATAGTACAAGCAAAGCAATTAGCTTTAAAGGGCTCAGGAGAAAGCCCAGGAGCAGAGGTGAGGAGAGAGAATTCACTCTCCAGTATCCAAACGCGTACCCCAGCGGCGACGGTCCACAGTCTGCGTCTCTATCCAGAACAGGCAGATCTGCACAATGACATCGTGAACTTCCGATTCATCTCTCACCAGGCTGGCTTTGTGGCCCAGCGCCGACCAGGAAAGGGCTCCAAGCGGGTTCCTGCGGGCAGATCCAAACTGGCCTGATTCCACATACATGGACACCCCGGTCCGTTCAGCGAGGCCCGCTGTGTGTTGAAACAGAGCTTCTAGGGTCAGGGTCTCGCCTGTGGGCAAGGACTCCAGCCAGCACCGGGAGCTCTTCTGCCCGCAAGCTTGCTACTTCAGAAGACAGCCCTGCCCCGCTGTCCAAACCAGAAACCGCTGAAGTCACTTCAGACCCCAGACCCAGCCACGGCCAGCAAAATACCCTTAATCGCCGCATGTCCCACACCACGTTGGTGTTCTCTCTTTATGAAGGCTAAATGAAGACTGGCTGGCGGGATGCTGAAAAGAGAGACCGTCTCGTGAAACGCACAAAGAAAAAAGGTGCGTTAAAGGTCATGGTATTTTGAGCAAACTCAGCAAGACGGACGAGGAAGGTCATTGGAAAGAACTTGGTGTCAAAATGAGGCCTAGGTTCTGCCCATATTGGCTAAGTAAAGCTCTTGACAGCGGCATCGAGGCACAGGCAAGGCTCCATGGTTGACAAAGACGATGGCTTCAGGGCCCCCTGCTGCCTCTGTTTGCAGGGACCCCACCTACCCTGTGCCAGGACCCTCCCGTGACTTGGAGCAGGTGGCCCCCGCCATCACACACTGGAACATCAAAGCAACCTGCTACCAAGTACCACCTTTAGTCTTGTGCACAGCCTCAGTATCCACATCCTGTCCCTCCTCTGACTTCTCATCTCCTTGTTCATCTCGCTAAGTTCAGGGCTCCACAGAGCAGTGCCCAAGTCAACAGAGACATTCTTCTAAGTACCAACATACATGGACGAGAACATACATGGAAGAGAACTTCCACGATCATTGCAGCACCTTCTCCTAAGACCCAGTTCCCGGCAGTGAGGACACAGGAGGGTCCAGGTTCCTGGACACCAGCCACAACCCCGGTTAGACCTCAGAGTTCTGAAGACCAGCCCTTTCCACCAGGGAGACGCCTCGTTGCCCCGGAATCAGCAGACCATTCGTTAGAGCGGCGGCTTCTAATCTCACTCTAACATCTCCCTAATTGCAGCAGGTAGCAGGAGGGGTCCTAGGAAAGGCAAGAGAGCAGAGAAGAAAAAAGCCTGTGGGACATGGAAACGGGGCATCTGGGGACCCCAGGGCTGTTGAGGACACAGACAATGGGGAACACAATCAGGGGAGGGAGATAGAAAAGAGAAAAATCTGCCGGCATCATAAACTTTGTCTTCTGTAAGCTCATGAACTTACTCCTCTGCCCGATGCTGTGCAATCACGTAATGTTCATCAATGAAACTTTTGCATCAGCGAAACTTCTTTTTTTCTAATTCTGACACAAATGACTCAAGCATTTCCAGCCATTATTTCTATTCAAAGACGTTGATGACTTCTCTTTATACAAAATCAGATTCCTTGAACAAGAAAGCCAGGTAGGTTGTTCGCGATGAATAATTCTGACTCACAGCACACCCCCCCCTTTGTCTCCTGTTCCCTTTTAATTATTATTATTTTAATTCCATTCCATCGGTACAGCATTTTACTGCAAAACAAGGGTTGTTAATAGACTTTGTTATCACCAAATGAGAACTTATGCAGAAATGGATGGCGAAATCTGCCGCCTACTCCCACGGAGCAGCAAAAAAAAAAAAAAAAAAAAAATCGTGGCAATGCTTACTCTGCTCATCTTTGGATGTTTGTGGAAAAGGGTTTTGTCCCCCCCAAACGATACAGCCTGGGTGGGATTCTATTCTGCTTGCCGCCAGGTTTCGCCAGCCGAGTTTCTTACAGTTGAAAAGAGAAGTGCACCACATTTATAAGTGTATCTATAAATATAAAAGTGGAAGGTTTCTCTCTTCCCCTAGGGATAAAAGGAAGACTTGGAGGAAACGTTCTGCATAAATTCGTATTTTCTCCTAGGAGCTGCTCCTCCCTCTTTCTGTCAAGCCTACCTTCTAATTGTTCCCCATGGCCATGATCTTAATTTTCCCCGGGTCCTCGACCACCTAACACTAAAATAACGGCCGAGTTTCCTATTATTATAATTGAACATGTCGAAATAGCTCCACTCCACAAGGAGGACTTCTCTGTCTGTGGACTCTGGGTAGGCACTTCGGAGTGCCATTTCTTATTAATCGCTAGTGATATTAGAAGTGTTTGTGAATGCTCAAGATGTTTTTTCTACCGTTCTCGACCGCTCAGGCCAAACCAGGAACCGCGTGCCACCCCAAGGACCTCCAAGCTACCCTCTCGGGGTCTCTGACTTAATGAAGTTTGTCAGAGCTGCGGAGAATGCTGGCCAGGGTCCAGGCTCTTCAGAACTCATGATAACCACCTCCCAGGAAGAAGATGTTTCCAGATCGGCGTTCTAGTGGGTTGTGATCTGCAGGACCAGCCAGAGCTTTCGCGGTGGTCACTTACCCCCTCTGAATGTCATGTAAATGCTGAATGCAAACTCGTCGTGGACAGCAAGCAGAAGTGAGTACAGCCTGCTGTCACTACTTAACCCCCCTCCCCAGAGACTTTCAGCGGGAATAAGCCAGGTTCCAGGACCGTACCCAACCACTCTGAACTCTCTCTGGGGTAGAACACAACGCTGATGCCTTGCCCACTCCTCAACCCCAGTGCAATGAGCGGAGAGGTTCTGCTCATCCTTGGCACTCACAGACTGGCCAAGGGAGGCTTTGCCATCTTATGGAGCCCACCATGTCCCTGGGGGCTGTCAAGCTTTCAGGCAGCAGGGGACAGAGCCCCGGAGAGGCAAGTCAAGGCAGCTGCCTCAACCCAGAACTCAACCCAGTGACACCGATCACTGCTAGTGCTGCCCCACTATGCAGAGCCTGCAACACAGGGACCTTCCTCCATGTGCCCAGCCTTAGAGGAGGACCAGACGGAGAAGCGTACGGGGCGTACCACAGGGCAAGGAGGACTGACCATGCTTAAACCACGGCGCAAAGCAAAACCCAACTCCCCGGCAGCTCTGCAGGCCATTTTCTGGAAGAACATCCATGCGTCTGTCTGAATTACTTCAGTGCACTTGCCGTGCACTGTGATTATGAACACACAGACGTGCCATGACTGAATATGGTCTGTTTTAGACCCTTCTACATATTAATAATTGTGGAATGGCATATATGTGTCTGAAATAGATGTTATTAAGTACACGACTCTAACCATGTCTGTGTTTGGACCGGGGGGTGGGGGACATCAGGCTCTGGTGTGACAAAAGAGAATTTATAGGAAGTTGAGACTAATCATGTCCACTTCCAATCTCTTGGAAGCGCTGGGGATTCCCCGATATTTATCTTATGAAAAGCACATTGGACGGTCCCAGGAAAGTGAGAAGAGAGAGGAGAAGACTCTAGAAACATGCTGATATCTTAGTCTCCTATACTTTCTCATCTCCAGTTTTGGTTCCCTCTCTTTGCCCAGTATTTGTCCTTCACGACTGACCTGGAGAGCTCATGCAATCTGCTTTGTTTTGCTTGGAAAACCCCATCCCCACAGGGTGCTTGCCCTGCCCAGTGATGTGCCGACTGGCTACTAGGGCGGCTGGAAATTATCCTTACGGGATACACGCATAGACAAGATCCCTCCAGGGGAAAATGGAGCCCCCCCAGACACAGATGACAGGGTCCATTTCCAAAGAATAAATGGCCTTGACCATCTTTGCTCAATGTCATACAGTCGTCTTTCCAAAGGGCAGCACCAAATGTTTCCAGAACTTTTCAAATGATAAGAGCAATTATATTCCTTTCCTGACACCATTCATCTTAGCACAAAGAAAAACAAAAAACAGAAAATTAGCAAAGCATTTTTTTTTTTTTACACTAGCAAAGGATGTTAAGCAAGGTTTGGTTTCACGACACGCTCAATGTTAGTATGTTGAGGTAAAAATGTTCATATTCACACACAGCCACTTTGCATGCACTGTGACAATGTAATCAGACAATGGCAGCTCAATCAGCTAAATTAATCCTACCGGTACTTCAAATCCTTTCGTCCAAAAGGCCAACATCTTCTGCTCATGCAGAAGATGCCTTCTGGTGCCCGGTGTCCAAGGCGGTGTTCTGGGGTAATGAATTACAAATTCATTACTCCCCCTTCTGCCACATCTTTTCCTCTCCAAGTCTGCAAAATTCCCGGCTTTTACTGGTTCATGTTATGCTACACCCACCCTGATAAACCAGCATTATCTCCCCACATATGGTCAGCAGATGAGTAACCTTAATTATATCAGTAGGTCTTCTACCATGTAATGTAACTATGGGAGTTATGCCAGTGGTCAGAAGTCACGGGGGCCAGAATTCTACCCAACACACCCACTGAACATCTCCATACAAGCATCTTCATTGTTCTGCAAGCACAACAGGTCCCGAACTCCTCTGTCCTCTGATTTTCCAAGTATCTATAATGGCACCACTTTTCACCATTTTTTCCCCTTCTGGATTTCTCCCTCTGCATATAAATTTCTCAGGATTACCACTGTAACATGGTGTGACAGCATGCATGTCAACCCTTTTCTTGTCACAGCAAATACAGAAAATGAGCACATCTTCATGCCACACTGGTATCAATAAACATGGCGGCTGAGAACGCCAGACATTCCTGGCTCCATTCACCCATTCCAAGATGGAGTGATCAGTTTCTCAGTGATCGGTTTCTCTTATAGGACAACGTCCTCGTGCTCTGCAGACCACCATCATGACCATGACCTTGGAGCTTGTCGGAAATGAAGAGATTCACGCCCATCCCTGACTGAATCCAAATCCAACATAATCCCCAATTGATATCAAGCCAGAGCTAAAGAAAGACGCCTTATGCCTGAGGTCTGGGAATTACCTCCCTCACCTTTAGACTGTTGGACGGAAGTTTTTCAGGCCAAAAATATAACGAACAACATGTAGAGGCCTCCTCGCTCTTTGTGGGTTTTGACATCTTATCTCTTACGTCCTTGAGATGTGTGCATCCTTGCCATTCCTGACTCTTTCAGTCAATCTTATCCTGAATTCTCCCTCCCTGATTTACTGTCCATCACAAAGACCACCTAAAAATGATCCTTCCTGAAGGTTCTTCCAACACCACCGATAGCGTACCTAATCTTGCTGGATAATCACGTACGTCTGGAGAGCTTCTCACGCATGCTCTTCTCCTAGATATGCTTTGTGAGGTCTGAGTATATGTCTACCTTATAGGAACAGCCAGTGCATAAATCATGCTAAATGATGCATCTCTCTGCGGTTTTGTTTTCCTTTGTTTCCATAATTCATATTGTTATCAGTGTTCATACACGTGTTCACAGATGGATTACTGCCTGGTTAAAATAAGTATCTGTTATTGCTATTTGTTATTAAATGTTCAAGGTGCAATGGAGTTTGATTTCTTCTTCATGTTTGTAAGGCAGGGAATAGACCGAATTTTAATCTCGGCAATATATCTTCCAGTCTCTTACATCTGTAGGAGAACATGAATCTTAGACTTAAGTTGTTTATGGTGATAAACAGTATATCACTCAACAGGTACCATGTTCCTTCTACATTTAAAAATATGGAATTTAATTGCAAGTGTCCACAATTATTTTTATAGATTGTTTCCTGGCAGTATCCTTTAGGTGATCAGGATTTTCAGATGATTCACACTTTTTCAACTTCTAGACATTAGAATGATTTCAAATCTTAAATTCCTTAAATGATGTAATTCCTTTTTTTTTTTTTTTTTTTTTTTTAGTGAATGTGGTAGGCATAGAGCCCAACACAGGTCTTGAACTCATGACCCCGAGATAAAGCCCTGAGCTGAGATCAAGAGTAGGACAGTTAACTGACTGACCCACCCTGACCCCTCAGCGATACACATTCTTACAACTATTAACAAATGTGACTTTTCATGTAAGACGCATACTGCAATTCTACTGTTGAAACGTAGAATTATCAAGTAATTTCCAAATATAGAAGGCAACTATGAAAGGACAAAAATGAATAAATAAATGGACAGATTTCATTGTTATTCTAGGCCTTCCAAGCAACCCTATGCCACATGGTTGGGAACTATTATAGTTCAGTCAACATTATACATTTTATTGAGATTATGATAATAAAAAAATAAGGAAGACACAGAGCCATCTTAAGATCTTACAGCATAATTGCCAAACACACTCATGAAAAGAGGAAATACTCCCTTAGCACATGGGAGAGAAATTATAGTCGACAAGGATGGCCAAGAAATGATTGCCTTTGTACCTTAAAGTGTAGCTAGATTTTGCATAAATGAAGGGCAGAGGGAATTTGGGAAAAAAACTCAGTAATGGGAACACGTGTGGTTGTGGCGAAGAGAGTCATATACTCCCAAGTCCTAATTATGCGAGACATGGCACGTACTGAGGTGGTTTTAAGTCTAGAGAAACAAAATGGCGGCGAGGATAGGCAGAGGGCATGAGGGGAGGATGGAGTATTTCCCCTTCTGCTGTATTCATTCTTTAATATCTTGGAATTCCTGCGGGAAAATCATGGAAAATTCAAATTCTGAACTTCCAGTGACGGGAGAAGTTTGGTAGCGAACCAAGGATGTGTTGTGTCGATTTTCAAGTTTTGTTGCAAGAGGGAAACATCCCCTTGGATCCTTCGGAGATGTTCCCACGATGCCGATGGCCTGCAAATGTAGCACGCTCACTATTTCTTGTATTCTGCAAACTGAGGCCCATTTTCAGATTGTGCAGTGGCTATGACGACATTCAGTTTACAACTGGCCCTGGCGAGGTACGATACAGAAGGGTCCTTGTGCTCATTGAGTTTAGGGATGATTTACTTCCTGGCCCACTGAATGAGTTTTATACTTGACGTTGCTAAGGCTTCTTGCCTCTTCACTTCTTTTTATGGGTTCTCTTGGCATCTGCCTAACAATGGCGGGGGTGGTAGATTTTGCACATGTCTACTTCTTTCACTAGATGGTAGCCTTCCTGGGGTCTTCCTCAATTCCGCATCATTCATTGCTTTTATATGGCAGGTGTATGTTGCTTAGAAAGGAGGTGGGAGGAATCGCCCCCCCGCCAAAATGCAAAGGACGAGGGAATATAACGTTGTCCAAGCAGAAAGAGATCAAAGGCTCATGGAGTCAAGAAATACCATAAAACAAATATTTCCAACCTTATCCCACACGTGGTTTCCATGTTCTCACCATGAAACATGTTGGGAAGCAGTGAACACAGCATCTACACATGGTGTCTCTGTACACAGCATCTATGAACTTTGGTTTTCAAGGTGGGTTCCGTGTGTACCTTGATGGCCACACTGATGTGGACATTTTCCAGGTTGGGCAGCTTCCTTCACTACATTTGAAGTCCGTGAGTCCTGCTTGTTGGCTTACCCAGGGGATATTACGCTTTTGACATTAAACTTTGGAACTAGGAGAAATTGCTGCTCACAAACTGGGACAGAAACTATGAAGACACAGAACTAGACACATCTCTGAAGTGCTGGAAGAGTTCTCCGTAAAAGAACTACTGCACGCTGGCAGAAGAACCCACTAACCAAATCTGTTGCCATGTCCCCCTTAGCTAGTGACATGTATTTCCATATGCATTGTTCATCGTTCCCTTGAGCCTATAACTCAAAGTTCTAAAACCTGAAGAACTGGACACCTTCCCCCACACCACTGATAGGAAGCTCAAGTTTGCCAAGTAACTCTTAATGCCTCTTGTCAAAAAGTCAATATTTTCAGATAGTTCGGGAAGGCTCTGCAAAGACGCGTGGAACTTCACTCTAAGCCAGTGTTGAGGAGAATCTTTACACTTGAGTAGGAACCCAGGCGCCGTCAGAAAGACTTCACCAAAACAGTAAACTTTATCACACGGTAGCTGGCGGAACTCGTTTTCTCTCCTATCAACCTAACACTTTATGTCTTGGTTTATGTCATTTTATTTAATGAAAACACACGCACACCTGGGTTTTCTCAAGATCCTCCTTGTAAAATTTTTACTAGGACTGCTGGAGGAGAGGCTACGGACGGTCGCCATGCCCTGTGTTCATCAGAATGGCACCGACACCTCTGTTTTCCTTAGTTTTTATTGCTTCTCTAATCTGTCTCTCTGTCCCTCCATCTGTTCTTTTCTTCCTTACATTCACTGGAATGAAACTGGCTCCTCCAAGAAGCCCCCCTGGGAGTAAATCTCTAGTCCCTGGCATGCTACAAAGCTTCAATAAATCGTAAACATTATGATTAAGAAAGAGCACGTATTTGCTGTGTGAACATGCAAGTTCCATGTTCTCTAAGGGAATGAGCTCTCATCCAAGCTTCATATCTTATAACTAAAAACTCAATATCCACTTTCAGAGCGAAAGGCCATCATATCCCACTTAGCCGAGTGGGGCCAAAATTCTCTTCCCACAATGGACCCAAAGAGACTGAAGCTTCAGAAACGGTTTTCTCTTATCGCACACTGTTGACAACGTTTTATTCTGGACAACGTTCTTGGTGGGTTGTTCTGAAGCTACTGTATCAAAGTCACTCTATCTCTGAGTTCCACAAATGAACACAACAGATGCTTCTGCTCCTTCTTTGTAACCCACAGCCCAACACGCTTCCCTAAAATGGTAACCAGAGCTTTCCACCAACGTTCCGTGACTCGCCGTGGCCACCCGCCTTGGAGAGCGAGGCGTGAGAGTAGGGACATGAACAAAGGGTGTGCTTGAGTTTCACTCCCCAGGTCCATGGGCAGAGAAGCATGCTCCACTCCCTTGTCCTAGGATACTTTTACTAGGGCATTGCTGCATAATTATCTCTACTCAGCTTCCAATATCTCCTGCCTTTGTCTGGCAACGAGTCTCCCTCCCATTTATTCTTTGAAGTGGAGAATAATTAAAAAGCCATTAGACTTCTCTCTTTGCAATGACGCTACATAAATTACATCTCAGCGGTGTTGAAAAGCTGTGATGTGACCTAACCCTTCCCAAGTGTCACCTGATCTACAATTCAAATTTCATTTGTGTGAACAGGTCTCCTTCAAGTGTTGTTAATTTGAAACTCAAGGATTTAGATGTAAATAATGAAAATATATTACTTATTATTAATGTGACAGCTTCTCGATCGTCTTCCGTCTGGGGAAGCGTGTTCATCGGTAAAGAATGGTATTTTCTAAAGGACCTACCACAGTAGGGAAATCTCTGCTGGTATTTTTAAGGTAGATTGGGTGACTCCCATACATTTTCGGCAGAAGGAAGATTCTTAATCCTTATACTCTCTGTCAATGTTTATGCAGACAAAGATGATTTTCTATTGGTTTTCAAATAGAAAGAGCTCAGTTCTGAATGAAAAGAACTGGGGGGTGATTATGGTCGCAGCCTGCAAAGAAATTCAAGAGAGACCAAGACAGTATTCCCATAAACATGCGCTCACTCCCCCCCCCCCCCACCGCCCCCCAGATGTATAGCATGCAACACTTAGGAAGTTTCCGGGCTGAACAAGAGATTGCTTTTGCACGACTAAATCACATTGGCTTCTGCATACAACATACAACATACAACATGCATACCACAGCCCCACCAAGAGAAACTGCAACACAAGCTCAAGTATGTGGCAGCGACCATAAACTCCAGAAAGCATGGGGACACGTGAGACGCCGGAAATCAGCCCAGGAGAACGTACGAGCCTCTGCTCCCCCAAAACTCTGGGGAGGGTGTCTTTAAAGACGAGGAAGAATGAGCACACGGGAAAAGAAGTAAGTACAGGGGGAAATGTCTCTTCTTGGGAGAGCAGCAAGTGAAAACGGACATAGGTAGGCAGCTGTACAGAAAGTCTATCACAAGCCACCGACAAGAAGATTGCCAGAGGCCTCGGCACCATGTTAAAGAACCTGGAGTCGGATCTCAGTGGAAATCAGGAATGACTCCTGCTGGATTTTAAACAGGCCCATGACAAGATGGAGGTTCTACAGAGATCCTTTGACGCTAGCACAGAGTACCGGCCCAACGCAGCAACAGAGAACGTCAAGAGAGAAACCTGGTCGTAATGCATGAAGCCCAACTCAGACCCTGGCAAAGATGACGAACTAAATGGGGAGATGAAACAGATTTTTATAGGGGATTCTGTCAACTGTGGTGTCTGAGAAAGGAACACAGGCATGAGTCAGGGTGACTGTGGGGTTCTGACTTGCATATTTGGGGTGAGGCTTGGAGAAGGGATATTCTGCATCAACATTGGAACATGAGGGGGGAGAGCAAATTAATTTTATATAGAAAATTATCTAAGCATAGTATAAGGAATGAGTTCACAGAAAAAGAAATTGTAAGGGAAGAGCAGATTAGCTATGAAAGTTACAGAAAAGATTCAGGAGTTCAAAAACATATGTATCTATCTCCAAAGTCACTAACTACTGATAGGCCCACCACACCCCACATCTATTTAAAAAATACCGTTTCTCGGGGTGCCTGGGTGGCTCAGTGGGTTGGGCCGCTGCCTTCGGCTCGGGTCATGATCTCAGGGTCCTGGAATCGAGTCCCGCATCGGGCTCTCTGCTCGGCGGGGAGCCTGCTTCCTCCTCTCTTTCTGCCTGCCTCTCTGCCTACTTGTGATCTCTCTCTGTCAAATAAATAAAATAAAATCTTAAAAAAAAATACTGTTTCTTGGTTATACCTTGAGTTTGGTGCAGCTCACGTAGCCATCTATAATCTGTACAACTGAAGTGAAGACCCCTAACTGGGGACACCTCTGTTCCGTGGCAGAGTCAATGGGGAATTGAGAGAAAGTTCCGGAGATGCATTAAAAGAGAACGGAGAGCGTAAAAGTTACATGCAAACATGCGACGCTGTAGTTTTACAGCATTTGGACTGTCGGTGAAGTCCAACAGTAGACTTCACTGTAGACAGTCGACTTTGGTGTAGACCGAAGCCTGAGCCCTCCCCAGTGCACACGAGGCCGTGAGAAAGAGAAAGGCAGGGGCCCTTCTCCGAAATCACTAAGAATTTCAAGACAGGGATATGAATAGAACCTCAAATTCAGAGCAATGGCAAAAGAGAAAAAAACAAAAAAGCGCGTGGTCTCAGACTGATAAGAGGAACCTCCTTGAGATTTGGGCACGGAAACTGGCAAGTTAACGAGAGGAGACCTCTGAAGGGTTTCAAAGACAACCGTATCACGACCTCATTTATTTTTTCCAAGCCAATTCCTTCTTTAATTTTCGAAGGCAGATACTCCTTAGGCACCGACAGGCTTTGCTGAATTTTCCTGCCGACCACACTGGCTTCTACTTCCGTGCTGGCACACGTGGGCTGGGTGTATGACTTGGTTCTTCAAGAGTCAACCCCATTATTCCTCTTTAACATCGTAACCCAGCTCTTCAGAACAGCAGGTCGGAGAGCCGTCCACAGAGGCTTGCCAAGCTGACAAATGTCTGCTGTTAGCAATCAAGTGGGACGCGGGAAGAATAATTTTTCGATGCAAAGGATACTTGAGTTGCATAAGACCATAAACTACGAACACTCCCACGATATTATTATATATAAATTTATACATGGATTACAAATTTCAGGAAATAGTAAAAGTCAGAAGACAAATTATTAGTATGGGCAGAAAAACAGGGGTATGGAAATACTGGTAACAATCCCCCTAACAGGATATGAAAAAAGGAATGCTAATGAAACACGAGGCACTCTTGCTTCTTCTCTAGGTCAAACATAAAAATTTTCCCAACTGCTTTCAGTGCTCCAGGATCGAGCCATAGTTCAGTCATGGGTAACTTTCAAAGCGAACGGTGCTCACTCTCCTGAAATTAGGGGCCCGAGAAATCTAATCCTGTTCCGCCATGAAATCAGCTTCACGAACATGATAAAGCCCTGTCCCTAGATCATAAACTCGCCCATTTCCGGTAACCTTCTCAAAGATGAGGGCGTTTTGTATCTGAAATTTTGCTGTGTGTTTAACCAAAAGGACACCCTTCTCGCTGAATCTGCCACACTGACTCAGAACACTAAAACCAAAAATAGGATTTTGGGAAAATGGAATTTTATTTCCAGGTATGTTTCTTTGCAGTATCATTACTTTCTCTCTCTCTCTCTCTCTTTTTTCTTTCTTTCTTTTTTTTTTTTTTTGACAGTATCATTTCTAGACTTGACTTAAAAGACTTAATAACTTCTTCTGGGTGTCCTTAGTGAAATGATGTTTAAAAATATTTGTCTTCTTCAATGGCAGGAAAAGCAGCAGACAGAGGACTCTGTCCTAAGACACTACTTCCTGCTCATTTTTTCTACAAATATGAAACGATGCTTAAAAAGAAAACCATTTTTTAAAAGTTATTTATTTCAGAGAGACAGAAAGACATAGAAAGAGAAAGCACGAGCAGGGGGTAGGGGCAGAGGGAGAGGGAGAAGCAGGCTCCCCGCTGAGCAGGGAGCCCAAAGTGGGACTCGATCCCAGGACCTCGGGATCATGACCTGAGCCAAGGGCAGACGCTTCACTGACTGAGTCTCCCAGATGCCCCCAACGAAAATCTATTCATTAAAAACATGTATCTGTTTAATAACATTCAAACTTTTTTAAAAACCCTCTTGAACACCAGCCTTTAAAATGGAAAGGCATGGTTTTTTTACAGACAGGTCACATAATGGACCAAAAGGATACAGTAACTGGGGAGTTCTGCTGGCTCAGTGAGTGGGGCTTGTGTCTTGATCTCAGGGATGGGAGTCCCACGTTGGGTGTAAATATTACTAAGGAAGGAAGAAGGGAATGAATTTGAAAGGTAAAAGTTAACTATGGAACAAGTCCTTCCCTCATGTCTTCCAAGGTAGACCGTGAGCACTGACGTCAGTAACCGGACGTAGTTACGGACGCCTGTGATGGTAAGAATCGCTGGATTCATGTACAGCCACACGACGGATTAAGACGCTTCCCTTCTTCATGCCAGAGATGTCTTTGCGACCTCACCAAGCCTCTGAGCATCATCCAGTAGGACGGGCTGCCTACTGCAGACTGATTATGCCTCAGCCCGATGTCCCTGTTCTTCCTGTGCTTGGAGCTCACGACGACAAAGCTGAGCTGGTGAGTGTCCTGTGGGTCCTCTGGCGCAGGGCTTGTCCATCAGGAACAGGGTCAGGATGTTCTATTTGCATCAGCTCTCTGTGTCCCTTCCTGTAAGACGAGTTTGTGGTGCTGAAAATCAAAATATTTCTCTTCTGTGACCACGATACACTGATCGGTATGAAATGATCCCATTGGGGAACACTGTGGCCATTTCTGAAAAAGTTAAACATGACCTAGCCAGCCTGCTCCTGGATATTTACGCAGAAGGAATGAAAGGACATGTCCACACAAAGACAGGTAGAAGAATGTTCATACCAGCTTGGTGCCAAAAACCCCAAAGGAGAAAACAGCCCGAAAGGCCATCAACAGGCGAATGAATAAATGCATTTTGGTATTTTTATAACCGAAACAATAATATACAAAGACGTTGCAGCAAACAGATGGACGGATTTAAATCTTTTAAAAACCAAATAAACAGGGGCGCTTGGGTGGCTCAGTGGGTTAAGGCCTCTGCTTTCGGCTCAGGTCATGATCCCAGGGTCCTGGGATCGACCCCCGCATCGGGCTCTCTGCTCCGCGGGGACCCTGCTTCCTCCTCTCTCTCTGCCTGCTTCTCTGCCTCCTTGTGATCTCTGTCTGTGCAATAAATAAATAGAATCTTAAAAAATAAAATAAAATAAAATGTTTCAATTAACACATTTAATCGACATATGTATGTTGCACTAAAAATTAAAAAGTATGAGTTCTCTGCAAGCATACAGAAAAGGTCCATGTAAATCACTGTTCTGTTGCACCAGAAAAGAAGTCTCAGTGTGTTTCCAAAGTCTGAAAACACATATTATGCAGTTAACTGTGACATCCGCAGGTATTGGGAAATGTTTTTGAAAGGCTGCATTATCCACCAGAAAATGCAGAAAGCATAATGGAAATTGAAAAATGTTTTTAAATAAATGACCTGAAAATTACGTATCAAATCTTTTGGGTGCACCTAGAGCAGTGTTCCTGGAAACCGTGTCCATTAGCCAAGAAGACAGACCGAACATTCACAAAGTCATCACCACCCTAAAATGTTAAAAATTGGTAAATAATCAGGAAGCAGGCAGAAAGACGGAAACCTAAAAGAGAAGAGCTGAATTTAATTAAATAGAAAGTAAATATGGGATCGGGCACATGGATGAGAATGAAAATTGGTTCTTCAAAAGGTCCAATAAAAGGATCAAATTAGCAAGTCTGATCATTCAACGGGCAAGGAGAGACAGAGGTAGAAACAACCAATATTGCAAAAGAAAATGGGGGTACCTTAAGATCGTACGTCACTAAAGAGATGAGGAAAAACATTCAGGCCATAAATCCCCCAAAAAAGATGTCATTGAAAAACCAAGAGAATAAATAAGAAAGCCTCCAGTCATATATGCCTTAAGAAAATTAAATTCCTAGTCAACTACTCCCAGAACGAAAATGCCAGGCTCGCCCAGCTTCATCAGTGACGGTTATGAAGCTCTCAGAGCACAAGTCATTCAAATTTTATTCAGACTCTTAAGGAGAACAGAGAAGGGAAGGTTCAATAAATCATTTTACGGTGCTCACATAATCTTCACTCCAACAAAGCGGCATGAGAAAGAATACGTAGGGGCCCATCTTCCTCAACAGATTCAACAAAAGAAAAAAAAAAAAAAAAGGGAGGGAGAGAGAGAAAGACAGACGGAAAGAAAATTTTAGCCCACGCCGCCAGCCGCGTGTCACAAATGATGATGCGTCATAACCAACGGGGCTCTACCCTGGGCCTCGAGGTGCTGGTGTAAAATCGAAGCATTGTTCTGCAAACCGCCCCCCCCCCCCCAGGGACTACGGTTTTGTGGCCAGCATTTGCATTTCAACAGGAAATTAATAACTTTATGGGACTACTTGGGTCAAACGATGTGAAGTGAAAGAGATCGTTTTGTGGAGAAGGACCCAGTTCTTTGGGACGCAAGGTTGAATGTGGGTCATGTGTGAACGGATTGGGGTTTAGTATTGCCTGATTCCTATGTTACCCGTAGACACAAATGTTTAATGAAAACTACGGGGGATGGGCGCCTGGGTGGCTCAGTGGGTTGGGCCGCTGCCTTCGGCTCAGGTCATGATCTCAGAGTCCTGGGATCGAGTCCCGCATCGGGCTCTCTGCTCAGCGGAGAGCCTGCTTCCCTCTCTCTCTGCCTGCCTCTCCATCTACTTGTGATTTCTCTCTGCCAAATAAATAAATAAAATCTTTAAAAAAAAAAAAAAACAAAACAAAAAAACAAAACAAAACAAAACTACGGGGGATGCCTGGGTGGCTCAGTGGGTTAAGCCTCTGCCTTCAGCTCAGGTCGTGATCTCAGGGTCCTGGGATCGAGCCCCGCATTGGGCTCTCTGCTCAGTGGAGAGTCTGCTTCTCCCTCTCCCTCTGCTGCTTTCCCCACTCATGTTCTTCCTTGCTTCCTCAAATACATAAAATCTTTTTTTATTTTTTAAACCATGCAGATGTATCTTTTTTTCATGTTGTTACTTAAACACTGTTAACGATAAACATTCCTGGGGGCGTGTCTTATAATTTGTGCACTGGGGTGACGTGGATAATTTGACTGGACCAACAATGCATCCCAGATTTCAGGGAAATGAGACATGAGACTTGAGCACCTTCACGCTCAGCGCCGAAGCACTGTGCAGTCTTCCGGGCATTGACGGTGAAGGAGATCTATTCCCTTTACCTCCTGGTTTACCCTTTCTTGGGTTTGGTGCTCTTGGGACTACTTGAATCCAATGATGTGAAATAAAAGATACAGTTATGTTGAGAAGGACCCAATGCTTTGGAGCGCAAGGTTGAGTTAGAGAGCAAGGTCTTCTCTGCGATGCTAGGGACGCTGGTTCTCGCATCCGCCCCGTGCTGCCGACAGATGGTCTCCGTCGACACGTGTTCAAGTGGCACCGGGAATGCTGTCTGGGCAGCCGTGTCTTCGGCGTTCTGCCCTCCTCTCTGTGCTTCCCGTATCACTTAGGTTTGACCAACAGTCTTCTCACGGTGCAGTCACTTCCTTCATCCCATGGAGGAAATGTCTTCCTGAGGGTCTCAGGGGTAACCCCTGAGACGTCCATGTCCCATCACACGTCTGCTATCTGTTCGTCAGATAACAAATAACAGGGAATCCCTTAAACATCTCACAACGGTTCCCAGCACAGTGTTGTTGCCTCTGCCAGGAAGAAGTCTGGCCCTTCTCTGTCGACCTAACGCAACACACCCCTACAGCAACAAGCTCCCATTTCCTACAACATCTCGACTTGCATTTCATCTGTTGGTTTTCTCATCAGACCCTCTCCCGGCTGTAAGCTCGTCGAGGGACAGCACAGATGTCATTTGTCTTAGCGTCTCCAGACTTTAGCCCAGACCCGGTACTTAGTATGTATCTTTGCTAGACACGATAATGTGTCTACTCAGTGGGATATGCCAACGGCTGGGGGGCAGGGTCAGGGGGAGCCTGTCAAGCAACAGGTCAGGACGAAAAACAACAAATACTGTTAACGGAGAATAAAACGTGGTCATAACCCCACAGCCGTCTTTCTGTGTGTAGAGAGAAGACGACTTTATTTCTATAAATTTTTTAATCTGAGTACAGTTGACATAGGAGCCACCAATCGACACAGCAGCCACCAATCTCTAGAGCTCCCTTGAAGAGAAATGGGGTAAAAAGTGAGACTAGGTGAAATTCCCAACTGAATCAACATTATCAACATTATCGCTCCAGGCACTAACAGTCTGTTGTTCGTAAAACTGACTCAGAAGCATATTTGAGAAGAACATTCCCACATCCCGGCTGCCCCTGGGCTTGGAAGGTCGTGAAGGCGCTTAGGTTGTTTCCACCAACAGCACATGGGACGAACCCTGTATGAGCACGGGGGCAGCCCAGGCGCTTTCCTCTACATGTCCTGACCACGACGTTGGAAGCCACAGGAGACCAGTCCAAGGATGGATTTCTGCTTCGTAGCCAGAATCAGGCCATGCTGGCTGGACCCACGGAGTTGAAAAGGAGGAAGACTGTCAGGGGGGTCTCGGACACTGAGAAGGAGAAGGGCTCCATTCCCGTCCGTGCCTTCTTGATCAACGCCAAGTCTCGTGAACGAGCCAAGTCCCTTATCTCATTGTTCTTAAGTGCTTCACTCCGGGATTTACTGAGTTAGGAGACAGACATCTGCAGCGCGTAGACTTCCACGATGACCCCTGCTTCCTACTAGTCAAGGAGAAACCCAACTCCCTGTGGCCTGGTTGCATGGCGAAGAACTGGACTGACTTTTGGATGGGAGCACAGCCTAAGTCATCTCCATCATTGTAGACTTGTAAGAGATCCCAAGCGTCAGGGCCCGGCAAAGCCACACACGGACTCCTGACCCACAAAAACCCTGTGACATGATAAATGTGTGTTGTTTTCAGCTACTAGGTTTCTCTAAAAATCTAGGCTCACAGGGGGCACCTGGCTGGCTCGGTCCGCTAGTTACGCGTCTGCTTTCAGCTCAGGTCATGATCTCAGGGTCCAGGGATCAAGTCCCAAGTATCAGACTCCCTGTTCAGTGTGGAGTCCGCTTCTGCCTCTCCTTCTGCCCCCTGCTTGGGCTCTCTCTCTCTCTCTCAAATAAATAAACACCTCCAAAAAACCAAAATAAAATAAAAGTCTAGGCAGACAAATCCAGTGTATTTCTAGAAACCTACTAGTATTCTGCCCCCAAAGATCTTTAAACTCCTAAAAATGAAAGTAGAAATCATAATGTGGTTCCAGAAAAGGGTTTACATACAAGTCAGGATCACAGTCCCTACTGCCTCAACATCTTGGACAACGGACCGTAGTTTTCAGGATTTACTATGAATAATACACAGAATTGGAACTGCAACAGAATTGTCATAAAGCCCTTCTATTTCAAAAGTTATAGACTTGCCTTGTGTATCGGGGCAGGGGCGGGGGGGGTGGGGGAGGGAATTACTTTTACTCTGACTTTATAGGAAGTAACGAAATCGTCTCCAAGTCCCGAGAGCTGTGCTTGTATGAGGATCCCGTCTGTCTTCCCACAGTGGTCATTCCCTAGCCTAATTTTGACAGTGATCATTCCCTAGCCTAATTTTGAAATCTGCCACGTCGTTAACGAATATTCCATAAAGATCTAACAGCCAAAGTGACTGGTCATTTTTTTTTTTTTTTCCGTCTGGATGAGAACATGCACGATAAAATGGAAATTCTGCTTGATTATCGCTTGGTAATTGGTTACTGTTCATTTTTGTTTATTTGTATGGTTTTTATTTCTCAGAGCTTTTTTTGGTTTTTGTTTTTGTTTTGTGTTTGCTTGGTTTGGTTGTTGTTTTGTTTGTTTGTTTTTTCATTTATACTCAATCCCAACATTTCTTGGCCGTGGATGTCATTGTCACTCTCCTATAAACAGTAAAGTTAGGAGGAGACTTTCTCAAAGTCACACCACTGGGGGGGGAACGGTCATGCATGTCCAACTGTACTCAAAAAATCCCCATTGAAAATCCAGAAACATTAGATATCATTCATCTACTTGCCTTGTTTTCAGGACAGTTCCTATGTTTTGTATTATCCTGCCAGTTTTTAAATTTTTTTTTTTAACTAAACTGCATCCCCAACGTGGGATTCGAACTCACGACTCTGAAATCAAGAGTTACATGTTCTACTGACTGAGCCAGCCAGGGGTCCCTTACTCTGTCATGTTTTTCTCAACTAAAATCTGCGTTCCCCAATTTTAGTACCAGCAACTCAGTAGTATTTTCTAATTATTCAAGGTGACCTCACCGATGCATCCTATCCAATGCCTGTCCGTAATAACAAGACTATGGTTTGGTTTTGCTAAACCAATGGCCCATTCGTTTTAATTTTAATTGATTAATTTTAATTGGCTTTATTAATAATTAATCAAGAAAAGATAGAGCAATTCCTGGTTTCTAAATCTTACCCTGACATATAAAGTCTGAAATAATCAGCGAAAAGTGAGATTCAGTTCAAACAAAACTGGAGGTCTCACAATCCCTGATTTCAAGACCGACGACGAAGCTGTACTAATCAAAACACTATAGAAACGGCATAAATAACAGACACAAAGATCAATGAGACAGAGCACAGAGTCCAAAAATAAACCCATGTTTTCAAGGCCAACTAATCCATGACAAGGAAGGCAAGAATATGCAATGCGCAAACACAGTGTCTTCAGCACACGGTTTTGGGGAAACCCGTAAAGCTGCACGAAAATGAATGGAACTGGTCCACTTTCTTACACCACACACAAAAAGAAACCCCAAATAGATCAAAGAGCGAAGCGTGAGGCCCGCGACCATAAAACTCCTTGAAAAAAAAAACCAGACGCACTGATCTCTTTGACATCGGCTGTAGCAACATCCTTCGAGATGTGTCTCCGGAGGCGAGGGAAACAAAAGCAAAATGATCCTATTGGGACTTCATCAAGATAAAGAGCTCTCGCACGGGGAGGGAGACTGTCAACAGAACGCAAAGACAGCCCATCAAATGGGAGAACAAACCTGCAGAGGACATATCCGATAAGGGACTACTATCTAAAAATATATAAATAACTTCTTTTTTCTTTTTTTTTTTTTTAAAGATTTTATTTATTTATTTGACAGACAGAGATCACAAGGAAGCAGAGAGGCAGGCAGAGAGAGAGGAGGAAGCAGGGTCCCTGCGGAACAGAGAGCCCAATGCGGGGCTCGATCCCAGCACCCTGGGATCATGACCTGAGCCGAAGGCAGAGGCTTTAACCCCCTGAGCCACGCAGGCGCCCTATCTTGTTTTTTTCTTTTTAAAGATTTTATTTATTTGAGAGAGAACGAGAGAGCACCAGCACAAGGAGAAGAGGGACAGGGAGAAAGGGAACCCCACACAGGGCTACATCCCAGGACCCTGGGAATGGCCTGAGCTTACAACCGAACCCCTTGGTGCCCCCAAACGTATAAAGAACGTATACAGCGGAAGCACACGGCTGACGTATACGGCACGCAACTCTTGATCTCACATTGCGTGTAGACATTTCTCAAAAACGAACAGAAAGAACCTACATAATTCAAGACCCAACACACAAGACAATTGAAAACGAGCAAAAGGCATGAAACAGACTCTTAACGACAGAGGACGAACTGATGGTCACCAGAGCAGGGTCAGGGGATTGGATGGAACAGGGGATGGGGGGGTGGTGAAGGAAGGCCCTTGCCATGAGCCCGGGGCGTGGTACCCTCGTGCTGAATCCCTGTCTTGTACACCTGCATCTAATATAATACTGTGCGTGAATTACACTAGAATTTTTTAAAAAATAAATAACTTTTAAAAAGTGTTGACAAAGGTGTTTAAAAAGAGTGATTAAAATTTTAAAAGGCAACATTCAATGAAGGTGGTATTATCATCTATTAAATGGAAACTTTTAAAACGTCAGAATGGTAAAATACTATTTCTAAAATCCCTGCGGTATTTCCTCTGTGAAAACGGTCCTGGCCCTCTGCCAGTGATCAGAAAGTTACCGGCAGCCCCATAGCCACATTTCAAAAGGCTGTACCCTTTCCATTAAAACATGGGGTCCTTTAAACAAATATTTTAAGTTTTTGATTTTTTATTAACATATATTATTAGCCCCAGGGGTACAGGTCTGTGAATCGCCAGGTTTCCACACTTCACAGCACTCACCATGGCCCATACCCTCCCCAGTGTCCATCACCCAGACAGCCTCACCCTAACCCCCTCCCCCCGGCCACCCTCCGTTTGTTTTGTGAGATTAAGAGTCTCTTATGGTAACAAATATTTTTTCTAAGTAGGTTCCACACCTAGCCCACAGCCCAACGTAGCGCTCGGACTCCCAACCCTGAGATCGAGACCAGACATGAGATCAAGTGTTAGACATTTAACCTACACCGCGACCCAGGCACCCCCAACGTTTTAATAGTCCGGTACTTACAAGGTTACTGTGCAGTGGACAGACCATAGCATGTGACTGGGGATGACATGAAGGCAGGTAACCCTGAGAGGCCAATCACAGGTCCCTAAACATCACCCAGAAAAATCCTGAAATCTGGCCGCTAGCTCAGAGCGCGTCTGCCAGCTCTGTTTTCTGAAATGCCGCACTGCGCGACGGTTGCCTCCCAATCGGTAACCAGAGGCACGGCAGCAGACAGAACTCTGTCCCCCCAAAAACTCACACATTGAAGCCGTAACCCCCAACATGATGGCATCTGCAAAGGCGGTGGGGGGTTGGGCTTTGGGGGGTCATGAGTGTCAGAGGTGGTCACAAAAGGGGGTGCCCGTGAAGGGATTAATGCCCCCATGAGAAGAGACCCCAATATCTCATCTCCCACTTTCCCTCCCTGTCTCGACCGTGTGAAGTCACGTGAGGAGACGGCCGTGCACAAGTCAGACCAGTGTCCTCATACCTCTGCATACGCAACTACTTCCCTCTGTACTAACTGATGTAATATGCTCTCCCCAGACCCTACAGTATTTTGTAAATATTACCTCCCCCCGCCCTGCCCCCTGGACCAAAACCGAGCTTGGTTTATCATATAAAAGCAAACAAACCCAAAGTCAGTAGAAATGGGCTGAGCTCCAAGTTTCCACCGAATACACAATCTTCAATCTGTTTTTCACTACTATGGGGGGAAAATCCCCACGATCTCCCTGTGACAGTTCACGGGTATCTGTGTTTCTAGGTGAAATCCTCAGGCCACTGTGAACCTGAATCAAATACAAACTTCTGATGTTCTCCCTGATAGTACTAGTGCTGTCATTATAGATGTTCACCTAGAATCGGCTCGCGTGGTTTCTAACATCTCAGTTAATGATGTCTTAACTCTCAAAGGGTTCGTCAACCTAAAACACACATGGCACATAACTCCATTTTTGAAGTCTGGATAATTTTAGAAATCATTAAAAGACCACTAGAGTCTTGAGCACTTTTTCCACAGTGCATTTGATCAAATGCCTGATACAACGTTCACGGACTAACCATTTGTGTCTCTTTGTGCGGAGGAACGGAGATGGGGAGCCCTTATCGAGCTATACCTGAAGTCTACCAGATGTATCAGCAGTGACTAGTTATTAATCTTATAACCCTTTCTAATTAACAGAATAAACTGAAAAATGAGGACAAATTGAATGTATCCAAGGGTAAAATACATACAATGCGAAATGCATGCTTATGCACGGGAAAAAAAAAAAAAATCTATGGATACTTCACCACAGAAAAGAGCTGGTCTGTGCTTATTTATAGACAACACGCCAAGATGCAAAGTCACTCCTTTGTTACTTGCTTCTCTGTGTCTGCTTTCATGATGCCCCTGAAATTGCTGGGGATAAGTACCATATACATCAACATTATTGTTATTTATTTTATATCGCACCCCTTTGAAGGATCCCAGAGCTGCAGAAGACACAGCAGGACACAGAGAAATAACAAACAAATTTGTTACAGCAAAACACCCTAGGGAAAATCGTAAAGACTTGAAAAGAAGTGAGAGGCAGGAATCATAGAAATGAACTGGATTAAATACAAGGCCAACAGCAGTGGATATTTACGTCCAAAGCATAACTCCATGATAGCAAAGGGGCGTGTGTTTTGTTTTCTTTTTCTTTTTTTTTTTTTTTTGCCCCCCTAAAAGCAATACTTAAGGAACAATTTATTAAGCCAAAACGCAGTAGAGAACTTTTGTTGACACTGGCATTATTGACATTTTAAACCAATTATTTCTTTGCTGTGGGGGGCTGTCCTGTCCATTGCCTAATATTTCCCATAGGCTCTGGATTTCCTTCTGGTTTTCTTCTCAGTGTGGCAGAGGCCATGGGAGGGAAGTGGTTTCACAGATACAATTGAAGTATACCTCACTGATTCACTTTGGGGTCATCCAAGGGGATATTATCTTGGGTGGGCCTGACCTAATCAGGGGAAGCCTGTTAAAAGAAGACCTCCAGACAAAGCTGCAAAAACCCCCTCCTCCAGCCACTCTTGCTGGCTTTGAAGGAACATGTTGCCATGAATGCCCTAATCACAAGGAAAGAATTTCCCTCAACATGCTAAGGGAGCTCAAAATCAGATTCTCCTTCCACCAAGCCTCCAAATGAGAACGTAGGTCAGCAGACATCTTGACCACAGCCTTCTGGGCAGAGGACTCAGTGAAGTTTCCAGATTCCCAACACATGGAATGTGGGAGATAACTGATGGGTGTCAACTGAAGCTGCTAAGTTGGTAGCTATTTGTTACACAGCAACAGATAACTGATACACTACCCACTACCACAGTCCCTTTACAAACACCTTCTCTTTAGACATCAGACTCCCCAAAGTCAACCCTCGCTGGACTAGTTATAGGACAAGGCATTCACGTGTACTCAAGCCCAGAGGCTAAAACTCACACTGGAATGACAGATAGCTTCATTAAGCATGGAAACGTCCATGCTACGTCAATGACAACAGAAAGTGTGCAGACCCTGCTGTTCTTCTAAAGCACTCGCTAAGACCGTCAACCTAGAACAGTATGGGGGCCTTGGTTACCAAGTCTTTGTTCATAATTTCCCTCTTGGAGGGAAGGCGAGAACCATCAATAGCATGGATTTGGGTGCAATTTATCCATAAGCATCATGAAGAGCTAACCAAGCAGCTGGTCACCCACACAGACTTCATGCCTCCAAAATCTTCTGCATTCACCATTTTATATTTTAAAAGATTTTATTTATTTACTTATTTATTTGACAGAGAGAGAGAGCACAAGCAGGGGAAGGAACAGGAAGAGGGAGAGGGAGAAGCAGGCTCTCCACAGAGCAAGGAGCTGGGGATGTGGGGCTCGGCCCCAGGACACTGGGATCATGACCTGAGCTAAAAGCAGAACGCTTAATCCACTGAGCCACCCAGGTCCCCCCACATTTAACAGTTTCTTTTTTTTTTTTTTTTAAAGATTTTATTTATTTATTTGACAGAGAGAGAGAGAGATCACAAATAGGCAGAGAGACAGACAGAGAGAGAGATGAGGAGAAGCAGGCTCCCTGCTGAGCAGAGAGACCAATGCGGGACTCGATCCCAGGCCCCTGGGATCATGACCTGAGCCGAAGGTAGAGGCTTAACCCACTGAGCCAACCAGGCGCCCCCATTTAACAGTTTCTGATAAACTCTCCTATAAAACTAAAGGTGAATGTTTAATATAGAAACCAGTATTTTTAAATACAACTGAAGACCATGAAAGCTAAAAATCCCTAAAGCATTTCTCATTCCCGAAGCAGCCTTAGTAAACACTGAAAAGATCATGTAAACCGCTGTGAGACGTCGCAAGCCTGGACAGCATGGCCAGGGTTCCCAAATCCTACTTGCGTCTGCCAATTCAGTTCCTGCAGTCAGAAGAGATTTGCCCCAAGGCTGCCCCTGGATTTGGAATGCCCCCAACTTTCAGGACATGCATAGACTGGTAGAGGGCCCTGGGTTTAGATCAGGGCAAATTCGGGATAAAATAGCACGTTCTACAGATGCCCTGGGAAACCCACTGCTTCAGAGGCACTCCAAGGGTTAGAGCTTTCAATTTGAGCTCCCTTTATCTGGCCCAGCTTTATCCGGACCAACCTGAGCCATTTCAGAGGGCAGGCCTGGACTGAGTTCTGATTCGAATGATTGAAATTCAGAAAGCAACATCTCTCTCACCCCACGCCCGACCCTAAAATAACGGGACCAATAATTTCGGCACGCCCACGGAAGTCTAGCAGCGAGGGTTATTATGAAATATTAAGAAGAGAACTTTTATCTTTACCAGAAGGACTAGAACCAGTTATAGTCCTACATGATGGACAGAGAGGCTTTGATTGAAAGGGTCTTTGTAAACCAGGGAACTCATGTAGCAGAATTTCCCTACAGTTTCCAGGAGAGATGAAAGAACCCCTTTCCTTATTCCATATGTGTAAAATTTTAAAAGGACAATTTCCAGAGGTTTACAAACCCAAAGTACCAAATCAAAATAATAATAATAATAATAATAATAATAATAATGAATTTCTTAGGTCAATGTGCGCAGACTGAGAAATTACCAGCACAAATTGCAATTGTGGGTAAAATTAAGTGTGACAAATCTATGCAAATAAAAAAGGGATAAATGCTAAAAGCACTCACACATACACACACAGCACCAGGCCTGGTGTGGCAGTGAGGAGACCTCAGCACCGGCACCAGACAGCATCCACAGGACAACTCACATCTCCCCTCCACACTGGGAGACTACTCCCCACCATACGTCAAAACTCTTGGTTCAACTATGAGCATCACGGCAAGCACTGTGCCCAGAGGCAGTCACATACCCACAGACACACCAGTTCAATCTTCATACTGGAACATGGCATTCCAAGGCTTTATTTTTTGCTGCATTTTCCTACAACACAGTATTTCGTCACAGGGACTTTGTGGGCACACTCTCGCCATTGAGATCGTGGCACCCACAGCAAGGTCTTCTCCAACACAAGCACTCAGTGAGGCCTAGAATCACTCTTGCCTTTGGTACCACAGCATCAACCATCTGGGACCCTCTGGAGGGGTTTGCCACACCCTGAAGGAGCAAGTCTTCTTGACACCTTCCCTTTCAAGTTGGAGCTCTGACACACATTTGAAGGTCTTGCATTTTTTCCTACTTTGTCCTGCCGCAATTGTTTGCTAGAGTTCAAATGTTTGTTTCCGCCCAAGTTCCTATGTTGTAATTCTGACCACTGATGGGAAGGTATCTGGAAGTGGGGCCACTGGAAGGTGATCATGTCATGAGGGTGGAGACCCGATGAATGGCGATTAATGTCCTTATAAATGAGATCTCAAAAGAGCTCCACACCCCTTCTACCAAGGGTCAACATGATAAGACAGCCTCCTACGAATCAGGCGAGAATTCTCATCAGACAACATGCCTATATCTATCGGTGCTTGATTCTGGACCCTTGCACTGCTAGCTTTGAGAACAAGGACTTCCAGCCTCGAGAACTTGGACTTGCAGCTTCAAGAACTTGGACTTCCAGCCTTGAGATCTTGGACTTCTAGTCTCAAGAACTTGGAATTCCAGCCTCGAGAACTTGGACTTCCAGCCTTGAGATCTTGGACTTCCAGTCTCAAGAACATGGACTTCCAGCCTTGAGAGCTTGGACTTCCAGCCTTGAGATCTTGGTCTTCCAGCCTCAAGAACTTGGACTTCGAGTCTCAAGAACTTGGACTTCCAGCCTCGAGAACTTGGACTTCTAGCCTCAAGAACTTGGACTTGCAGCCTCATGATCTTAGAATTCCAGCCTCAAGAACTGGGAGAAATCAATGTCTGTTGTTTATAAGCCTCCCAGACTCTGGCATTTTGTGACAGCAGCCCAAATGGACTAAGACATTCTATAATAAAATATACATTTTTGTATGACTATCCGGAAGTTCTTCTAACAATGCTGGGCTTGGGACTTCAAATCTGGTCATCTAAATCTAACCGGGAGAATCTCTGAACAACTGAAAACCAGGCAAATGAGTTACAACAGGTGGAGACTTAAACTGATGTTTTCTAGATAGGTACTTGTTTCCCACCTCAACTGTCTTTGTAGAAAATTACAATAAGCAGAAAAACAGAACGTTTAGCATTCATTCCTAATCACATAGCCATGCACATTTCTCTGTGGGTTTGGAAAATTGGAAAGCTTTTTTTGTTTGTTTTGTTTTTTTTATTTTATTTATTTGAGAGAGATGGACAGAGATAGCGATAGACATTGGAAAAGAGAACAGGAGTGGGGAGGGAGGGGGAAGCGAACTCCCTGCTGAGCAGGAAGCCCAAGGAAGGGCTCGATCCCAGGACCCCGCGATCATCCTGAGTCAAAGGCAGGTGCTTAACTGACTGAGCCACCCAGGCATCCTGGGAAATTGGAATTCTCTTAGATCAGAACTCACTCCTCCCTGCTGGGCTTTAAGGTGACTGAGAGATAGGACTATCTGAATGTCAAGGTTGGATGGATGCCCCATGATCATGGAGGCTGGACTGGATTGGTGTGCCCATAGTTTGTATCCTAACAGAGGTCCTGTTGCAAATCAAGAACCAACTCAAATACATCCCTGTGTCTATATGGGTTCACACAGCGTTGAAGGCTGGGGTTAAAAATGTTCACCCCTTCCAGGAAATTTGCAGTGCAGTTGGATTTCTCTAGTTTCGTAGAAATCCAAAGAATCTGGATCCAAAGAATGGTGGGTTTTAAGGAGGGGACGTATTGCAGGGAGCACTGGGTGTGGTGCATAAACACTGAATCTTGCTACACTGAAAAAAACAAGATAAAAATAAGATGTTTAAAAAAAAGGAGTCTGTGATGTTTTCCAGAGTTGACCAAAGAACCTAACTGTGTAGATGTCATTAAACAACAAATTGCAGTACATACTCCCCATATTCTGATAAATCCTTGAAGGTTATATGTGTGATGGTAGGTTTTTAATCCCACTCGGAGAATGTCATAATTATCGGTGATGATCTAAGCATCATTTTTCATCATGGACATTGGAGAAAGACAAGAAAACAGATGCTGTCCTATGTGTGCACATCTTTCCTATTTGGGGGCAAACAATTCACGACTTGCTCTGGGACAATAGGAAAGAAGAAATGAGCCTAGGGCAGAGGTTAACCGAATCGATGTAAATAACTATGCATTTTAGGCCATGTCCTCCCAAATATTTTGAAGGCTCATTGAAATGATTTTCTGACACACACACACACACACACACTTCTGGAAAAAAAATAAATAATGTGCCCATCTGTGTTCCTGGAATCAAGATGACAAATAGCACATCTTTCTTGGAATATGTGAGCTGATGGCTTTGCCCTTCTGGGAGAAAAGAAGCAGTTGTCTCACTTTGTCCAGGCCCCATAGCAACAGGACGCAAATGATCAAGCGTGGATTCACTTCTAAGGGTCGGCCTGCTGTGTGCCACCAGAAACACAGCTCACACCGATGGCCGTGTCAATCAGGACACGGTGTTGAATGCGGAAGAGCTCCCGAGGTTGTTGCTCTAGGCCAAGCAAGGACACGACAGTGAGAAAGGCTGGTGGGTCCCAGAACATATTAGCTCACTGTATCTGTAACCATCAAGTGCTTCAAACCGCACATATGGAGTATCTCACTGCTCTTGAAGCCCTAAGTCTGAAATACTGTGAAAGGGACAAAATTAGGTGCATACAGGAGAGTAGGTTTTCTAGCAGCTCCAGGAGAGAATGTGTTTCCTGGGTCTCTCCAACTGCTAGAGGCTGTCCACCTTCCTCGGTGGAGAGTCACGTCACTCTGACCTCAGCTCCTGTGGGCATAGCTCCTTCTCTGACTCCAACCCCTCGTCTCCCTCTTGTAAAGATGCCTGTGATTACACGGACCCCACCTGCATAATCCAAGATAACCCTCCCCCACCCAACTGGAGGTTCTTAACTGAATCCCAGCTGCAAAATTTCCCCCTTGCCATGCAAGCTCCCATATTCTAGGGCTCCAGGGCTTAGGGCATAGATATCTTTGGGGTCGGGAGAGGGGGTCATTATTCTATCTAGCGTACTCATCATTCTAATGGCAATGTTCAAAGATTGCCTCAAATGGATTCTGGGGCGATGCCTCTTGTGTGTGCATACAGTGTGTGACTTCTCCCCAAAGCTCGGTCTTATGCCTCTAGGTTTTCTTTTGGGGGTTCCCAGACAACTGTTATCCTCACTGAAATCCGTTTGCTTTCCCTTTCGTGACTCTTGGCTTCTTGACCCCGTGAGTTAATCAAATAAAGATGTCCTCTCTCCCACGAATCCTTTCTGGCTATGGACTTGCAAGTTCTATTGTTGTGGGAGAACCCCCTTTTCACACACGACATCTATCTCCAACTGCTGACATTTATAAGCAAGGCAGACTCCCCATATCAGGAATGAGAGCCACATCCCTATTTCAGTTAGCTGTTTACCCCATAACCCAGCAACACCTTCTTACACAGGAAGTGCTCATTCATTCCCTTACTCAACCCATAGGTACTAAGTCCTAGGATGCATCAGGCACTCTTTTAGGTACTCAGAAATCAGCAAATAAGTAAGTGGATTCATTGCTTAGTAGTCTTATAAAACTGATTACTGTGGGGTGCCTGGGTGACTCGGTCAGTTATACATCTGACTCTTGATCTTGGCTCAGATCTCGATCTCAGGGCCATGAGTTCAAGCCGCACACTGGGTTCCATGCTGGATGTGAAGCTCACTTAAAAAAAAAAAATTGATAGGGGAACCTGGGTGGCTCAGTCTGTTAAGTGCCTGACTTCAGCTCAGGTCATGATCTCGGGGGTCCCGGGATGGAGTCCTGTGTTGGGCTCCCCCATTCCTGGTCACTCTTTCTCCCTCAACCAAATAAATAAAAATCTTTAAAATAATTCTGAAAAATGGGCTCCTCACATAGAGCCTTCTTGGCTTCATTTGGAAGACTGTCTCTAGAAACTAGTTTGAAAAATGTTCTAACGTGACAAATATGGAAAACAACAATTTACACCATTAGGAGAACTTGACATGGTCTGCGTAAATTGCTGCGCGCAGAGCCCCTCATTGGGAACGCCAAATTTCACTGTCGTGTCATCAGGGTTGTGTCAGAAGAGTGATCTTCCGAGAGCCATGCCCACTTCTCCTACCAGCAAGCCGTAACTTCCATCGTGGCACGGAATGTGCAGAATTTGTTTATTTTTGTGATACTCTGAGATAACAGCAGAGCAAGACCAATATGCCTTCTGCGTACAAAGGGTGTGTGTGTGTGTGTGTCTTCTTAGTACAGACTGTGTGTGTGCTCTGGCATATTTCTTCTCCACTGTAAGAAACATATTTTTTCTCTTAGTGGCACTTGTATTCATTTCGTTTCTCCAGCTTTTAGGCAGTTGAAGTCCCACTGAGAATTGCATTCATGTTTGAATGGCCTATCCAAAACCTTCGGGAAGATGTGAGCAAACAAATCCCTGGTTGGCTTGCAGCACATTTACTGTACTTGTAAAGGGTGTTGTTTTGTACCAGACGCTTAGGAGAGGTCCTTGAAAAAAAAAATCGCTTCTCTATTTTAAACAGAAAATGAATTTTACATTGATTAGAACACAGACCTTTAATAAGTATCTCTAATAGACTTCATCGACTCTGCATGCCCGAGATAATAGAAGGCTTAAATGCAAAGAAATTATACTCGAGACACATAAAATATAGAGAAATGGATTCCTTGATCTATTATTCCAACCACGATTTCATTCCCTTTTCTTCCGCCTTCTTGTTTCATCATCTCACGATTTTGTGTTAGCAAAAGGCACAACCCCTATTCACAACAAGCAATCCCTCTCCTCCTAGACTTTAATCAACGCGCTCACACAGACGTTCTGTGGGTTTTCTCAATAGAGTGCATTCTTTTTTTTTCTTTTTTTCTTTTTTTTTTTTTAAGGCTTTATTGGTTTATTTGAGACAGAGAGGGAGAGCGAGAGGGAAAAGCAGAGTCTCCACTCAGCAGGGAGATCAGATATGGGACACTGGGATTATGACCTAAGCTGAAGTTAGACCGAGTCACCCAGGCATCCCAACACACTGCTTTCTTATTTCATTTCAGAAAGGCTCTGAACTCCCAACATGGAAACAAGCCCGTAAGGCTTCAGCCTGATAAACACGATGACAATGTACTTTCTCACTCTGCTCCTCCCTGTTCCTACCACCCCCGTCTCTCCGTAGATGCTGGAAAATGTAGATTTCTACGGGCTGGACGTTAAAAAGCCGTGACCCAAAGTCAAAAGCTCTTGTTTTTCTCGAGTTGTCTTTACACACGGATGGGTGGGGGTTTGAGATTATCCAAGATGGAAGAGGACTGTGAGGACATTAGGAAAAAGGTACAGAGGGCTCCTGTAAGACCGGAATGCTTTCTTGTACTGTCTCACTGGATGTCCCACCTCTGGAGGCTATCGGCAGAGAGAAGGAGTCCCTTGGACACCTACGAGCCTCGCCACTCCCTATGCCATACTAGACTCATGTTCAAGAAAAATCCAGCTCAACATAAGATCACTTGACTGATTGGGTTTGAGATCAACTATCGCTCTTGCTAGGAAAGGCCTTTGAATCCCTTCCTGCTGGGTTCACCATACAACAGAAATAATTCTCTGCCACCGTCATCCTGCGAACAAGGTCTCAGAGGGAGAAGACAGGCGCTCCCTCACGTGAGGGAGCTCAACTCACCCTTGCTTGGGAAGCAGAATGAATCCTGTATCTCGGATCTGAAGGGACATGCTGGGTACGTCCCAAACATCTGCTCGTCTTGGGGCTTGCCTGCCCAGGACTGATGGATCGGGGAGCTGTGATATCAATCTCCGCCCCACCGTAGCCTAGCCTAGAATCCTCAAAAGGACTGTGGATGACGATGGGTGTAGGCTGCTCTTCTGTTTCTGCCTCGATGTTCATTCTCAGCAACGTGCTCTCTTGGCCATGGTGACAGCCGCCCAGACTCATAACATGTGTGGAACCAGAGCTCTTACATCCCGAATCCCACTTTAAGAAACGCTAGCATGAGCTAGTGCAAGGCATGCAGCGAAGAGAGGCATGGTACAGAGGAGAGGATGGTAAGCTGAATTAGAATAATGCCTCTTTCCAGCCCAGAAAGTGATTAAGAAAATGTCTCTCCTGAAAGACGGAGATACGGACAGAGGACATCAATACAATGCTTAGGTCTGCAACTGAGATTTTTACAAGGACGTGTGGGATTAATTTTTCTTGAGAAGGAGTAAAGAGAAGACACGGAGATCACTCCTCAGGTTGGTCTGGTTCGAGAACAGAAGGAAGCCGTGTACAAAGCAAAAAATGGAATGATAGGAGAAAGAAACACAGAATGAGCAGCGAGCACGGAAGACGAGTTCCTTAGTGAAGGGTGTTTCAGAAATGATTCGTGATACACATCCTGCTTGAATTTTTCACATTTTCAAAAATAAAAAGACCCAAGGAAAAGCCAGTAAAGAAATCTGTTTAGAAGAAACATCATTCCCCAGATGGATGGGACGCTGGACCCTTTCTTTCTGAAGAAATACCATGTGGGACCCACAGAGCCAGGGTGCTGTGTGTCTGGAGAAGATCGTCTTAGGGTTAGGAGGGTTTGGATTTGGAAGGACTTCTGTAGTTAGAGCAGGCGGTGAGGTCAGTCTGTCTTCTCATGGGTGCTCGAGCTGGAGTCAACATCCCCCTGCACACGGGGGAGGTCTCTCCCAGAAACGCTGCAGCTCGGAACGGATCCTCTTGAACAAAACACAGACAAGAGAACACCAATACGGCCCAAGGACGGCTCCCATGCAGACCAGCATGACCGCACCGTCGGTCCGCCTACTGTCTCCCTTCCTGAGCATCACCCGCAGAAACTCCAACCCCAGAAAAACGTTACTGGATGAACGTGGGCCTTGCTTTGTGAGGACCAAAGTAACAAAATACCGTCTTCCCACCGTGTCTTCCCATGGTGCAAATATCCTGCCTGAGGCAGACTCACCCCATTAAAATCACTGCTATAAATTCTGAGGCTGGTAGGTCCCATAGAGGTCATAGATGTGACCTCTATGACATGGGAGCGTAAGTTGCCTACTACACGTCTCTGTGGAAATGAGAAACCAACACACCTCGGATGTCCCTAGTCCCTCAGGCCCTCTCCAGCTTCCTTTGTCCACAGATCCCAGAAGACATCTCCATGCCTTTGCCGCAGCCTAGAACCCCTCCCCACCATCTCTCTCTGGCTGGCAGCTCCCATGCGTCCTCTAAGACCTGCTCAGGACGCAAGCACTGGAGAGACGATCCCTGCGTGGGCCCATGATGTAAACAACAGAGACGCGCTGCAGGATGAACGAGGTGGCATCCCTTTCCTGCTTCAGCACAACGAACTCCATAGGCACGACACAGGCTCAGTCCGCAAGTCTGGAAGTGAGCTGACACCGTCGTCCACAGGGCACTGATTATGCCTTATCCTCGGGGGACGAGAGTGAATAAAAGTTTAATTTCACACTCAGTGCACTCAAGAGAATACATCGGAGACCTCGCGTGTCAGACGAGGAGCTGGAAAAAGCCAGGACAATCGCTGGAGGGATCTACGGGCCGTGGGCTCCGAGCCCGGTGGTGGGCATCCAGGAGCATCACACAAGAGTGTGAAGAAAGGCTGGCAGCTTCCAGACAAGTGGAGGCCACTTGTCTACCCTACAGTTGGACAGAAGTTCAAAAAACACTCCAGAGAGTGGACAAGAGGCCCTGAAAATGCAAGGTCTTGATCCGAAAGACTGTTGAGAGCAGCAAGAGCCTGTAGGAAGGAGGTCTGGGTCTGCCTTGAGAAGACAGCTTGAGTTATCAAGGGAGGACATGATGGTCTGGAGAAGGTCCAGCGAGCTCACGTGGGGTCATCTATGCGGTCCCATCATACAGCAAGGGGCCCAGGCCGTGAGGTTCGCGCTACCTGCGAGTCTGCTGCATACAGACCCTCCAACTAAGAGAACCCATGTGTCCATGCGTCTGAACTGGAGGCAGGCCTATCCCACTAGCCGTCGGCCGGATGCTGGAGGAGCCCAGAGGCCCCAAGCGGGAGGACGGGCCGGACACACAGACAGGCCCACTCTAGGATGACAGGACACACAGACAGGCCCACTCTAGGATGACAAGGGGACGCATTGGGACACAGAACACTAAGCATCTACACTCCCCGGAGGCGGAAGGGTTCAGAAAAGCTCCCTCCAACCACAGTCCTGAACGCTTGTGTCCCGTGCGTGTAAGAACACATGCACCGTTTTGCTTAACCCAGCAAAGAGAGTTCGATCTGGAAATCTCTGGGTAAGGTGGCCGGGTACTTGACAAGCCAGGAGGGGAAGCACGGGTGATGGCCGTGGATGTGGCTTGCACCCAGGGGCTGGGCACAAAGCGAAGAGAGGATATCAGGCCACCTATGAGCGTGGAAGAAGGGGCCTCAGGTCCTGTGTTGGGACCTTCACGGGATGACCCTGCCTCGCTTGTGTCTGAACCTCTGGCGGTCCCATGACGTGGGTCTAGAAGGTCCACGAAGATGACGTTGGCCAACGGCTTCTCCTTCTTCCGGCTCTTCTGCATCTCTCCAGCACCTCCGAGGTGCGGACTCCATCAGGAAGCCAAGCGGTAAAGGCCAAAGGGTAGAACCTCAGAGCATGTGCACTGCCTGTATTTCACGGTTTTTGCCCCGTAAGGACGCGCGTTTCACTCAGTTCACACCATGACTCTGAGTACCGCCAACTTCAGAAGGTCCCGGAGTCCGCCGAGCCAGGGCTCTGCCACGGGGCGTTTCCAGCGGGGCCGGCAGTCCTTCCTGGGCTTCTGGGGGAAGTGGGGAAACCTCCAGGTACGCCGAACAACGTACAAACCAAATGATCAAGTCTTCTTCTAGGCGAAGCAGGGATTTGATGTCAGGACCATGTTGGAGGAAAAGCTTTTCCAGAAATGTCCACACATGTAAAGTTCTTCCGTACGCACCTGTCATCTTGCCCCTTTGGCCGGTCTATGCCCTATTCCCCTTCGGGAACTCTCCAGCTTTGAACAGAGACCACAGAGAGGGGAGAGCCCTCTGTGATCATCGAGAGGCAGCCTGTGAATCAATGGGACTCTCCAGGGACCTTCTCCAAGCCCCACGTGGGAGCGAGGGCCCCTTCCTGAGCCACGGTGAGTGGGTCGGTGGGCGCCCATCCTAGGGTTTTGGCGGTTCTGGGGGTGTAGGGGCGCTCTACAAGATGGTGATGTCCTATCCTCTACGCCCCCACACCGGTGTGCCTCCCCTGCTCCTGGGGTCTCCTTCTGAAGGGACCCACTGTGCCGTTTCCCCGGGAATCCACCCAGAGGACCAGAGTCTGCCCTAAGCTGTAAAGACCCTCGTGCATTGTCTTTGAGGAAGAACGTGTCCACGCCCGTCTTCCCATTCCACTCACCCTCCGCAATCACTCGCCCCTTTAGAATATTAGCGTTGAAAATTGCTCCTTATCCTAACTATAAATATGCAAAACTGCCTTATTTCAATAACTAGCTGGAGGCAGGGAATCCGTGATTGCATGGAAAATACACATATATTAATGCATAAAGCTAATAGTCTACTTAGAGCATTAAACCCAAATAGCTTTCCTTCCCCGCCGCTCCCGAAGCCGTGCCCACCGCACCCGGGGAAACGGCACAGTGGGTCCCATCAGAAGGAGGCCCCCGTGCCTAGAACAAAGCCGGCCTCGTTCTGCCTCGGGTGGCACGGCACCTGTGTTTCAAACTTTACACGCACCCACGTCGCCACGGTCTGAAAATCACGCTTAACAAAAGAGCTTTCCACGTTCAAAAAGCTTTTTGTGATAGCCCAAGCGCAAAAGGCGTGGAAAGAAATGCTGGCATTTTGCTGCCCACAGTCCATGGACAGTTGCACAGGTTAACAAGTAAAGACGGTTCTCAGCAGACGACAGGGGGAGCTGAGGGGGAGATGAGAGCACAGCTCTTTCATCTGGAGGCCTGACCCTGGGCCAACAGTCCATGGACAGTTGCACAGGTTAACAAGTAAAGACGGTTCTCAGCAGACAACAGGGGGAGTTGAGGGGGAGATGACAGCACAGCTCTTTCATCTGGAGGCCTGACCCTGGGCTATGCCCACTGCAGGGAGTTGAGTGGGGCAGGAAGCAAGGGATGAAAGAAGAAAGAACACCCTCCTGCCCCTCTCCCCACTCCCAGAAGCTTTGGAAGCCCCCTGGGAACCAGCGTGAGCCCGGTTTTGAGATGTGTGGAAGAGGTTTCCGACCTGGTCGGGAGTCTCCTTCCGAATATTCTTTTAAATATTTTATGTATTTATTAGACAGACAGAGATGACTAGTAGGCAGACAGGCAGGCAGAGAGAGAGGAGGAAGCAGGCTCCCCCTGCCGAGCAGAGAGCCCGATGCGGGGCTCGATCCCAGGACCCTGAGATCATGACCTGAGCCAAAGGCAGAGGCTTAACCCGAGGAGCCACCCAGGAGCCCCTGATTCTGGATATTGACCTAAAACATAAAAGCAGAATTCATGGTGCTGCCCAGAATCACGGGTTGAGCATCTGAGATATCTCTCCTGCCCCCAGCACCAGCGCACGTGGAAGTGTTGACCAGAAGATGAGGCCACAAAAAAGCCGATGACAGTTACTCCCCATCCCACCGCCAGGGGAAATGCAGTGGGAAGTAAGCCCACACGTTTTGCTCCTGGCCCCGAGGGTCTGGCTACTGAAGCAAGCATTCCTGTAGCTTCTGACGGTTCTTTTGTGATAGACCCAACGGGACTGACTCCAGAGCCAGAACAAAGAATTGCAACGCCAACCCAGTGCTCTAGTAAGGATTCTCTCCTCTGCCTGCCCTGTTCCTGGGAGTTTCCCACAAGCTGATCTCGAGGCAAATTCCTGTGCCAACCTTATACGAATGCTCAGTCCCCACAGCCTTAAGTCCGGCGGTACCCACGTCTGATGGTTCAGAGGCTGCAGAGACAGGGGCTTGCTGCTGACCCCTGGCAGTCAAGAAGTCTGACCTATTCGGGGACAGTCTGGTCCTCCCAGGATGCCTGGCTTTGTCTGGAGGGTTGGCCCTGAGCACCCCGCCTGTGCCTCTGTGGCCACCCGTACCAGGATTACCTTAGAAAGCCATGGCCTTCCTCTCCATCAACCGCGTGTGTATCCACACACAACACGACCCATGTTCAGAACCACGTATATGGTAGACAACAATGATGATATTTCACGCCATTAAGATACAACAACCAAGATGCACACGACATTCTCAGAATTAATTAAGCAATGGGACTTCTTTCGGTAGCACACGTGTTGGCTTCACTACGGTTCCCCAGCACAGACGCGGCATCTGACCCTATCCCAGGGAAAGTGTCCCCACGTCTGCACGGGAAACTCAGAAGACGTGACTAATACGCAGCACTTGGGGAACCTAGGGGCTACTGTGAAAGTCATTGCCAATTACAGATTTCGCAATGATTCCGAGACACAGCCTTGCCTGCGAATACATCTTTTATGCCCAGTAAGTACTCGAAACGTCCTGAGCCTGTGGACAGCCCTGTCCGCATCTGTGCCGGATACCAAGGCCATAAAATTCTAATCGAACACGTGTGTGCATTTCGGATATATTTACTTAGCATCTCTGGAATAATTACTTGACGCAATAGCGATGTTTTGCCCATTCGTTGGAAGGACTGGATTTCTCACCGCCTTGGCTACTTTTGTGACACGCGTGAAATGACCCCCTCTCTTCTCATTCACAACGGAGATCCAGGAGGCTACCCTACCCTACTTCTGAGAAATGTGAGGACTGAGCATATGAAAAACACACCGTCATTAAGAGCCACATCAAAGCAGACCTCTGGAAGGAGAGAAAACATACGCAGGCTCATGAGTATGAAAAAGAGCTCAATCATTCCATTAAAATTAGGTTTCTGCGTTTCCCTCTTTGACACGTATGTATCCCAATTAATTTCAATTAGGAAAAGCAAGCGTCAATGGCGGTGCAGACATAAAGTCACCAGGCAGCCTGTCTGAGATCATTAGATGCGACACTCATGCGTAACTCTTAGCAGAACTACCAGACTCTGAATCATTCCTTCCCACCATCAGTGGTACCGGGGAGAAGTCATGTTGAAACAATCTTTAAACGACGGACCCATAAAGGATTTTAATCAGTCTTGACATGCACATTTTTTAATTTTTTTTTGGTTGAGAAAATTAATAATGCATCAGAATTCCAGAAACCAACGAAAGCTGTCTTCCTGCCATGTCTTTCATCTCGTCCCGAGTGCGGTGCACGAAGGAAGGGCTGATGTTTCGGAGGCTGAGCTCGGGAAGGAAGAGTCAAGACACACTCCCAACAGGTCACCCGACCGTGGCCCACGTCTCTTGGGGCTGGAGGTCTGTCATGGATGGTACAGAGGAACCCATGACAGCAGCCGCGTAAGCGGGGGGTCTCTGTTTTCCCGAGAGTTCCACGCCCGTCCGCCACAGGAAGTCGGCAAAATGAAAGCAGACACGCAGAACCATTTCCCAGGAAAGCTTTTTGCAAGCGCATGAAGCCCACGTAACGGAGGGAAACGCAGGGCATGGGAGGCAACGAGGTTCAGATACAGGCAGGGGTGGCAGAGAGACGGGGTCCCTTAGCAGCATTAGTGGTGAGAGAAAATCCCTTGCGAACGTGTCTTCCAGGACATGAGTTATGGGGGGCGTATTTCTGAATATTTTTTAAAAATCCCATTTCTCAGAGAGCAGAGGATTGGAAAAATCATGATGTGAGCATGGACGATGGGCCTTAGGAAAGCACATCACACTCGTGGCGCATGTTAGGATTCCCGACCGTGACACCGCGATTGAACGGCACCCGTCTTTACTCCCATTTCGCAGAAAACAGAGCCGAGACTACCCTTCCCCCAACGCCGCCGTGCTCAGAGGAAGACAACCAGGTCCCGCCTTTATGACGAAAAGACACTGTGGGTTGCATGTGGGGAGTCCAGCGTGCGGTGGAAACACGGGGGACAGCACACGGTCCTTCATCACGAGCTTATACGGACCTCCTCCCCGTGGCACGCCTTGCAGCAAACCTTACAATGCGAATACCACGGGGGCGAGAACATGGAGAGTCACAACTAAATTTCAAGATCGCTCCCTCGTGCAAGCTACACCGATCAAAGACCAATTAAAAATCGCTTGCTTTTAGGTGTATCGTGTTGTCCAATCAATATTCATTTCAACTCGTATTTCTCTCTCTCTCTCTCTATCTCTCTCTCTCTCTCTCGAGCTTGGCTTTATGGGTAACGGCCGGTGCTGTCTTCGGTGTGGGTTTCTGGGAGCTCTGCAAGGTGCGATTTAAGCCGCACAAGACTGAAAAGCTCCTTTCAGTGTGTTTCTCTTTCGAAACCGCTCTTTTGTTATCACAAAAACAAGGACAGCTGCGTTCTCCGCGGGGTTGATAAGCTGAACTGTATCTTCATTTTCTTTATCGTATGATGAGACGGTGTCCATTTCTCTTTCTTTATTGAACATTGATCTCTGGAGGGGTTCACAGCTCCAACAGTAGTGTAAGAAACGAGCCAAGGCAAAGTATCTGCAGAGACTGACTGAATCCAGCCGGACCGACATGTGCAAACCCAAGTAAACGAGGGAACAGTCCACCCACGAGTGACGGTACAGGTCAACGAGTAACAGCTCCAAGGGAATGCACAACAATTAAATGAATGAACGACCACTACAACCAGAACCCAGGAGGCTCAAAGACCTGGCTGGGCCTACGTTCGAAACAGCCAGTAAGGAGCTTCTTCTCGGTTGAGAAGCTCTGCTTTGTTTTGGTGACCAGCAACGCGACGGCAGAAGAGGCAATGCCCAGCGGGGGCTGAGCCACAGACTGCACGACAGAGCAAGCCCGAGCTCTCCGTAAAGCTGATCATGAGTTCGCTGACCTTCCACAGCCTCACCCAAGGATACCGCCTGCTAGATTCCAGGTGAGCAGCTTTCAGAGTGTGAACCTTGGTCCCCTGGGAGTCTGGGAGACATTTTTACAGGATCCCTGGGGACACGTCCGTCTTCCCAATAATACAGGAATGCCGTGGGCTGTTTGCATCGTGCAAACCGTTGCACTCAGGGAGCAAAAGCAGGGGTACGTGAAGTTGCGGTCACCTATCGAGGCAGTGGTCCCAAAGAGTGCTAACATCACCGCCACCATGCTCTTGAGGACAAGAATGCCACTGTCACTTAAGAATGTTGTGAACCACGCTGTCACGATAGTCCTCTTCTCAAATACCTCTTGAATACATATCTTTTTAAGATTCTGCATGCGAGGGAGCCTGGGTGGCCCTGTCCGTTAAGCACCTTCCTTCCGCTCGGGTCATGATCCCAGAGTCCTGGGATAGAGTCCCCACTTGGGCTCCCTGCTCGGCGGGAAGCCTGCTTCTCCCTCTCCCTCTGCTGCTCGCACATTCTCTCTCTCTCTCTGTGTCAAATAAATCAATAAAATCTTTTAAAAAGATATCCTGCATGGCAACATGGGGGCTATACACATAGCGTTGTTCTCCTGCATGAGGACATCTGACAGTTGTCTGCACGGGACAGGAAGAAGAAATGCTACGGTGTGCGTTCATCACGTGACTCCGCCGCGGCCACTTTGACGCGATAGGATGGCTGGCAGACGTTTTCTCAAAAATGAACAAAGCACGTCTGTCACTGGATGGTGAACAGCTGACAAGTCTTTGCTGCCAATCACCACATTCAAGATTTCAGGAAAAAATCAGTATTTTAGAAATCTTGTCTCTGCCGCTGTACACTGGATGGCCTCCCCACAATCCTAAATTCGTTCCTAAAAAAACCTGTTTTTGTTTTTTTTTTTAAATAAACTTGCTAATATATGTGAGGTTTCCATGTTGGATATGAGATGTGTGAGTATTTGGAAGGCCCATATAACTAAGCAAACTGCTATTTTGTGAAAGAATATAGAATACTTTAAGTGCAAGATAAAACGATGAGTTTTAATGTTATAGAGAAGAAAATGCATATGGACAGAGGTCCACAGGACACTGGTTAACCTCTAAGAAGCTACTGGTGTTGAGTTCTGCTGTCGTAGTTGAGAAGGATATCCACAGCTATTAATGATCCTGTTTTTTCCAACCACATTACTGTGGGAAGCCAGATTTCCTGAGGACACACCAACCGACACAACACATTTCAACAGACAAAGTGCGTTAGCAGCGATGACAGTCCGGCTGTCCGTTGGTAAAATCGGGACATTAAAAAAGATGGGCAAAAGTGCCCCCAAAATGTAATGCTACAGAGTTCCCCATTTTATCTTATTTTAGAAAATATATTTTATAATTATATATAGAAGTATTAGATTTATATAGAATTATTTTATAAAATTACTTATTTTATTTAAAAAACCTCTTTTTTAAGAGTTTATTTATTATATGACTAAAACAGAGAGAGAGCACAAGCAGGGCTCCATCCCAGGACCCTGAAATCATGACCTGGGCTGAAGGAAGACGCTTTTCCAACTGAGCCACCCAGGCGCCTTGAAAATGTAGTTATCTTTCTAAATATTTTATGCTCCCACGGAATAGTTTGTGATTGTTACTTTTACATGAATGTGTAAATATTTTTAAGTATCTTTGTTTTCACTTGTCGTGGAGCACACAGCCAGAGCGGTTGCCCATATACATCTCCCTGTGGGGTCCTCAGTAACATTTAACACCGAGATGGGGTTCTGAGACCAGAACATTCAAGGAGGGTTATCCTACACCCATCCTGCTTCCAACACACAACGTGGTGCTCTGTGCAGCTGCCCCATGCTTGCTAGTGGGCAGGCATGGTCGTTAACTGCTAGACACCCTATTTATTTCAAGACTAGGAACTCTGGTCTTAGTCTTCCATTGATCATCTCTCCCTCTGCCAAGTCAGTTTCCTCCAAGTGCCCATCACCAAGCTCTACCAACACCCACTCTGGTTCTGTCCTACCAGTGCACCTGCTTTTCAACCCACTGAGGAACATCCTATGGTCCAGCATTCCTGTCTCTGGAAAGACGAATGGAGTAAGCATACCCCTCACTGACGCTCAATGATCCCGCCTCTGGAAAATCCATGCCCTCATGTTACCACCTAGCCTGGTATGGGCGCTGACCTAGAAACCCGCTTTGAGCCAACAACTGAGACGTCACTTCTGTCATCAGCTTACAGAAGATTAGAGCTTCACCGTGCTTCGGGTCTCTCTTGCCTTCTTGGCTGGAGCTCTTCTAAGAAGCAACATACCAGGCGGAACTGCCCACGTGGGAAGGGACAGAGACAGGTCTCCAGCGCACAGCTGGCAAGGTACGGACTCTGCCAGCGACCACATGTGCTTATAAAGGAACCCTTCCCCAGTCGGACCTTCGGATGAGACCTCAGCCCGGGCTGACACATGCACGGCAGTCACGTGAGGCAGCCAGAGCTGTGGACCTACTTCAGGTCTGCCTTCATGTCTGATCCACAGTGAGTGTGAGATCATGAACCTGTGTTGTTCTAAGCCCTGAGTGTGTATTACCTGCTTACACAGCAGCACACAATGGATAGAACAAGTGCGGGGCACAGGGCGCCTGGGTGGCTCAGTCAGTTAAACCGTCTGCTTTCAGCTCAGGTTAAGATTCCAGGGATCATGTCCCACATCAGGGTCCCTGCTCAATGGGCACCCTGCTTCTCTGTCCCCTGCTCGCCTTGCTTGGGCTCTTTCTCTCTCTGCCAAATAAATAAATAGAATCTTTAAAAAAGAGCCAAAAATAAAGCCAATTGTGGGGCATATTCCTCTTTCCACGTAATCCAGAGTGTACCTTGACGTAAGCAGCCCTAAGGAAGATTTACCTATCATACGTTCACCTTTGTAAATTTGTTTAATTAAAAACATTTTTATAGATTTATTTGAGAGAGAAAGAGAAAACACAGTGGAGGAAGGGGAGAGGGAGAGGGAAAGAGCATCTCGAGGAGAATCCCCGCTGAGCAGAGAGTCCAACGTGGGGCTCAACCTCACGACCCTGAGATGGAGTCCTGAGCCGAGATCAAGAGTCCGATGCGTAACCGACTCAGGCGCCCCAACATTTGCCTTCATATCCGTCGATGCCTTCAACTGGCTCATGATCTGGGGGTCTCCGGGTCTCGCACATGTCAACCATTTCATCAATACTCAGCAAACAATTATAAACACACTCATTTTCTTTCACAAACGCACCTCAGTGTGTTGGATGCCCCACAGGATATCAAGGTGATGGTGGTGCATTTCCTGAGCTCACGCAATGTATAACGGCACACTAGTAAGTTCGTGCAACCAAATATGACATAAAGGAAAATAATGCACTAACGGGACATTCACAAGCACAGCACGAGGGTACTATCCTGAGAAGTCCGAGAGATCGGACGTCTGAAGGACTCGACGCACGTGCTGGTTGTCTGAAGACGGAGGGCCAACAGGCCAGGCTACGGAGGTGGCCACCAGGAGCCGAGAAGGGTCGCCGGCTCGGCCAGCAGGAGGAAAGGGAATGCACGTTTGAGCCTGCATAAAACTGAATTCTGTCAAGCATCTGCGTGCGTCTCTGAGCATTCTGTGTCTCCCCGACAGTCTCCAGCGTCACTCAACATGTCCGGCCACTCACCGCCTTCTGAGACCAAGAGCAGGCAAGTCAGCCGACCACCCTCCCCCAAACAACTTCTGACCCACCCACCTGCCAGAGGATGCCTGCGGGATGTCTTCCGCAGCTAAGTCGGTGATGTTTTTCCTACGGCAGCAAGAGAACCCCAAGGCGGACATCCAAGGGCAGAACAGAGAAAAGTCACTGCAAGGCGTACGGGCTGCTCACATGAGCCCGGAGATAGCGCCACGAGTGGCAAGAGGAAACGGTGAGGCATGTGACGAACCTCAAACACGGTAACATGAAGACAAGAGCCAACGCGGACAGGAAGGTCAGCTTAGGGACGGAGCGTCGAGGCAGACAGGCGCGGCATTTCCCTGCAGAGCAGACGACAACGGACCACGAGCCACAGCAGGGAAGACGATGAACCAGAGATGATCTGGGTGAGAGACGACAAGACCCCAGAGCCAGAGAGTGGCCCAACACGGAGGTGAAAGTTCAACACAAGCTTCTCGAGTGGAATCCACAGAACTCAATGAAATTAAACCAACATTTGCCAAGGAGGAAAAGGTGACTTCAGTACATCCAGGCGACCTGAGTTAGAAGCTGGGAATGCGGTTACGCCACAGAAGGAGTGGGGCTACCTATGCGGGTTTTTTTAAGCATTCCCGGGGAAAGGGGAGGTTCGTCCACGCTGTGTGGGGGTGAACTGAATTCCAAGCATATGGGGAGGACTTCATAACACAGACTGCAGCTTTGACGGGGTCCGACGTCACTTCTGAGAGGAAGGAAGACAGGCAGGAGGGAGTCTACGTGGAGACGAGCGAGAGCGCCCGGAAAATCCATCCCCCGCATAGCACGGCAGCAGGGGCTTGGAGTCCAGGAAAAACAAGCTTTGGGATGGCCACAAAGAGTGGGATACACTGTCAGTGTACAGGGGAGGTGTCCTGGAGACAGGGCTGAGGGCAGGGTAATCTGTCAGGAAGCAGGAGCGGCTAGAAGTTACCAGAAACAACCCTAAATGTTTCGGGATCCTGGAGACGTGGCGGGGACCGGACGCAACACTGCAGATGAATGTCCCACAGGACGCTGAGCTCTGCGGTCCAGAGTGGGGGCATGGGGCACAGGGCCAGAGACGTGGAGCTGGGACCACAGGTCAGCAGCCGCTGCTCCCGGGGAGGGGACAGAACCCGCAGAGAGGACGCCAAGTGCACCTGAGGATGGCCAACGCCGCTCGGTATCTGGGGCGCCGAGCGGTCCTGGGGAACCAGGGGCAGCCCACGGTCTGCGGAGTGTGAATGAGCCAGCATGAGTGTGTCTGTGTGTCCATCACGCATGCCAAAGCCGCCTGTGGTGACAGCGGTCTGCACACCTGCCCCGCAGGGGAGGGAGCCCGTGCCTGGGCACACAGCCGGCCACCGAGGGCTTCGAGGGGCCGGACTGGTGGCTCCCTTGTTCTTGGTCTGCACCTGCGTGAGACAACAGAGAGGGAAAGCTTGCCTGGGGCGGGGAGCTGGACGTCTGGAGAAGCCTCGCGCAACAATCCTGGTGCAGATTCTGTCCCCGGGACCACCCGACGGACGGTTCAGCTGCACTCCGCAGAGTCAGGCGACAGACCTGCTTCCCCGGCTTGTCACCCACGCCTCTCCTGACGCCGTGCTGGGTGTCCACGTGTAGCTCCCTTCCGTCTTTTTCTTACTTTGTCCTCCTGGGCCGCCGGCTGCGTGATCACCACGCACCAGCGGTCTCCGGCTGGCTCGCCGGGAAGCCCAGGCTCGGCGTCCACGTGCATCTCCAAGCGATGACCCTCCAAGGTCTGCCCCAGGGCAAGGCAGGCTCCTCCGTCACACGAGAACCGAGCAACACATGAAATGTACCCTGTACCAAACCCGCATGTCCTGCGGCGCTGGTGCGGCTCCGTCGCTGGATCTCAGACTCTGGGTCTCAGCTCCCGTCATGATTTCGGGGTCGGAAGACGGGGATGGCGCTTAGCGGGGAGTCTGCTGGACCGTCTGTCCCCAGCTCCCTCTGCCCTTCCCCCTCCCCTTATGTGCCGGCTCTCTAAATACGTAAATCTTTAAAAAGTAAAATAAAACCCATATTTCCTTCTGCTTCATGTGCAAAGGAACACGTTCCCATCTAATGCAGACACCAAGGACGTGCGGGACACTTGGGTAGCAAGGCAACCCTGACCCGTCCTCACATGCACGCCCATGGCAAGGGGTTGCCCTCTCCAGGTCTCAGCGTCCACATCTGCAAAACGGGGACAAAATACCTCACCAGTGTTTTTGCAGAAATAACACAGTCAACGTGCATAAAGGTTTTAAAATATTGCCTGGAGTCCAGGCAGGAGTGTAAATATTGCAATAATCATTACCTAATTTTGATTTAAAGGCAGGGGCTGCGCTTTTACAGAATTACTAGGTATTCTCTTGAGAGAGCTCTGGTTCACAAGGCACTGAATATTATTGTAAAAATTCAGAGAAAGCTCAGGAAACACAGAGAAAGGCCTCCAAGGATAGCCAGCTCCCTGGGGATCTGAACAGAGAGCCACATTTTTGCAAAAAACACTTTTTTTTGCATTTGTTACCGATCCAAATTCCTGGTGAGGAATCTGTCCCCACGGCTGTCCTCGCCCGCAGCGACGACACAAGATCATCTATTTCTTACCGGCCCACAGATGTGCTCTGCTCCCCGCTGCTTGTGTGAATGTCTGGGGGACCGCGAGCTGAGCTGAGAAGGGGGAACCTAGTTTAGAGGTAGGCACGGCCTCGGAGCAGGTGCTCTGGGCAGAGTTCGCTGCAGAGACAGTGCGAGGTAGGCTCATTCCCTTAAACACACCGAGCACGGGCTGCCAGGCCGGGGCGGTTATAGCCCCGTCACTCTCTGTACCCCCGCCGTGTTTGCCTGTGCAGCGTTTCCTGCGGCACCTCCGAGTCCATAAGAAGAACGGAGCCGCGGCCATCTTTCCTCCGAGATACAGAGCTCAGCATAGATGTCCTCCCTGAAGACAGCAGCCGCTCTACTGCATCTGTGACGACTCGAATTCATTTACAATCCTAACGTGATTCGAATCTGCCTGCGGCGGGACATTCCAGGCTCCTGCAAACACGCAGCGTGGAGGGAACTGGATGGGAGAGAGGCAGCGGGGGTGGTAGGACACAGAGGGCTCTGTACAGAGCCGCCCTGTACAGGGGTCATTTCCTCCTTCGTCCTTGGGGGGGACGTGAGCGTCTTGTGAAAATGACGCTCTACCCACAGGAACGAGATTCCAAGCCCCAAAGCACAACTCGCTGAGCCAGGAGGAAGCATGTGTGCGTTTCAGAGAAAGCGGCACAGAGTCCGGTGTGCACATCCCTTCAGTCGCACACCTGGAGGTTCTCGTCTAGACCAAGGCATGGACACAGACTTGCCACAAGGACTCAACCTGGAACCTTTATGTCCATCGGTTCTTGGCAACCTGAGCCAGGTAGGCTCGGAAGGTGCCAAGGACGCAGAGCAGACGCACCTGCGTGTCTCAGAGACACCTCAGTCCCTCCCTTAAAGTCTGGCAAGGCCGCCTCTTCACACACCGCTCTCTTGCAGCCCTCATGGTGAACACAGACGCAAGCAGACTCACACACGGACACATGTACACACGCACACACGAGGGCAGACCCACACACACAGGCATGCACACACACACACACACACACACGCACGCACGCACAAGCACGTTAATGGTTTTGCAATCGCTAGAATGTCGGGCCCCATGTCCCCCATCTGTCCCCAGCTCCTGTGCCACCTTCTGCCTCCCAACCCCGCGCGGCTTTCCCGACTCACTGAAAACTACCTCCCTCCGGGGAAGCTCCTCTTCCTCACTCAGAAGCTGAGAAAAACGCTCCCTCCCTCATGGATACGGCATGAGAATAAAATGGCTTGATGTAGGCAAGACGGATGACACGCGGGCTGTGCGTCATCCCGAAGGGCGGTTGGGGCAGCTGTTGGCATCCAAACCTATTCTGCACGTATCTCACAATTACAGAAACATCGGAGCACTAGGCTCTCTGCAAAAGACTACATTTCCCAGACTCCTCTATGGCTCGGCCTGGTCACATGACTCTGTTCTAGCCAATGAGAGCTAAGAGCCAGACACTGTCCAACTTCTAGAAGAAAGTCCTAGACAGAACAGGCATGCCTCCCCTTTTCTGCTTTTCCCCTGTATTTTCACATGGCAGTGAATTGTCTCAGAAAGCAGCACCCCAGGGGTGACAAAAGAACAAGGTGGAAGGACCATGAATCCCCCCTGACCAAGTTTGAACAAAAAGGCAGCCAAATGCTAGTGCACATTTTATGGGGCAGAGAAATAAAGCTCAGGATTGAGTAAATCACATTTAATTCGGGTCTCTACTACGAGTGCCAAGCCTTTGATTTTAATTACCATCTGCAGTCATCAAAGTCCTTGATCCCGACCTGACGCACAGCAATCGTGACTCCGGTGAGTGGTAAAAAACCCAAAGTTCATTGTGGGTACCCGTCTCTCTTCTCTGAGCCCACGCCCTCCAGGCCCCCTTTCTTCCTGCTCCCTGACAGCATGCCCCAGGGGCTCAGGCTGCCCTCACTCTGTCCTGGAACTCAACAGCTCCCCATCTGCTATGCCTGCTTCCTCCAGAGTGGGCAAGGGAAGCCAGGGGGACCTTGGGTCCTTCAAAAGATCAGCCACACTAAGAGAGGGGTTATCCGTTCCTCCCGGGGTGTTTCTTCGTATCTCTTGTCTATCTTACTCTTTCCACACAGCCCTCAGCAATCTGCTTCCCCAGAGCTGCCCGCTGTGGCCCAGGAACCCCTGTCCCCATAACTGTGAACCATGGTCTCTGCGGTAATCTCTGGGAAAGAAGAGAGAGCCCATCGAGGACTTCACCAACGCCTGTATGAGATGGGGAAGGAGAGCTTGCACCCGTTCTCTACAAGCCTCAGTTCCACGCTGATACAACATGCCACACTCCTTCTTCTCACAGAAGCCCTCCTTTAGACCCTGGACATAGTTATGGGGAGGGGTCCCCAGCTACCTTCTATGCATATACATTTTCCCAATCTCACTCTTCTATTTTGTTCATTCACAGATTTGTTTTCTGTTGACCAGGCATTATTTATTACATAGCCTGACTGATGACTTCCAAGCTCCACGCTGAGCTTGGCACTGAGGATCGGCACTGACCGTAACAGGAAGTCCTTGATCAGGTGGAGCTGGCACTCCAGCTAGGGGCAAGAGGGGTGGCAAGCCACCACCACCAACCAGGTGCTGACCCGTCCTATGAAGGCAAAGAAGCCCCAGTGAAGAGGAAATGCAACTGAGTCAGGGCAGGGTTCTCTGATCAGGCCACATGTGAGCACAGACCTGAAGAGACAGAGCCAGGGACCTGGTTCCACCAAGGACACACCCTTAGAGGGGCAGCGGGAATGCTAAGGCAGCTCTGATTTCCCAGCAGTGTTGCCTATGCTGGAAAGAGCAGATGGGTTTTCTTCCAGGACCTGTCCCTTTTATCACAGATGCTGACAGTGGGCAGCAACGTTCCTACTGGAAGATCCAGTGCTGTGTGCCTCCTTCCTAGCTGCCCTGCCCCTTGTCATGTAGCCTCCAAGACACAATCTACAGCTTACTGCCACATCCTGAGAGCTAGTATCTTCTAATATAGTATCAGTGTATGGGGCATTACTCACTGTAAGAGAGAATGCTTCCTACTCCTGACGTTGATTTCTGACGTACAGATTTTCTGGATTTGCTGTCTCTGTAGTCCTGGCGGTAACTTCCATTCCCTCAAAACTTTGCTATTGAACTAAGACCAAGCTATTGAACTAAGACCAAGCTTACTGTGACAAAACGAGGACCCTATAGGACACTAATGTAACTGTCTATGGAAATTCCAGTGGAAACTCTGGAACAACATGGCAGTGCTCCGTCATGAGGCAGAAGATTTAGGTACTTTTGGTTTTGGTCTATTGGTAAAATCATAATGCAAGATAAAATTTTCTACAGAGAATGCACAGACAGACACTCTGGCAATCTGTAGACTACAATTGGAAATCCTTGTTCCAGAGTTCGCATAAGATCTTTACAACCGTCCTGAGTCCCCCAACTAAGGCATATCCTTTCTTTTGCTACAGCTTGTATGTCTGGTCAACCACCAACTCCCATCTACTTCACCTTCGAAAAAACTCTTGAAGGTGTCCATTGTCTACATCCTACAATGGTACACCCATGGCCAAGCCACCGTCATCTCTTGTCTAGATGACAGATGAGGTCATATACATAGTGAGGCCTTAGCCCCCAACAAATTCCTCTGTTCTTCCATGCTAACAATGATCTTTCAGATGTAATCAGCCCTCTCCCCTGCTTCAACTCCTCCAGTGGGGTCCTTGACATTTTTAGAATACAGGCCAAGATCTCCGAGGAGGCCTTCCACACAGGGTCCCTGCCTTTCCCCAGCCCCAACTCTGCTCTGTGTTTCGACAATGGTCATGAACTTGGCATTCGCCGTGATGGTTAATTTTATTCTGTGTCACCCTGACTGGGCTAGGGGGTGCCAAGATATAGAGCGAATCCTGTTCTGGTGTGTCTAGGAGGGTGTTCCTGGATGAGATTAGCATCTGACTCTGTAGACTGAGCCAAGCAGATTGTTCTCAATCTGAATGTTCCTAATCCACTGAGTGGCTAAAGAGAGCAAAATGGCAGAGAAGGACTTCACCTGCTGTTGTCAGTTTAACCACGGAGGAACCTAGGCAGGAAGTATGGGAGGGAGAGTCATTCTCTGAATAACCGTTGAGCTTGGAAGAGGTTCTCAAGCCCCAGGTGAGGACTGCAGTGAATTCCAGCTGACATCCTGATTTCAGCATGGTGAGAACCCAGTTTGGTTGAACTGGACTGTGCCTCACGGAATTAAGGGACAATACATGGGTATTATTTTATGCTGCTAGCTTTGCAGTATGCATTACACATGAATGAAAACTATCTAACATAGATGACTCCTCAACATCTATGGGAGGGACAGACTTCCATACCACATGCTTTGGCCACAAAAATGTGGACAGAAATGGCATTTATAGGCACAGATCTGAAGAGCAGCAGGTGTCTCTTCTTGCCCGTTGGGGGGCTTCTGTCCTCTGCTCCTGGGTCCTGAATGCAATACACACAGCAGAGCCACACCAGATAAGCTGTAGACCAAGAGGCATAAGAACAAATGCTTATTTCCATGCCACTGAGTTGAGGTTGCTTGTTACACAGCATCACTGTGGAAGTAGCTAACTAACACATGACACTTTCCAAGCCACAGCCTGGGTCACAGCAAATGACTTCTTTGAAGGTCTGCAACGATGGTTTTCCACTACACGGACTTCTACGGAATGACACCCTAGAGCTGAAGACCAGAGATCATTACCAAACAGACCCCAAACCAAGACACGGACAAGAGAGCGAAAATAATCCCGTGCAACTACAGGCGTGTTCTGAACCAGCCTCGCCAAAGGCCCCATCGTCAAATCATGCAAATGTGTATTTAGGCAAACTAAGTGCATCATAAATGCCTAAGAAATTTTACTTTTTTAAGTCACCAAACGGTACAGTTAACGCATTTACAATCTATACAAACTTGAGTCCTTCTGTGATTTTTCTCACAGTTTAGGGACTCACTTAATTCTGGACCTGACGCCAGCCCATTAGCTCAGATGGATTTCACTTGCGCTCGGAAAAATCTACATCTTCTTCAGAACATCAGGCCTTAGGAAAACTGTTTCATGTCTTTAATCCCCCAAATGTGAGAACAGCTCACACAATAAGAAAATAATTAACCAATCCATTTGATTGATGGGGTACTGCAAACACAAACACATTGCCAAATACCAAGTTTTAAGGCTTTAATTCTACGACTAAAGTTTAATTCTCATTGCCAAACCCTAAGTGTGTGATCTCTCAAATAACGGAAAGTTGTACTATGGTTGCATTTAGGTACTTTCCTAATCGTTAGGAATAATTTTAATTAGACCAGGGCCCTATTCCTCTTATTATATTCAAACATGCATCACAACTGTCTTAGGTCTGTGTTATCAAAAATAATAATAATTAAAAAAAAGATTTTATTTATTTGACAGAGATCACAAGTAGGCAGAGAGGAAGGGAAGCAGGCTCCCGCGGAGCAGAGACCCCGATGTGGGCCTCGATCCCAGGACCCTGAGACCATGACCTGAGCCAAAGGCAGAGGCTTTAACCCACTGAGCCAACCAGGTGCCCCAATAATAATAATTTTTTGGGTTTTTTTTTTTTGTGTGTGTGTGTGGCTCTGGTACTTTTATTCTTAGAGGTAGCCAAGTTGCATTTTGATTTTTTTTTTTTATTGCTAAAAATGTAACTTTCCACGTACACCAAAATATCCCTGGGAATTTGGAACCCAGATCGTGTTTGGAATCTGCTGTTCGAGGATTATGTCATGCGATGTTCAGTTTATTTCAAAGGACAAGAAATTGTCCTCTAATGGGGTAAGGGGAGCCAGATGACACACAATCAGTCATTTAGGGGAGATGTTTAGGTTAATGAGAAATTAAGTAAATGTGTTGGACACATAAATTCAGATTGTTAGGATTCCCACGGAAATAGTAATTGTTGGAGCCGTTTTTATTGGGTAATCTGGATGACTCTGAATACAGCTGAGCTGGGATGGGTCTCCCAAGTGACCTGCCCCTTCTGGGTACCCTAGATAGGGAGACAGTCAGAAAACATGTGCTCCTTTGAAAGATCATGTTAGCACCCTGACCCGTTAAGAATTTTTCCAATGCAGGGTGCCTGGGTGGCTCAGTGGGTTAAACCTCTGCCTTCGGCTCAGGTCATGGTCTCAGGGTCCTGGGATCAAGCTCCACATCAGGCTCTCTGCTCAGCAAGGAGCCTGCTTCCCGCTCTCTCTGCCTGCCTCTCTGCCTACTTGGGATCTCTCTCTCTATATCAAATAAGTAAATAAAATCTTTGGGGTGCTTGGGTGGCTCGGGGGGTTAAAGCCTCTGCCTTTGGCTCAGGTTATGGTGTCAGGGTCCTGGGATCGAGCCCTGAGTTGGGCTCTCTGCTCAGCAGGGAGCCTGCTTCTCCCTCACTCTTCGCCTGCCTCTCAGCCTACTTGTGATCTCTCCCTCTGTCAAATGAATAAATTAAGTTAAATTATAAAAAAAAAAATTCCAATGCAGACATCACTAGATCATCTGGAGGAGGGCTATGAAAACAGATACACTCTGGAGACAAAATATTTTCAATGTTTCTGTTCTGCTCACGGAGGACAATGCTCAATTTTAAAATACGGCAACCCAGTTGTGTTTGAAGACGGACACGGCGGGGATCGTTTTTGAAGCTTGGGGACAAGGTCACGGAGGGTTCCAAGTTACCCTCTCCACTTCTGTGTGTGTTTGACATCTCCCACCGTACGTTGTTTCGTTTTGTTTCTAATGATGCTTAGCCACTGCAATGGGCTCTTTCCATCCCGCCTCCCCATTTGGAAGAGCAGAGATGAGAGCGGGTTTTAAAATTTAAATTTTCATCAGTGCCTCGCTCACGAAACGGACGACATCACTGTACTCTAAGCTTTTGTTCCAAATTGGTGAAGCTTCCATGGGTGGATGGAAAGCACGTTGCTTGCAGCAGAAACACAATGCAATCCCATGCAAATTATACATAGATGTATACATAGATGTATAATACCACACGTAATAGAGAAATGCAGACTGCACAGGGCCTGCCCTCATATTTTAGCATTTGATGAAGATGTGTTGCTTTTGTAACACCTCGGGTACTGGGAGCGAAAACGAACCACGGAGCAGTCAGAGAACGGAGTTTCACGCTGGAAAGAGCTCTCTCTTTCTCTGCCAACATCAAACAAAATCTAGGGCAGCGTGATTAACTCTCTCCATTGGCAAGTCCCTACTTCATGGCGGAGGAAAATACTCATCCACCAAGTAGGAAAGGGTTTAAACTACTATTTCAGGTTCCATTTGTTCCTTAGAAACTGCAATTAAAACAGTGGGAAAGAGATATCAGAATGGGTCTTACCAGGGTGTTGCTGAAAACATTTTCTAATTGGGGAACGGTCTCTTCGGAGGATAATTAAAATGTGTTGTATGCAATAATCGTGTTTCATCACCACGGCGCCTCACACTTCGGCGACCGCCGTCTTCACCATCCTGAATTACTCATATGGCAGAGACGGAACTGTTTTATGTTTGAAATCCTCAAAATGAGGGATTGGGGGTACGATTCACTGGCTGGGTCGCATCTTTTTCCTTCCGTGGTGTGCTGCTGTCTGTGCTCATGCCCCTTCCCAGCCACAGAACATCTCAAAATGGGTGGTGATGTTCATTATCTACGGTATCCGCAGAGTGAGCATTTACATAGCTGCCCGCGCTGCGGTAAAAACAGTTTTGTCACTGCCATTAATTTCTAGAAAGGGCACCATGCCACCTAGCTGTTAGGGACACCGCTCATGGCCAGATCTCATCAGAAGATAATCCAAGAACGCTGTCATCTCCTAGAATGAATGCCCGCCTCCGTCGAGAGGGATTTCTTGTATTTCAAGAAAACCTGTGCGAAGCAGAGACGCCAAGAGACCATCTTTCTGCAGAGAAATATGACTTTTGGAAGCGCGGTAAGTGATGAGCTGACACCCGAGGCCAGCGTGGTTTTGACACTCAAGACAGAGAGGGGTGAAGCTCCTGAGTTCTGGCTTTTTCGCCTGCCCCGCAGCTAAACAGTGCTTTGGACAGAAGCATTCATCAAGCCCTTTCCCATGCCTTATCGGAGATCACGGCAGACGGGAGTCGTACCGGGTAATTGCCACGCCCCGACCGACGGCCCGTCGGACCCCCAACCTCTGGTTTATCATCTTGAAGGAGAACGTGGCCACAAACAGAAGTGGGGGTGACGCAGCTTCTGTCCCGCACACCGGTCCCTGTGCAGCCTCACCCCCGCTTCTGCCACTGTCAACACACAGTTCGTGGCCTCGTTGTGGAATATCTTCATCCTCATAGAGTATAAAAACTCTCCACGAGAAGAACCATTCATAGTCCTGGAGAGCCTTTCACACTGCCTTGTTGGGACAGAAATTTCACAATGTGGTTTACAATATTTCCCTAATGCAAGACGCCCTTTAAATTGCTGTGGAAGATAATGATGTTGTATATATATATATATATATATATATATATATTTTTTTTTAGCACCAGAATTCACCATACATTACTGGGGTGGAAAAAAAGGGAGTCGGGGCACACTTAATTCAAAAGATAAAAGGTCGAAAGACGGTTTACTTGCTTTGAAAAGCTCACAGCAGGATGCAACGAACCAGTAGCGGTCTCATCATCCTTTTTTGCTTAAAATACATGGTCCCCGAATTTTAACATACAATTAAACAGGGATGAACATTTTCAACACTTAAAATGGCATGAAAATGTAGGGTTTGTTGTTGTGAAAGCAAGAGAATTGAGCTTGCAGAACGGGTACCGCGTCTCCGTGTGATGTAAGATGTGCGAAGGGATATTTACCTTCCTAATTCCCACTCTGGAAAGGTTAGCAGATGGGTCTATTTCTTTTCTTTTCTTTTCTTGTTTTTAAGATTTTATTTATTTACTTGACAGCGAGAGATCACAGGTAGGCAGAGAGGCAGGCAGAGAGAGAGAGAGAGAGAAGGGTAAGCAGGCTCCCTGAGCAGAGAGCCCGATGCGGGGCTCGATCCCAGACCGTGGGATCATGACCTGAGCCGAAGGCTGAGGCTTAACCCACTGAGCCACCCAGGCACCCCTCTTTTTTTTTTTTAAATTTTTTTAAAAAAAGACTTCATTTTTTTTATTTGACAGACAAAGATCCCAAGTAGGCAGAGAGGCAGGCAGAGAGAGAGAAGAGGAAGCAGGCTCCCTGCTGAGCAGAGAGCCCGATGCGGGGCTCGATCCCAGGACCCTGAGATCATGACCTGAGCCGAAGGCAGCGGCTTAACCCACTGAGCCACCCAGGTGCCCTGAATAATCTTTTTAATGTTGTTGGATCCTGTTTGCTAGGATGATGACCCGAGCCGAAGGCAGACACCTAACTGACTGAACCACCCAGGTGTCCCAGATGTGTCTATTTCTGAAGATACAGTCAACCTAAACACTCACTTCTGTTTGCTTCTTTGTTTCGTTTTACACTGGCCCAAAGCCATCCTCACCATTCTCCTCCTCCAACTACGTAAAACATTTTTCTAGAAGCCTGATTAAGCCTCAGTTACTCCAGTGTCCCAAATGCCATGGGATTGCTTCCCACAAATACCTATGAAGTATTTTGCCCCATTTCGTGACTATTCCTTTGCAGGAACGGGGTGATAAGGGAAGCCTCCAAGATGAGTGGAATGTGCTCGTTCTGTTGTGACAACACGCAGATCTCACTCACTCCAGCCACAAAGGAGTATCTCGTGGTCACCCTGTGTGGTCACCAAGGGTTATCGGAGGCTCTCTGTGGTATCACCTGCTCTCTGACATCGCCAGAGGGAGGAGCCTCTACCTGGGATGTTGAGAATGTACGGGGGCATTTTCATACTGAGAACTGATGCACTGACCCTAGAGGAACAGGGGACATTTCTCCTCATGGCTCTCCAGCAGCTAGAAAGATCCACTTACTATAGGCCTGGACTCTGGAGCCAGCTGGACATCTGTGCCCAGTCCAAGGATGAGTTGTGCATAATGGTAAACACACAAACACAAAACCAAGCACCCTTATCTTTGAACGCAGCACATCAAGGATGTGTATTTTCATGATTGGCACGCTTGGCGTTTTCTTTCAATCTGGAAAAATTTCAAATCCAGATGTGAGCTCATGGATTCAACACATGGCTTTAACTCACACACAGTCCTTCGGGGTTTCTTGCCAGGCAAACCAGTGAAAGGAGTGCTGTCACCGACGCTATACAACGTCACAACCTAACCGATACTGCGTATGGTGGTATAGGTTGTGCACTGAACAAATTTAAGAAGTGGTGTTCCCACAGCAGTGTATTAATGTGGCCCCTGGAGTTGGGTGGTACACAGCACAGGCAATCATATATGGATATCCTGAAAATGTATCTGTTCACTTACTATTTTTCAAGATTTTATTTTTTGGGGCACCTGGGTAGGTCAGTTGTTTGAGCATCTGACTCTTACCTCAGCTCAGGTCTTGATCTCAAGGTTGTGAGTTCGAGTCCCGCTTTGAGGTCCATGGTGGGCATGGAGCCTCCTTAGAAAACAAACAACAAACGATTAAGGATTTTAAGTAACCTCTACAGCCAACATGGGGCTCAGACTTCCCAATCTGAGATCAAGGGTCCCTGCTCTCTACAGACTGAGCCAGCCAGGTGCCCTACTTTACTTGTTTTCTTAACCAAGAGATCACTCCATAAATCTAAGCCTAAAGCAACTTATTTATCACTTCCCTCCTCTGTAGCAAAACCATCATAACATCTATCGGACAGATGCATAGTGAAGATTAAGTCGATCAACGTACAGAGGCACTCGGGAGTCAGGCCAGGGATGCACGGAGCTAACTGAGCACAAGCCCCTATCCCAGCCGCTCCCAATGAGGCAGCTCCTGGGACCAGCTCCTGCCTCGCCTGCAGGGCTATGCGAGGTGCTCCGGAAACTCGCTTGATCTCCGCTCCAGATGCAATGGCTGGTAACGGGTCCCTGAGACAAGCGCTAACAGATGGCCGGTCTGATGTGTCTGTCTCTCAGCAGTTCCCGACCCAGCCCACTGGCCTTGTCTGATGAAACGCCATACGCATCTGCTCCTGAATTATCTGAAACCCTGACTTCTCCCAACCTCCTCCCACAGTGCTTGCTGCCTTCGACCTGTGAGGCTACGACTCTCAGATCTCGCCGTACAACGTCTTGGTGCACGACGGTAACGGAACCCGTTCCACTCGGACTTGTAAAGAAAAGCAAAAGCAGCACGGATCGCATGAAGTAATTGTAAATATTAACCGGGAGTTACATGGTATCATTTCAAAGCCCGCGGAAACAAGGTGGCTTGAAGACATTACGTTTGCCTTTTGATCTTTTTCTAAGGCTAAAATCCGATTAAAAAAAGAAAAAAAAAAAAAAAAAAAGAAATAATTAAAGCACGCAGTCACCAGACTGCTTAATGTGAAGGATGCGTTTAAGGATTTCAAACGCCATAAAGTCTACAGGGATTTTAAAGAATATCTCATTTTTTTAAAAAGGATTTGTAGGTATTTATTTAACAGAAAAACAGCATGAGCTGGGGGAGGGGGAGAGGAAGAAGCAGACCCCTGCTGAGCAGGGAGCTCGATGCGGGGCTCCATCCCAGAACCCTGGGATCATGACCTGAGCCAAAGGCAGATGCTTAAGTGACGGAGCTACCCAGGTGCCCCGACGGACTGTGATTCCTTTGGATACACACCCAGAAGGGGTATTGCTGGATTGTATGGTAATCCTATTTTTAATTTTTTGGAGGGCCCGCCATCCTGTTCTCCAAAGTGGCTGTACCATTTTGCATTTCCCCAAAGCACGAAGGTTCTCTACATCTTTTTCAATCCTTATGGCTTTTTCTTTTTTAATAATGTTTCCTGCCCCTCGATCTTAACATGGAAGGGAATCTGCCTAACGGCAACAACGCAGATGAACCTTAATGATGCGAGGTGACGGGAATCACATCAGCGACAAGAGGACAAACACTTCAGCCTTTCCTTGACGGGAGGGACCTACAAGCGTCCGCCTTAGAGAAGCAGCAGTAGCAGCAGCAGCAGGCTGGTGGAGGGAATATGAGGAAAAACAAAGATGAGGGGGGCTGCAAATCAATGGCTAGAACGATGGGTCCTGGAGGTCTGCTGCGCAGGCTGGTGTCTTCAGTTAACAGCAGCGCTGCACACTTAAAAACCAAACAGGCTGGATCCCAGCTTCAGTGCTGGGACAACAATCAAATTAAAATTAAAAAAAATATATAGAAAAGAACACAGTCACCCGAGAAGTAATGCATGGAGCGCCTACGGAAAGCAGCACCCGTGAGTCAGACACATCGTTTGCCGTCCAAAGAGCCATCACAACACGTCGGGCTGATGGAGTGCGGCCAATCGACTCGGCGAACCAAGGTTCCTAGTCAACCTGCTGGGATACCGTCAACTTCCGAATCTCGGCGGCTTCCGAGAGAAAAGACTGGATCTTGGTCAGCTCAGGGTCCGTCGGTAACCAGGCAGCTCTCCCTGGCTGCCCTGGGTGATGACAAGGCTCAGGGGTCCAGGCTCCTGTAACCCCACTGCGGCACCGTCCTTCCTCAGGTCTTCGAGGACTCCTTACCCGGATGTCCTGTGTTCAGTGCCCTCAAGGAAAGAGGTTGTGCACGGAACCTTCCGGCCAGTCCTGAGCGTCTCAGAGTCCCAGCCTGACGAAAAGGGTTGATGGAAATATGTCCCTGCCTCATACCCACCGACTCAAAACGGTGCCATCACAGGAGGACATTTCTGTCTCAGAGGTAATGACAGAGACAGGAACACGGCCTGACTTTGTAAATACGGCATTGTACGTACTTAACCTCACACGCTGCGTTCAATTTAAGACAACACGCCTTTTCATAGTCAACTCAAACTGCGTAGTTGTAAAAATGCAGCCGCTGGGGATTTTGCCTTTAGGAAAACACCACCGTAGACGATAGGGTTTGTAACCTGAGAGTCTCACGTGATCCGTGAGGCCAATTTTCCAACCCAGGCTTTGGTACGAACGTTGAAGGGTCGCATACCGCATACCGGGTAAAGCCGACCGGGCATCGCACAGTCCGCCTCTAAATTTAGTTGACTATGAGCTAAACGGGGCTTCCCTGCAAACCGTTCAGAACATACGGCCCTCACGAGTCGTGGAACCTCAGTAGGGCAAACATCTAAGGGTCTCCAAGATGCTGTTTTCTTCGTAGGAAACGGATACGTCGCTAGGAGAATGACGTCTCCTTTCTGTGAACACGTGTATTACGTTTGAGGTGTTGGAAACTACCCAAAGAAGGAAGGCTGGCATCTCCTTAATTGAACTGAATTTCCTTAATTCCTTAAATACTGGCACGTTAGGACGATCGTTTTATTGGGAGCGCAGTAAACCGAGCTCCAACCGTATTCAGCCATGTTTGCTGGAGCTGGCGTTAGCAGCACGGAAGTTTGTGGTGCCGGGACCCCAAGGATCCCCCAAGGATAGCCAGGACCCTAGAGTCCCCCACTCGGGCCCCCCGGAGGTGGCCTGGAGGGAGCCAGCATTGACATCACACGGCACATTCTTGGAAGGCTAACAAGCGCGTGATGAGGCTTGAAGCCAGCGGGGAGCGTCTACAAGTCCCCACACATCGCCCACACTGGCCTCTCCCGCAGGACCCGTGCTGCCATTTGTGCAGAAGGGCTGGGTCACAGGGGAGCCCACCTGAGCCCCCTGTGCCCGCAATGCTTGCCCGGCCTTCTTCCCGCTGCCGTGCTTTATCCTGACGCGGCTCCGGTGTTCCGAGGGCAGCCCGTCCCGGTACCCAACCACCCAGATCAACGTTCTCCATTCTGCTCTTTCGACTCCGCAGACTTCCCCGCTGCCCGTCTCATGAGCACAAGAGGTGTGTCCCCCACGTGTGGGCCCACTCGAGACTCTGACGTGCCCGCGGAGGGAAAACACAGTAAATCCGTTTTAAGATAATGGCGTGCTGTGTGCAGACCTGAAATACATGGAAACACACCCAGATTCCTTTCTTACGACTGTGTCGGCACACAAGTGCGTGAGATCGTCCATCCTCGAGGTCCATCGTCTTCCTTCTGATTTTAAAAGGAATCAGGGAACTTTCCACGTGCCCCGAAGAGGCCCGAGGCGGTGCGCCCGCCTGATCAGAGGGGCGGGGCTGGTCTGTTTCGTGCCCGGCTCTGCGCTGTGTCCCCTCCCTGCGGCTTCGGGATCAGGACTGTTCCAACGGAACCGTGCCCCGTCGCGCCACACAGCGAACTCCCCCCCCCCCCTCCAGACTCGCTGCATCGAGTCACGCGAGAAGGCACAGCACGTGTCCTTGCCAAGGAAAATTTTATTTTCAGTTCGCACGGACCCTGCCACGAGGTTCTCAGAAACCTTAAGCAGGTGTGTCATTACAGAGAGCGTCTCCCGGACACGGACCGCGTCCTTTCCCTGCACCTTCTCCCCCCCGCTCTCCGCCATATGTCCTCCAGGGCAATGCGACGTGTTTCCTTTCCTGGAAGCTGACCGCCGCCGGCGCCTGGGGCTCAGCTTTTGAGGCAGGGTTATAGGCCTTGGGAAAAGAGACCCGTCCGTACGTCCCTGTTTGCTTGGTACGTTAGATCTATGACATGCGACAGATAGAGAGGCTTTCTTTTATTTCATTTATTTATTTATTTTTAAAAGATTTTATTTATTTGACACAGAGAGACACAGCGAGAGAGGGAACACAAGCAGGGCCAGTGGGAGAGGGAAAAGCAGGCTTCCCGCTGAGCAGGGAGCCCGATGCGGGGCTCGATCCCAGGACTCTGGGATCAGGACCTGAGCCGAAGGCAGAGGCTTTAACCCACTGAGCCACCCAGGTGCCCTGATAGGTTTTCTTTTAAAAGAATTCGTTTAAAGCTCCAAAACCCTGTAAGGTTGGGACATACAGCTCAAGCGGTCATACCCATGAGGTGCGTTGAAAACAAGCAGCTCACACAACCTCGTAAAAACAACACAGACTAGGTCATAAAAGAGGTTTGCTAGGCGTCTGCTGAAAATAGAATTCCAATTTCCTGCTGTGCATCCCAAGCCAAACTTTCACAGGGCAAGTGGGCTGAAACCTCGGAATTACGCTTATCATGTACACACCGGATTTTCCAATACCCTGCTTCGTAACGGTCATCTACGTTATTTTGAGGCAATTTTTTTTTTCAAGATTTTTATTTATTTGTTTGAGAGAAAGACACAGCACAGAAACAGGGAGTGCGGCAGGCAGCGGGAGAAGCAGGCTCTCCGTTGAGCAGGGTCCCCGTCGTGAGGCTTGAACCCAGGACCCCGGGATCACGATGTGAGCTGAAGGCAGACGCCGAGCCCACGGAGCCGCCCGGGCATCCCTGAGGCAAATACTTTAAAGCTGATTTTATTTCTAGAGGTATACGTGTCCTTCATTGGCTGGTCACATTGTACAGACGGGACAAGTCTTCACCTACATACGTAGTCACAGAATCGATAAAACTGCGTCTTCTCACTCAATGCTGAACACACAGCCCCACCCCCGGAAATGCTGTCGAGAAGGCCACTTGCCTTGAGGGTGCTCAACTTTAAATACACACCATCAGCGTAAAACACAAGTCCGTAACAGTGGTTTTAAATAGTTTTGGCATAGTAACACCAGCCAAGCAAGGGGACAGAATCCCGGCAATTTCTGGAGTTCGAAATCCCCACGAAAAGCAAGACACCTGTTTGCTCGACATGTTTCAACCCTTCCCGGGGAGGGGAGGCTAACAACATCCCTTGTCGACTGTAAGAGAAAGCAAAGCAAAGTGCGAAATGTGAAATCCCGGACCTCAAGAGGGACTGCGGGAATACTGTCGGATCTTGGGAGTTCTCCTGGGGTGGGGGACACGTAGAGGGACATGTGGCCCGTGGTCAGTGTGCCTGAGAGCACAGGCAGTGTCCACACGGCCACGGGGACCGCGGTCCAGGTTTCCGGCTGTCTGCCGTCTCCCGGAACGGAGCAAACACGTGCACTACAGAGAGGAACAGGACAGGTATGGCTCCTCTCCACGGACCGGAAAGGGCCGCGTGATCCTGTTGGAGGAGGTCTGGTGTCTGATCGAGGGCCAGGAGTGTCTAATACTTAGGGGCGTACTCTCCTCCGTGGGGGTTGGCGGTGCAGACTCAGGCCTTTCCACCCACGGAGCCGTGCCCACCCACCCCGCCCGTGGCCAGCCGCTGCCCTGTCCTGCACTGCTGATGTTGGAAGAAGCAGGATTAGAACAAAACGGGACATCTCACTGGAGAGAGAAGCCACACGTGTTTCTTACATCACACCAGCGTCAAACAAAGGTTCTGAGACGAGCTCCTGCGGTCTTAGCACATTCTGCAAGAACTAAAGCTATCCCGATATTGTGCGTGGGTCACGCAGTGCTTACGAGTCCACCCGGCCCAGCAGCCCACTTCCCAGGCCAGTAATTCCACACCGCACCGGGAGGGGTTCCTCGTGCGACCGCGTCCCCGAGGTAGCCTTTCTCTGACACAGTCCATTCGCCAAAGAAACAGTAAAACCCAGATATAACACTATAAGGGATGCCACGGACATCCGCTCAGGACAGACTGTTCGGAGATTCTGGTTCCCGAAGGATTTCACCAAAAAAAAAAAAAAAAAGCGTGCTGCGTGAAGAAAGTGCATCTGGGAGCCTCTCTCCCTTTTCCCTACATAGCGTGAAACATCTAGTTTTATGGTTTAAGTATCTCTGACCTCCGGAAGAAAGACATAAACTATGTGTCTGTAGGTACATCGATCAGAGAGAGTTTCGACTATGTGCTCTACATAACACTGATGGCCACAGCCTTCCAAACCAATCTGCCATGCACGGCATCTATTACTGGTGAAGAAGGCCCCTTAGTCATTCTAAGTTCCATGTGTTAAGATTTTTGTTGTGGCTTTTTTAAATGCGATGCCCCCTTATAGCAGCGGGCCAAGGGAAGCACGCCCCTCACAGCATCGAGGGATCATGGCCCCTTATGCCAAGGGTCCTGCATTTGCAGAGGCATCGATGTGATTCCCTCGGCTCCTTCCTACATGCCTAACCTTCCCACGCTTACAGGACTCAGAATTTTGGCCACGAAGCCCCAGCTCTGGCATGTTTCCCTGCAGGTACTGTAGACTTTGATGTCCCCCCTGGGGTCACCAGGGAGCTCTCGACGGAGCCATGGGGCGGTGAGATGGAGAGAGGTTCCCGGTGTGAGGCCGACAGGGCCGGCTCTCCGCTGGGCCACCCCCGTGTGCGTGCACAAGGCAGGAGGTGGGGCGGGTGCCGGGCCACTGTCGCGTCCCCATGACGGGCACCTAGCGGCTCGCCCTCCGGGCCGCCGTCTCCCGGTCACACTGGCAAGACAGCCCGGAGGCCGAGCAGCACATCTGCAGCCACGGCTTCCACATGACGTTGCCCAGGGACAGCTGGTTGGGGACTTCCTGCAGCGTCTCGGCGTGGCGCGCGGCGGCCCGCCGCATGGCGTCCACGATCTCCTGGAAGCGGGGCTCCGTGGCCGGCGACAGCGGGTTTCTCTCCCGGGGGTCCTTGGACAGGTCAAAGAGCAGCGGCGTGTGGTGCGGGGTCACAAAGTGGCCGTGGCAGAAACACACGTGTGTGGAGAAGCAGCCGTTGGCGCCCTCGGGGCTGAACTTGGGCGTGAAGAAGAAGACCTTCCAGACGGACGTGCCTGCGGTGCACAAGGACACAGGTTGGCGCGGGCCGGGATGCATCCTGAGCGTCCCCGTAGAGGGGAAGGAAGCCGGCGGGGGGGTGGGGGGCTTCCTCCCGGAAAGCAAAGGCTCAGTCAGCAGAGCGACAGACGGACGGACGGATAGAGGGCTCGTCCCGACCGCTGCGAAGAAGAGCCACAGCTCGGAGGAACCGCGCAGGAGCATGCAGTTAGCCGTAGCACCAAGAACGGGGCAGGGGTAGCAGCGGCAGAACGACAGCTTCTACGAGGCACACTCACACGCGCTCCCCAAGGCGTCTTCTTCTCATGGAGAAGACCCTTCTCTCTCTTTGCCCTCCTGCCTGTCTCTCCCTCCTCCTCCCCTTCCCCGACCCCCAAGGCCCCAGGCGATGCTGTGCAGGCAAGAGAAGACAAAGCCTCTGCGGTGTTTGCACGGGGAGCTCAGCCGGCGTCGGCGTTTGGGGGTCGCAGACTTTACAGCGTGGAGCTGCACAGCAGACTCTCGACCGACACACACGCACACACGGACCAACAGACTTAATAAGCTCGCAGCTCCACCTCCGCCTGCTCCCCGACCCTCTCGACCTGCGGCCTCTGCTTCTGTGATAAACGGACAGGAGCTTCCGGAACAGGGAGACTCGCGGCTGACGTGCACGAGAGACATGAGAAGCGCACGCACACGCAGAATTTTCCTTTTCTGCCCTGACAAAGCCTGAAGGCAGCCAGTCCAGGACGCAGGGAGCCTCCGAGTGAGGACACGGACGGATGGACGGACGGACGGCCGACGGGGACTGGCACTGCGTGTGCAGAGCTCTGTACTTTCCTAAAAACCACAGAACTGGAATTTCAGGGCAACTTGTTTTTTAGGAAAGTTGCTAAAAATGCCAAATGAGGAGCATTCACTGACCCCACAGTAGGATGATTATATTGTTTAAGAATTAAGTTTTATTTTATTTATATTTTTTAAAAGCCCGATGTGGGGTTTGAACTCACGGGCCTCACTGAATTCCAGACCGAACAGAAATCGGGAGTTGGATACTTAGCCGACGGAGCCACCCAGGCGTCCCTAAAAATTTAGCTCTTTGACAACCAAGTCTGTGTTCCCTTATATCTCCCCAATACTCACTCTCCTTTTTAAAGAACAACCTGCCTCGCCGACAATGGTTAGGAAACCACGGATTCCCGGTTGACTCCAGGATGTTAGGCCTTTCGGAGGACCTGAGGGCTCAGCAAACAGCCTCTGACAGGGCTCTGCCAACAGCTTCCTGCGTGGGGAGAACGTGGCCACAGCGACAGCCTGAGCAGCCCCTGAGCCGTGCGAGCCGGTGCCCAACGAGCACGCCCCCCTCTGCAACTTCCCCGCAGGGCTTTTCCAAACTCCCCCAAAGTCGTTCCCACGGTGTGGCACCCCCGACGCACCTGCTAGCGCATTTGCGTACTCTGCATATTTTAGGGGGCCTGCTCGGCAGACAGCCATTGTCGGCGGGAAATAAACCGAGGGGTCCACTTCACACACGGCCGTGGGTGTCTGCTTCGTCCCCCAGCAAACCTTGCTCTCGCATAGACTCAGGCAAGGGCACGGGAGCCGCTCCGTGGTTCCGGGGGACAACTGGGACTCGCGGGAAGCACAGGGCACGCTGTGTGCCTCGGCCATGCATGAACACGTTACGGGGAATCCGTCTCCGGGTGCCGGCAGGCTCGGCCTCGGGGACGCTGGGACAGGCTGACGTCACACCTGCACCACCTCCCAGCGCACCACCACCGCACACCAGCCTGCAGACACAGTGCCTCGAGCACGGCTACCCTCTCCAGCAGACTGTTAAAACCCACGTGGCTTTCCGTAACCTTCTCTCTGTGAACTCCTCTTTTCCCCGTGTCCCCCCACGTACGACCGACTTCCCTTAGAACTTTTTCCGGTGACAGACGCCACCGCCACGGAGGGCCCATCCGTGGTCGGGGACGCTCACAGATTCCCATCACGACGGCCTCCGCCCCAGCTTGCCGGCGCATGAGCCACAGCCCTGACGGAAAGGCCGGGCAGGGAAATCCGGACATCCGCACCCGGGAGCAGCGGCAGAATCGCTGCGCAGCTCGGACAAGGGCAGAACGGAGCACCCGTGTTTCTGACTCTCGGCCGGCTTGGTATGCTCTGTGGGCTATGCACCTTTTTGTTGTCCAATGTGAATTTTAAACATGTTTGCAAAAAACATGGCCTATTCTCTCTGCTGCTTCCTGGACCATTTTGGATTTGCTCCACTCAGAGCAACAGAAACACACTTTAAGGCCTGTAGGCTCACAGCACGTGCACCTCGTTCCCACTCCTCCTTCCCCGGGAACCTGGGAATCCACATTTTCAGAGCTCCCGTTTCCAAGGAAACCGCAACATCCCAGGCATGTGATAAAGCAGGGAGGCTCTGGTGTCCCCTTACGTTGCCAATAGCTGTGCTTTGTCCTGTCTCCCCAAATCATGTTGATAATGCATTCCTTCCGACACTTCTCCGTAGACTAGGAAAATACTGGGATTTTTAAGAAACAATACGTCTTTTCTACTGCTAGAATTCCACCCTACTCTGAAGAAAGACTGTTCTCCCGCCGCTGCAACAGATAAATACGTGGACCCCAACGGGATGCCCAACTCATTTAGAACAGAGCGGCAAGGACCCACTGTTCCATGTTACAGCCAGAACGGAGGGGAAGCAAGAGGCACCTCGCTCAGCGTCGTTCAGAAGATACTCTGTTGTGCACAATGGACGCCAAGGCACATTGCAAAGGGCGTGTCCCTGACATTAGGGTCCCTGTTGGTCCGTAGCGGCGACCAGCCCTCTGGGGAGGCTGGCCCTGATCTGGGTTCAGACGCGGCTCCCTGGGAAGCACACTCTCCGCTTCCACACAGTGTGGAGGGTAACAGTCCCTGCCCTGTGATACCGCCTTGAGAGTGGAAAGCCCTCGATACACAGAGTCAGGTGCCCAGTAAAGACCACTGAGCGTCGTGTGGGAACATCAAGCTTCCGTCTAAGCGAGAGACCCAGTGGACTCCCTCTGCTCTTATATCCCGTCCCTGTCACACGTCTTAAGACACGCCTGCCCGCTATAATTGCCTAACGGGTAGAGACAATTCGATGTCAGTGGCTTGGGGACACTGGCTTTTATCACTCAGACCAAGACTTCCCGTGCTGAATGCCGTCGAGGCACTCGTGCTGGGAGAACGGACTCGGGACGCTCGGAGGATCCCGTGGATCGCTCATGTAAGGCAAACACAGACGTCGCGGGTTTTCAGTCTGGTGTGGTTTCCTGCTACACGGTCACCTTCAAGTCCTTTAAAAGCCACTTCAGAGGGGCATCTGGGTGGCTCAGTGGGTTAAGCCTCTGCCTTTGGCTCAGGTCATGATCTCAGGATCCTAGGATCGAGTCCTGCATCGGGCTCTCTGCTCATCAGGGAACCTGCTTCCTCCTCTCTCTCTGTCTGCCTCTCTGCCTGCTAGTGATCTCTGTCTGTCAAATAAATAAAAATAAAATCTTAAAAAACAACAAAAAAAAGAACCACTTCAGAAACACTCTGTTTTCACACCACGGGGGACTCAGGCCCACGGGACCCCAGCCGTGTCCCCCCGGGAACGTGGACGTCATCTACTGATGTTTGCAAACCCACCAGCAGCCCCCAGCCCACGGTGACCTCCCTACTTCCGGGATACACACCCAGCAACACGCCATCTGCTCCCCTGTCCTGGGCCAGCCACCCTACACCGATGCCCTCCCCTCCCCCACCCCCGTTCCCTTGGTAGACCCAGACAGACACCGGACACCACCCGGGTGTTACCAGCGTCTTCTCAGCGCGCACTCACTGTGGACCCACCCCTCGTCCTCTCGGTCCCCAGGCTCACTCCCACCTGACCCGTCCGAGGTAGCCCAGACCCTGAACGGTACAGCCCCGGGGCGAATGCATCACAGGTGAGCCTGCTTCCAGGCTGGGACCCCGCGTGACAGCAGTAGCTCGAACGAGGACGCAGCTCAGGGCTCGAGCTAAGAGCATCTGCTCCAAACGCAGGCAGGATTTCCAGCAACCCCAGCGCCCCTGACGGAGGGCTGATTGTCAGAACACACAACACTCCCTCTGACTAGCCGTCCGCTGTGGAAGCCACATGTCCGTGGGAGCAGAAGCGTGAACCCCAGCACAAAGTGGGTGCCCGCGGCACGCTAAGTGCCTTGCCTGCTGCTCTTTGCCTCCGTCTTTGGAACCCCCCCAGCGTTCCTGGCTGTCCCACCATGCCCACTCTGTGGGCCTTCCCGAAGCGCAGCAGACATGGTCAGTGCGTCTGTCCTGCTCACCAGGGCTCACGACACATCCGCGGTCTGTGGATTCCCTCCATGTGTCTCGCCACGTCCCTTGCTCTCTGAACGGGCAGCGACATCTCCCACATCTCTGGTCTACCCGGCACCTCACACCTTGCACGGCCCTCAGCAGGGTAAGCCAACAGACAACACCATGACGGAATGGGGGAAGAAGCCGGCTGCCCTCGTGAGAGCCGGCGTGGGCACACGGGAAGCCCGGTGCATTCTGCTGCCTCCCCCAGGAGCATCCCGCTAACGGCAAATACGGGAACAAGGATGTCGGACACTTTGGAGTCTCTTGACATTGAACAACGGGCACTCCGGAGGGACAGGCATGGCCAACACAAGCCACCTGTGCCTTCGGGAAAGCCTGTCTGGGGAGGGCCATGAGGAACAGACATGAGGGCAGCTGGCAGGGCAGGGTCCACCACACAGCCATCGAGGGAAGACCAGAGCACGCCAGCACGCGTGAGGCCCGGAAACAGTCCACACCCGCAGATGGGGAGGCGGCCGGATAGCATGGAGAACCCACTCTCCAGCTCTGCATCAGAGGCTCACGGTCGCGGGTAAAGACGTTCCCATTCACGTGGGGACCGACTCAAAACACGTCTGTTGTGAGGATCCAACTTTGCCATCGACTCGGCTCCCGGAGGCCGACGCCGTGGCTTGCTCACCTGTGTCTCCCCAGCTGTAAAGGAGAGGAACCCCGGTGGGAGACACCAGTACCTGTCCTCCGAGCCTTGCACAGCCAGCAGGTCTTACGTGGGCACACGGATACCCAGGAAGGCTCCACCGCCAGGCGTCCTTTGAAAACAGGTGTGGACGAGTGAGCCCCTTCTGGCCTGTGGCGTGTACTTGGGACAGTCTGCGCATCCTCCTGGGGAGAAAACTGACCCGCACTCTTCCCCTCTCATTGTTCCCACTCATTCTCGAACCCGCTGCCCCTCAGTGGACACCACCGCCACCCCCTGCCCACGGGACCCTGCTGCACCTTCCGGATGGTGGAGCGGAGCCTGGAGCGTGCGACGCAAGACTGCCTCGACCATGCTCCAGGACGCATCACTCATAAGATGGACAAAGGAGTGGCCCCCCGCGACGGACGCCACTGTTCCTTTGTGTTTTCCAGCTACAGATGAACCTGGCATAAACGTCCTCAAAACCTCTGTAAACCATAAGGAGTAGAAGACGTATCAGAGGCAAAGCACGCAGGAGTGTGTCTGATAGACAGATGCGAAGATGTACGGTTCGCAAGTCTATTTTCAAAACACAGACCACGGCCCCAGGAGGAAAAGGCGACCAGTTTCACGAATGAACAATGACTGGAGAACAGAGCCTGTTACCGCCTACAACAAACACAGGTGTCCATCAAAGATGCAGAGTCCACAAAGACCCAAAGACTTGCGAAATAGGACATGCCGTGCTTGGCTCTACACAGTCTCCGTGGCAGACGGCAGGTCCCAGACCCCACGGCAGCACCCCGGGAGGCGGCCCTAACGTCAGCAGGCATCCTAGGAGCACGGCGATAGGCCCCGGGTCGAGGTCACACGGAGGAGACGCGCAAACCAGTGTAGACCATCAGTGAAACGGTCGAACCCAGTGTGCAGGCTGGAAAGGGCAGAACACCGGACGTCGGATAAGATGAGGACGCGCCGCATTCCCCGCTTGGATCGAAGAAGGTGTTGGCACCTTCAACACACTGTCCTTCCTGCTACGTAAGAAAGAAAATTTAATTTTGATGTGGTCTGTCTCTATAAAAGGGAAATTGGTGTTGTGAGCATTCCTGTTTTAAAGATTTTGTTTTATTTTAAATATTTATTTATTCGACAGAAAGACCGTGAGAGAGGAAACACAAGCAGGAAGAGAAGGAGGGAGAAGCAGCCTTCCCGCCAAGCAGGAGCCCTATGCGGGGCTCCATCCCAGGACCCTGACTCAGATCAAGACCTGAGCCAAAGGCAGACGCCTAACGACTGAGCTACCCAGGCGCCCGCACGATTTTATTTTCAAGAAAATCCCTATACCGGACATGGGGCTGGACCTTACAGCGCTGATGGTCCATAGTCGTGGGCTCTCCTCACGGAGCCAGCCAGACCTATCGTCACAAATTCACGAAAGTCACGGCTGACCCTTCCTTCATCCGTGCTACTAATGAAATCTTAGGTCAGGCCTACGAAATCTTTAGTCGAAGAGAAGATGCCTTTTTTAAAGCCTTTATTTTCAAGTCCTAGCTACACCCTATGCGGGGCTTGAACTCATGACCCGGAGATCAAGAGCCCCCCCCGCCCCCGCCACCGACTGAGCCGGCCAGACGCCCCTGGATGCCTCCTTTAAAAACGGTCTAGTAGCGCTAACAGAAAAGGGCAGAAAGTGCCATATGAAAATATACGTTGACTGGATTCCATGGAGGAACACGAAAAGTCCATTTATGACTTTTTTTTTTCTCATTAAAAGAAATGAACAGCCAGGAAGTGCAGCCCGTTCCTGGGAGTCTGAGCGCTAATGAGAGAAAATAAATGAAATTCAAGTCAGGTCCTTTCTGGGCAGCCCTGTCCATCCTCATACGTCAGAGGCTGCCCCCAGATGCCGCCGTGTCGTGGGGCACCATCGGGTCTGTGCGGCCACGGCGGACCGCACGCGTGCTGTCCCCTCCAGAAGCCCGAGGCTCACACACATCCCTCCAGGTACAGCCGTCTGTCCCTTGGCCACATGAGTCCTGGCAGAGGGCAAGAGCTAGCCTGCTCAAGGTCACCTGAAGGACGGGCACATCCGTAGCAGGTCCTAGCAGCAAAAATGCCACAGCCGCTGTCCTAACAGCCTCGACCGTCCGGGTCCTAACCCTTGAGATCCGATGTCTGGCCATCAGACGGGGAAGGGCTTCCAGCGGGATGAGTAACAGAGACGCAAGCCAACCACAGCCCCGGGGAACCATGAAGCCATGAAGGCATAAGCAGCCACTAGTGCATATTTTCTCTTTTCTTGGGTGCAATTTAGAGCAAAACGAACTTGTTAAATGTGGAAAACTGAGATGGTCCACAAAGCAAGCACTTTTCTTTCCTTAACCGCCGTTGTGCTGTTTGGATTTTAAACCTTGCTTATGTCCTACAGAGGCATGGGAACAGAGAGGAGTTAACGAAATCTGCACATTCCTTACCCAAATCCTAATAATAAACAAGATTACATCATTAAAGAAGAATAAACCTTCCTTATCCCCTATTTTGGAAAGAAGACACCTTTTAAAAGGTTGGGTAAGAACACATTTCTTGAGAAGGAATTCTATCATTCTACAGTGTTTCTGTTCTGATGTTTTTACAGATGCTTCTTTAAAAAAAAATCACAGAAAAAAAGGTCTTGAAAACATAGCCAGATTTGTGAGGCCCTCTGGGTTCAGCATCGGGATAACCACATCCCGTGGGTTTCTGCAGGTCTGGCTGGGCTGGAGGCTCTCCCCCGTTCACGTGAGCATTTATTTCATACGCTGCGTTCACAAGCTTGGAATTCAGGAACAGAATCCCAGAGCTCAGTAGGTGCCTCCTTTCTAAGATCAATTTGATCCATAAAATCAAGCTGTCATGATACCGAATTTTTAACAGCACGGATGCGTACGCCCAAACCCGAAGCCAAGACTTTTAACGCACGTCCAACAGTCCGTTTTCACTCCGACGGCCCCATTTTAATGCACGAACCCTTAGGCTTTTTTCAGTAACGCACTGGTGAGTTCTTCCCCACCGTAGTGGGCGAAATGATACGAGCGCATGATTAAATCATGTCACTCAACTGGCTGAGACAACTGAATTATAAGGTTAAGATCATGATGGAATTATTAAATTATAGAGAAGACACTGGATCTAGCCCTTAGAAGGGATCCGTGTTTCAAACGGGTGGAAACGGAAGGGCGGCTCAGAGTGTTTGGAAAATAAGTACTTCATGCGTCTCGAACACTCTGGCCTCGAACTAATCAGGACAAATGGGAACGGGACCTTCACGACACGCGCACGGTCGGGACTAATTCCCCGCAAGCGGCAACCTGCCAGTCCTCTCTGAGAGCGGCACAAAGCCTGGGTTGGCTGCGTCCGCCGAGTCCCATGGGGCCAACACGCCTGATGTGGACGGACTTGAAGTTGGCGCCGGTTGAACGGCACGCGGCAAACATTCCTGACTGAGCGGGGGCTGGCTCCCACCACCGACTCAACCCCGATCGTAAATCTCATGGCTCAGGCCTTGTGCAACCGCCGAAGGCACGGTATCTGGTCAGTTTTGTTCACGGACGGACACACGTCCTAGCACAGAGGGCACCCCCTAGTAGGTGCTCAAAAGCATTTGGAGAACAAAGAAATCGGCGACGTACTGCATAGACAGCCCCACAGTCAGGGACCGTGGTGATTGTGGACAAGCACCGTGGCCATGTTTCAGATACGAAGTCTGGCGTCCAGACCCCTTTGCGGCAGGGACGCCTCCCTCCCCAGAACACCGCCCCGTCTCCTTTCCTGCAGCAGACGTTCGAGGGTCACACAACGGAAGGAAATGTCACTGGGGCGTGTCTGAGAAGCACATTTCATCCCAACTGCCTGTCGGGATCTGGTTCTCGTTCTTCTCATGCACTTCTACTTTCTGTCTGTCTCTGTCTGTCTGTCTGTCTTCCACAGCAAGCGTGTCTGTAGCCCTTGAACCTATATATTTCTTCCGGCTCCTCCGACCGCGGGCGATGGCGGTGGGGGGTGGGGGTTGCCGGCTTTAGGGAAATGCAGTTCTGGGAGGTTCGGGACAGGTTCGAGACCACATTTCTTTCCCCAGCCAGGAGTCCCCAAAACCTCCTTCTGTGCTGCAAGATTCTTTATAAACACGACTGGGAAGCAGGACCCGCGTCCCAGGCCCTCGACGGCTACGCTGACCGTTTCCGAACATCTGAACTAGAGAGCGCATCCCTACGGACGTCCGGAATGACAGACACACTGGCGAGATCAGTGATCAGAACGCTCCTGGCCTGGAACCCTGAACTCATGCTTCTGTCCTAGTTGTCTGCTGGGCAACAGGGCACGGAAGCCACCCGGGTTTCAGGCAGAACCTCGTCAGCCTGTTCGGGTACCTGTGGCGAACGCGACGGCTGAAATTTTTTTTTTACCCGAGCGGCGAGGCTGGTCTTGAAACCAGCCCGGGGCAGAAGGGTGGGGTGCACGGCGAGGACTGGGGGTGTGGAAAAGCAGCACGAACGTTACCCCGAGTTCAACGGGGAGCCAAGAAGGGGAGTCCTTCTCCACGTCTGAAGAGGAAACGGAGAGACCCTCCTCGACAGTGACTTGCCGCACGGACAGCGCTGGCAGAAACCATTTTCCACATGTGCCCACGACTCGTGGGGATCTGAGCAGCACTGCGATTCTAAGTTTAAAGACCCAGGAAAGAAAACAAAACAAAACAAAACAAAACCAAAACCCTATCCCTACAGCGAGGTCGACCGCCCGGCTGCCTCTGCTCCTTCATGCCCGTGACCGACACAACTCCCAAAGTGGGGGCAGAAACCCGGACTCCGTGCCGATTCGGGCCAACCACACGGCACAAAGGACACCCAGTGGGGGACGTACGGGGACACAGAGGCATCTGGACTGAGCGTGCAACGTCTGAATCCGGCTCCTGCCCCGGCACGGCCGAGGCTTCGGGGAAAGGGCCGTGCACACATCTACGGGCCATTCCGCGGGACAGCGCGAAGCTCCAGGAGGGCACAAAGCGCTAGACGGCGGGCACGCGCTGTGTTGCAGCAGGCATTGGGAGGCGGGCGCTGCGAAGCTGCTGAGCTTTCCCCGAAATGCAAGAGAAGGGGAGTCCTTCTGAGCAGACAACGCACACACACACAAGGCATGTGCCCCCGAGAGCAGAGGTGCCGGTTTCGCTGCACGTCGGCCTGAGAAGGACTGCGACCTGCGGGCTCGAAGCCGGGCGGGCAGCCAGCCAGCAGGCCATGAAGAACTGGGCTCTCCTCGGCCTGGGAGGAAGAGCCGCTCATTCGTCACCGCCAGGGTCCACTGACATTGTGCCTGGAGAGTGGCGGGACCAGAAGGAACAAGAGAAGGCAGGAGGAGAAGCTCAAGGCCAAGCACCGTAACCCACAGAGGTGTCCCCTGGCCTCTCCAGGGCCAAGAGCTCTCGCCATCTCCTCTCCCTGCACGGCACCGACGGCGGACCTCTCAGAAGCCCGGAAAGGCGTGTTGTACTCACTGTTCCGAGGGCGCCAGCGCACGGCGTTTAAGTAGAAGTTGCAGTAGTGGAAGAGAAACTCGTGGTCCGAGTGTTGGGTCTTCCCCTGAAGCAGCGGCATCAGGTCCCGTCCGTCGATGATCCTGCCGGACACACCAGGGAGGCATCAGCTGGGAAACAGCCCCATGGTTCTTGGGCTCCATCATCCCAACCCTTGAGTGCTCCTTCCCATACACGAGAGCGTGCGTCAGTCTCCCCAATAGCACAAAGAGCAGCCACGGACCCGTCTCAGGCGCCATATACAACCCCACGGGGCCAATTCCGGTCTCGTCAAAACTCCTTTAATCCTGCACCGTGAGCTGGGACCATGGACATCCCGGGGCAATGAGTTGACGTAACGTCAACTGGAAAGCGTACACGACTTACCCGAGGTCATGGGATTGGGACCGGCCTCGAGGGAAACGCACGTGACCAGCCACTAGACCAACGCAAGTCATGGACAGCACCAGGCCCCGTCATCGAACAGGGCACAGAGAGTGATTTGGAAAGACGTAGATTCCCCTGACGGTTCTCTTCCTCTGATTAAAAACACGCCATGGCCCGTCACCCCGATTGTGAGGAATTTGGAAACTAGAAGGCAGACTAGGCTATATACCATTGGTGTTCACGTCGCGGGAGGTTTAAATATCCTGGAGTCCCCAAAACCCCCGTCCTAGAATTCCAGCCCCGTTGGGTAGCACGTCTCTGGCCCCAACCCTCGTTGTTAATCACAAGCTCCGCAGCAGCCCACGGACGGAAAAGATTCTATTATCGCGAGTTAAAAATAAGAACAAAAGGCCCCCTTGGTCCCCTTCCCAAGCCCGCACTCCCATTCGCCATGAGAGGCGGAGACAAAAGAAGCAAAGCAGAGACATGCTTCTATTGAGAACCGGCTTGTTCTCTGGAACGTGCTTCCTGTCCCCAAAACGGCAGTCACGGTGCTTTGGTTCCTTCGAATCCCTTTCGGGCAAGAGCCCGTGCATATGAATATGCAAGTCTGAATACTTGCCCGAGAGTGAGCCGGTGTACGTGTCCGAAGGGGAGAACCCCGGGAAATGAAAAGTGACCCCGAGGAGGGGGCAGAGGACCGCACCCCCCCGCCTCCTCCTGGGACCACCACCTCCCTGGAAAGAGCCTTTCCAGGACCAGTCAGGAAAGACTCTCTTTTTCATCTCCTGGACACAGTCTCTACCTCTATGTCCTAGACCTACAGCTCATTTTTTTTTTTTTTAATATCCTACACCGAACGTGCTCCTCCCTAGGAGCGGGCCACAAATCACATGGCCACGGAAAGCCACCGTGGACGAGAGCGACAGAAATATGGCCTGTCAAAACGGGGCTTGTTTCTGCCATTAAAAAATGGAGAGGGACACTGCACATGCTCAACTTTTAAGGGGTGCCTGGGCCGTCGGAACCCTGGGGATGGTTTTAAACTGCATGTGCGAGTCACAGTGAGCCGTGGCCATGACCCAGAGACAGCCCACGACCGCTGACACTATCTGTATGGAAATGGTCCCACGACGTCTCAACCCGGGGGACCGTGGCCGAGGCTCTGTCGACATGACACAAAACATCATTGTGTCTTCTCCAGAGTCCCCTCCACCAGCCTCGCCTGCCGACACGTTCAAGTTCTCAGAGCACGCGGGCACACAGGGCCCCGTTAGGAAATGGCACGGACGCCTCCACAGCGTCCGCCGGGTTCTGTGACATGCCTGTTCCTCGGACAGGCTGTTTCATGCGGAGCGAGAGGTAGGAATGTTCCCCCGTGGGCTCCTGTGCCACGTCGACGGTCTCGAGGTCAAGCATCCGTGTCCAAGCACCGTGCATTTCAGAACCTCCGGCTTCGGTACCACGGGGACGACCTTCCCGTCACAGCAAAGAGCGCATTTTGGTGACTTTCCTCGGGCTCCAGTAAATGTCATTTCCTCCTGGCTTCTGTCTTAGCTCTGAGCCAGGGAACCGTCTGCCCAGATGTCCTCGCCTATACCCGGCCGGCTCTCGGATTTGCGGACCATACGACAAAGGAAAGCTTTGTGGGTCGGGTGACGGAAATCAGACAACGTGGGGGCACTGGCAAAGAGGTTAATTTGGGTCACAAAGTTCATGAGTGATCGGCGCGATACTGAAAATAAAGTGATTTCTTCCATGTAGAAAGTCATAGCGAAGAAAACACTTTTAGGGGAAGGTAGGTGCATCTGTCCCAAACGAAGGGAAACCCCAAGTAACCAGAAGGTTGAAACATCAAACACGCTTCCCTTTGTAATCCTGCAACTTGCTGAGTCAAATATCATGCAAGGTTGTTCGTACGAGACGGTGCGCACAGGACGAGTCCCAGCTTTTACTCCCCAAAATGCAGGAGAACTAGTTTTATTTGTCAGACTCCGACCACCTACCCTTCTGTATTTCCTAGCAACTGGGCAGCGACATTAAACAGGAGAATCAAGTCACTCCCCTGTCTTCATCCCACCAAAGTGGTACCAAGCGTTCAAGCACTGATTTCTTTTCTTAACTTAGAAAAAAAAAAAAATTACATTTTAATTTTATTTTCTTTCCGGAAGAGAAGACATAAGTGTTCCGCCTTCTGTAAAAGGGGATTCTCAAGCCCTGCTTGAGAAAGACGACGTGAATGCATTTTAATGACATTTTCCGTAAAAGAGCAGCGGGGAACCTGAGACCAGCGTCTGGGAACCCCCAGCACTGCTAACGTATTGGCTGAATTATTCTTTGTCGTGGGAAGCCGTCTTGAGCCTTGTAGGATGTTTGGGGCCATCCCTGGCCTCTGGAGGCCAGCGACACTGAGTCAAGACCATCAAAAATATCTCCAAGGCCTGGTCCACGGCTGCTGGGCGACAGAGCCACCCTGAGTAAGAATCGCCACGTTGGATGTTCCCCGTCTCCCGGACAGGCACAGGGCGATGTTTTCTGGACCTGGCTGGTGACATGATTTAAATCAGGTACCGTGAGACTGATTCTATGTCCACGAAGGATGTGGAGGCCAAGTTCCGTGCCCTGCTCTACCCCGTCTCCAGGATGACGTGGCGTTCTCTGGGGCCCGTCAGCTCCCTCCAGAGCCAGCATTGCTGCCCCGAGCTGGGTCTACACGGGTCACTGAGATCCACAAGAACCATCTTCGCTCCTGCAAACGGGGGGTCTTAGCAAGGTCACGGCTCCTGCGGGAACTCCTTTGGGCGTGCCGAAGACAGAGGCCGCCTCCGTCTTCACTGGGCACTTAGAAGGGAAACAGAGTGACTTCCATGACCATCAAACGGCCGTGGGCAGGACGCGTGAGACAAGGTTCCCCTCAGCGAATTCTCCGCTTTGCCCCTGACCCTTCCCTGCCCCTCTCTTTCCGCGAAGAGCAGAGAAACCCATTTACAGAGACCGGGAAGGCAGAGGCACTGCTCATTTTAAGCCTATGAGCGCTCAGAGGGAAAGGTCAGTCATGAAATGACCTGAACACTGTGTGTGCTGCTTAAGGCAAGAGGAAGTTTTGCTCCAAGTGTAGGAACAAGAGCAGGTGAGACACGGCGTGGGATGTCCGACTTCACACTGAGCAGCGTTTTAGGACTTCTTGCAGCCCCGTTTTCCGTCTGTCCTGGAGGCAGCGAAGACGTAGGCTGACCAGACTACAGTGCCGCCCAGCTCTCTCCCGTCAGGACTCTAGGATTGCGGATGAGCTCTGACTGTGGGAGAAAACAGAAATGCAGCCACATACTCCTTTGCCCTCAGTGTGTGCTGGAACCCCACGAGGTTCACCTGCTACCGTGCTCTCATGCTGTCAGGCCTCCCACGGAGCCTGCAGGGTCGGCGTCCTTAGGGAAGCCACGTTCCGGATGTGGAACACAGGACCACGATGTGAAACACGGACCCAGCGCAGAAGCCGAGATCGGAACCCAAGCACGGTCCCTGCTCTCAGGCACGGCACCAGATGCTCCTCGACTGTGGCCCAGAGACCCACAGGGACCCCCAAGACCCTCTGAAGGGCCCCACGAGGCCAGCACTGTTTTCCCGAGAAGACCAGATGCTTTCTGCCTGAGCTACGGCCCGCGCAGGAGCGCACAGCACCGTCTCTCTACACTCACGGCAGGAGGGGACATCATCACGGTCCGCAGGTGGGGGCTCCTGTGTGTTCACAATGTTTTCAGGTGTGAAGGCTCCTACGGGAAGTGTTGCCAGACAGAATCCACATAAGCAAAAAGTATTTGGGTTCGTCAGTCATGGAAGATATAGGCGGGCAATGAGACCACAATGTTGGTGCAGGGCTGAGCTGTCCAACGCTGCCTCGGCTCTGGCGTGTGTGTGTGTGTGTGTGCACGTGTGTGTGTACACGCTTGTGGGGCGAGATACTCCGAAGCAATAGAATAAATGACAGAACAAGTTTAGAAGCGATGGGTCAGGAGCAAGCCTGCGCAGGCACTGAGCTCAGGCGGGGCTGCCCTGGCCTCTCCGGTTTCCCGTTTCCTCTCTGTTCGCGGGCGGCTGGCCTGAATCGAGCTCTGCCGCCCGCCTGTATGACATACGCGAGGCCTGCCACCGAACTAACGAAGACAATTAATCAGTGTGCCTCACTGACAACTCTTCAGACTGGCAGTAACACTTAAGAAGAAACCGCCGGCCGTGTCCTAGGAAGTTGTATTTAAATGTAAGGGAAAGACGTTTCATTGAGAACTTGCTAACGGAAGACACGCTGGGAGCGAGGGCCATTAACGGGGAACAGGCTGCCTTCCTCGCTGCTGCTTCCGGCAGCAGCGGAGAGCGCCCCCAAGCAGAGGTCAGGGAGCCAGGCATGGTGGGTCAAAGAGGCGGCTGCCCAGCGGCCCCATGACGGCCAGAGGACCCGGGATCGGTGGGACGTTGAAAGCACAAGGCTCACGCGAGCTACGGACCACATATGCACGCCACACCTCACCGCCGAATTCCTCCTGGGATAACAGGACAGATGGTGTTTCCGCATCAGCGGCTCCACCGCTCCGTCCCCGAATTGGACGTGGACGACGAGTCCGGCCGTGGACGGTCACGGCGTCATGCACACAAACCCACCCTAAGTGCGTGTGAGCCACAGTACCTGTCCTCGGGCAGCGGCGATCCGGCGAGCTTGGCCACCGTAGGAAACACATCCATGTTGCTCGTCGGCTCATCGATCTGCAGCCCAGCCTGGATCACCCCCGGCCAGCGCAGAATGCCGGGGACGCGGATACCGCCTTCCCAGTTGTTGGCTTTTCCCCCTGGAAGACCAAACACAGAAGCAGCAGGGAGACGCGTGTCTTTTCAAAGCCTGGTTGAAGGCTCCTTCCAGTACGCTCTCCCATGTCCACCATGGAGGGGGAAATCTGGAAGAACAAACTGCTCTAATGACATGGAGTCACTGAAAATTCTGCGAGCAGGACAGCATGTACGGTGGTGGGAAAAAATACGACGTGTTCCCTACGGTGCACGGCACATGCCAGCTGTGCCTGGTGGCCACGAACTACGGCTGCCACCTGGGAAACTCAACTCCCAAAGCAAGAAAGGACTCCAGTCGATGACTACAGAGTCCCCAAGTTAAAATTCCATTTCTACGTTGTGCTAGTGGTCATGGGCAAAGCAATGGCACCCCAAAATGTCCATGTCTTCATCCTTAAAACCTGGGGATGCGGTACCTTCCCTAGCCAAAGGGCTTAGGATCCTGGATTATTTGAGTGGGACCAGTGTGATGCGATCTCAGGGGTCCTTGTATAGGAGGAAGGGAGGCAGGTGCACAGCGTACCTTACATGGGTTCCCTAACCCCAGGATAATCTGAGTATGACCCTGGGTTATCTGAGTGGGTCCAGTGTGATCACAGGGTCCTTGTAAGGGACAGAGGGAGGCAGGAGAGTCAGAATCAAGGCAGCAAGGCTGGCTGAGGCTTTTCGGCTAGGATTGAAGATCGAAAAAGTTTCCCCCACCAAGGAATACAGATGACTCTAGATGCTGGAAAAGGCCCGGAAACAAAGTCTCCCCGAGAGCCTTCCCAAAGGCACACAGCTATGCCAACACCTTCATTTTCACACGGGCGCACCCATTTTGGACCCCTGGACTCCAGAACTATAAGATACTCACTCTGTGTTGTTTTGAGGGACCAAAGCTCCGGGCAGCCACAGGAAAGGAAAACTGCAGCTCTGTGGTTCCCTGGTCCGCACCCCACACCCCCAACACAGTCGGCCGAGTATTTTGTGGGATTATCCCCATCGCCAAGTGCAGTGCCCGGACAGCAGACGAGCCCCTGAGATGGCCGTTTCCATCAATGCTTGTCCTTTACAAGCAGGACAGCTTACTGTTTCCTTGAGGAAACGAGCTGTGTCCATTCGAGGTCACTTGACTATAAGCAGGCAGAGCACGGCAGGGGACAGGGGACTGGACGGCATGGCATGCTAGGCTCCGCGGGGAGGGGCTCTGCAGAGAAGATGCTCTCCAAGGCCTGCAGAGAACGCGCCTGGAGGGACATGGGCAGCGGCTTGCTGGCAAGGAGCTCAGAGAGCCCAAGGGCCGGATCCCCTCAGGCCATGCAGGAAGCACAGACACAGATGTACAAGCAGATGCCTGGTTTCCCCCAAAGTCGTTCCCCACAGCTTTGAAACACGCTGAGCACAGCTGAGCGGCCCAGGTCTAATAACCACTGGATGTCAGGCTGGACAGAAAGGGAGAGAACGGACGTTCAGCTGCTTGAAAATACCTTCTCGGGCTTTAGACGAAGAATGAGATCAAGAGGGAAATGAAGAAAGTGGAAGGAGAAGGCAGATGTGTGGCCGGGAGAGAAGGCAGGAAAACGATGCGTGGTTAAGGCAGGCTGCAAATGCCCCTGAAACGTAAAAAATGGATTGCCACACACAGAGGTTCAAGGGGTCCTGAAGCAAAACTTCCCTTCGTCATGCTGCCTTTTGATGACCACGACCCTGAATTCTGACCATTGCAGAATGAACTGTAGCCCGCGACGGAAGCCTGAACTCGTCGTATAAGATCTTTAAACGTCAGACACGGCATGTTTTTCTATGTACAGACGTCAGGGAAAATTCACACAAGAATTCATATTATAGTCTGCAGTTCCTATGACGGCCTCCACGAGAAGTCAAGAGCATCACACTCAACCTTTTCAACAGGATCGTAAGGTAATTATCTGACAAATACCGTCACGCTCGCATCACGGGTATCCTATCAAAGAATAGGGAAGTTCAACGACTTTGCCCTCATTTAGCCAAGCTGTCCACAGCGGAGTGACCTACGAGAGGAATCCCAACCTGTGACTTAGTCTGATGATCCGTCTGTGAGATCGAGCACACAGAACTTTCACCTGCTTATTCGTCTACTACAAGATCAGGCTCACAGCATCCCGCCTGCTTATCCCTCTGCTCGATCACACGCACAAGGTGCACCTGTTTACGCTTCTACCAGAGCGAGATGATGGGATTTTCACCTGCTTGTCCAAACTCAGAGAATTTAAACTTGCTTATCCCTCTACCAGATCAGACTCACAGACTTTCATCTACGTGTCCTCCTACTGGGTCAAGCTCACGGGATTTAAACTTGCTTATCCCTCCACTAGATCATGCTCACAGGATTTAAATTTCCTTATCCCTCTACTAGATCAGGCTCATAGACTTTCACCTATGTATCCTCCTACTAGGTCAAGCTCACAGGATTTAAACTTGCTTATCCCTCTCCTAGATTAAGCTCACAGACTTTCATCTACCTGTCCTCCTACTGGGCCAAGCTCACAGGATTTAAACTTGCTTATCCCTCTCCTAGATCAAGGTCACAGACTTTCATCTACATGTCCTCCTACTAGGTCAGGTTCACAGGATTTAAACTTGCTTATCCCTCTCCTAGATCAAGGTCATGGACTTTCATCTATGTGTCCTCCTACTAGGTCAGGTTCACAGGATTTAAACTTGCTTATCCCTCTCCTAGATCAAGGTCATGGACTTTCATCTATGTGTCCTCCTATAGGGGTCAAGCTCACAGGATCTAAATTTGCTTATCCCTCTCCTAGATCAAGGTCACAGACTTTCATCTATGTGTCTTCCTACTGGGTCAAGCTCACAGGATTTAAACTTGCTTATTCATCTAGTAGATCAAGAGCAAAGACTACCATCTGTTTATTCTTTGAGATCAATCAAAGATTATGCACATGCAATCTTTCTACTAGATGAACCGGATGGTATTTTCACTTGCTTGTCCTACTGGATCAAACTCATAGATTTTTCATATTTATCCTTCTGTATGATTTAACTCATAGGAGATACACATGCTTTCCTTTTACCAGATGAACCTCATGAAATTTTCACCCATTATTCTACTAGATTAAGCTCATGGAATTTAAAAAAAAATCTATTCTACGAGGTCAAACTCATAGACTTAACTCTGAGTCTTCTTCAAGTTCAAACTCATAGAATATTTGCTGACTATCCTTCTAGATTCATCTCATAGAATTTTTGTTTATCCACCCGTGGGATCAAGTTCAGAATATTTTCATGTGTTTATGCTTCTATGAGATGAATATGTTCTTGTGTATCTTTCTAGATGCACATGACTGTCCTTCTAGATGTACCTCATATAATTTTCAGATGGGTATTATTCTGCAGGATCAAGCTGATAAAGCACGCCACTGACTATCCTTCTACTAGATCAAGTTCATGGAACCTCACCTCTAAATTTATGAACAACAAAGGAAGTTTGCTATATAACATAAAGATATTTATATTTATTGTCCCACTGGTTAACATAAATAAATCGGAAGGTAGACCCAAATACCACAATCATGAAAAAGAATCCTTTAAGAATGTATCATCCGGGTAGAAGGTGGTGTTGCAGATGGGATCCTGAAATGAAAGAGTGCATTCGTGGACAACGTGTAGCTCAGTTAAAGGCGATGTTCCAAGGTTAGTCTCTGGATAAGTAATCGTGGTTATGCAGAGAGTTAACACTGCAGGAAGCTGGGTGCAGGGGAAGCCGTAGCTACCTTTCATATCTCTGTGATTCTGTGAACCTGTACGGATTCCAAAGTACAAGCTATCCTAAACAGAGATGGTATTTGTGTGTTCCCCCAGTTGACTAAGTACTTGGCATCCTCCACATGCCCTCAGGGAAAACGATATGAATTACTTCACAGGGCTTTATACACAGTGTTTGTTTCATTTTTTAAAAGATTTTATTTATTTATTTGAGAGCGAGAGCAAGTGGTGGACAGGGGCACAGGGAAAGGGACAAGCAGACTCGGGGCTGAGCCGGGACTCGAATGCGGGTCTTGATTCCAAGACCTGAGCCAAAGTCATTGACTTTACTGTCTGAGCCACCCGGGTGCCCCATATGTACTGTTTCTAATGGCTCACGTTTAACTGATCACCTACTATGGGATATGTAGCAGGATATGCATTTCATTCACTAAATCCTTACATCCACCTCCCAAGGGCCCTACTATGTCTTCCCATCTATAGAAGCAAAGTTGGATGGCCTATGATATGCGTCTCATCTCATTAAATCATTACACCTACCCCGCAGGGTGGTGCTACCGTCACTGACCAATTTCTAGATGGGGGCTACCCATCCCTGCTCCTGAGGGGGCTGAGCAGAGTTACGGACTGAAGGTCACTGATCCGGTGAGTCAGGGCACACATACAAATCCAGCTTGGTGCCGCGCTGGGGTCTGTGCATTTGCACGATTCCTCAATCCCCCCTCACCTCTGCTGCAGGAGACAGTCGGCGCTGGCTCGCCTGTGTACCGCTGGAAGAAGACCACAGGTGGGCTGGATTTAGAAGTGCGAAAAGACAACTCTAAACCAAAGTCTTAAGAAAAAACAGGGACACTGAGCACCTTCTTTTACCTTCTCAGCAGTCAACAGATGCATCTTCCATAAGGAAAAAGGCAGTGTCCGAGGACAATCTCCCAGGGCTCCCCGGGTGACAGTAAAGGGACAGCAGTGACAAATCCACACGTGAGTGGGACTGAGATGGGCCAAACTTCCCCTTCTTGGCTAGAGCTCCCCTGTCTTAGACTAGGACTGCCATGAACACGGGGCACAGACATCTCTTCAGGATTCTGACTTCATTCCCTTTGGACACGTACCCGGAACTGGGACTGTGGGACCAAATGGAAGTTCTGTTTTGTTGTTGTTGTTTTTTGTTTTTTTTTACCAGACACAGAACGATGAACACTGCTAATCGGGAGCAGAGAGTAGACTGGCGGCTGCCACCGGCAGGGGCCTGGGAAACTGGGGGGGGGGGGGTGTATACTGGTCAAAGGATACAAAGTTTCAGTTATGCAAGATGAATCAGTTCTGGGACCTAATGTGTAACAAGATGACTGCAGTTAAACACGCTACACTGTGTCATTGTATACATGACAGGAGTTGAGAACATATGTCTCAAGTGTTCTCAGCACAACAACAAAAGAAGAGACAAAAATGGTAACTTGTGAAGTGTTCGTTAAATTAACTACCGTGACTGTGGCGATCATTTCACAATGCATACATACACTCCAACATCAAATCGTGTATCTTAAATGTGTACAATTTTTATTACTTATACTTTAGAAAAGCTGAAAAAACCAGCAATGGAAATACTTGCTTTTCCTTCATAAATGAGACTCAGTCTTACCATAGTTTTTGCATCTCTGTTACCATTTCTACAAAGGCCTTTCCTCTTCTCTAGGCATGCGTACACACACACACACACACACACACACAAAACGCAGACACTGCCATAGAAATCCGCAGGCTCATTGAAGGCACGCATCTATCAGGACTCAAACATCAGGGATCTGTTCTGCTCTAGGAGCTTTGCTGAGATCTTAGACCTCTAGGTGATGGCATCAACATCTCTGAGACATAGAACTGCTTTGTCAACAAAACAACACTCCACCAAAGACCTCGAGAGATCACACCCTGACAGACATTCAAGATGCCCTAGAGAGTTCCAAGCCACAAACAGCTCCCCGACAGCAAGAGCTCCATGTGGGTGCAGGGAAGGGGCTTACCTGTGCTCAGGTATGATGCTCAAAGCACCCTTGAGGAAGGCATGAGACTTCCTTGGCAGCCCGTGGGGTGCAACCCCCAAACCCAGCACCCCCCCCCCCCCCCGAGCCCGTGCATGTACAAGATGCCAGGACCAGGGACCCTGTCACCCCCAACTATTTTTCGGAAGACACACCCTCCTAGTCCGGATGAGCTATTACACTGTCGGGAAAATACGGACCCCTAAGTCTCACATCGTACACTTCCGAATTTATATTCAGAAACCAGAGACATAGATCAATAAACAGAATCTCGCCCAACTTTCGAAAGCTGTAAAAGGAGTGTTTTTTACAAGAATGGTAAAAGAAGAAAATACTTAACAATTTTTTAGCAGATGATAAACACATCCGTGCGCACTCTCCCCAGGGAACAACATGTTTGATAAAGTATGATCACACATTTCCAGGCATGTGTTCATGAGCAAATATCCTTACTCGTCAGATGGTGGAACTCGGAGACGCATTCCTCCTGCCGTGTTCCCTGAGAAGGGCCGTGTGCCAGAGGCACCCAGCGGGCTTAAAAAGGACAGCACACACTGCTCCCTTCCCGGGAACTGCTCACAGACGCTCCAACGCCGAGCGCCGTGATTTATGAAGCAATGAGTTACAACGACCAGGAGTCATGATGGAGTGCCCTGGGTTCCAGGAACAATTCAAGCTCCTGGCAGATGTTAACTCATTCCCTCCCCACTGCCCTCGGCCACACAGGTCCCCCGTCTCACAGCTGGCAAATCTCTGCCCAAGCTGATGGGGCAAGTAAGCAACAGCACCAGCTCCAGCTCCAGAATCGGGGCTCCCAAACCCTAGCTTTTCCTGATTCTCAGAATCCCACAGGGAACGCAACGCTGTACAGACACGGATCTCACTCCCCGGAAACGCCACGTTCTCAAGGACAGCTCACAGATCCTTCTGACCGGGAGTCAACAGCGCAGGGGGGCTCCCTCAGAATGCCGGCCCTGACTCAACAGAGGCTTGATTTGGGCTGTGAGGGAGAATTAGGCACAGGAAAGTTGGAAGCAGCTTATAGGACAAAAAAAGACCAACCCGGTAAGAAATCTGGATTTTTTTTTTTTCCCCTGAAAATGGGTGAGCAGAGAAAAGGAGCAAAGTCTAAATTTAAAATCTGACCAAGGAATTGTCAGATAATTGTCAAAGTCACCCGTCTCACATCTAGATGGCGCTTTGCCATGATGAGAAGTCACCGAGGTAGGAAGGCTGAGCCCATCAGTCTCTCCAGGCAAGTGCAGAGAAAATTCTACATTTCCTATGAGACAGGCTTCGATTTCTGTCCTTTCTAATGCCGTCACCTGTCAGGTCAAATCACTTCCAGTGGCGAGAGCATATGCCACTCATTCTTGTGCTGGATCTGGGCATAGAGCTTTAGGCAATGCTCTTGTGGCCATTTTTCTCCTGTTGGGCATCTCCCTGTCTGCACAACACGGCTTCTCTGGATGGATGTGAGCCTCAGGGATGTGTAGGAAGGGTGCCGTCTGCATTCAACGCTTTCTCACCCAAGAGGCTATACTTTACTCTCTCCTTCATTAATCCAACCCAGTCGTGAGAGATGATAGGATAAGGATCTGCATTCTATCAACCTATGCTGAGGGCAAAATAAAGACCGAACAGTGTCCGGATGTCTGTGCTCCAAGGAGGGGTAAAACACTGGAAAACACCCTTAAAATGAACTGACACACTTTGAAAAGTTAAGAGGAACTCCTTCAGGAACATGACATCCATCTGCTATGTCATCTGTGTAGGTGTTGGTCAACATCTCTCAAGTGCTGTGTAACTCGTTTCCCAACACTCATCTCTGGTGTCCTATCTTGAGGCATCACATCAAGGAATGAGTGTGGCTGTGTTTCAATAAAACTTTATTCACAAAATCAGGCTTCACGCTCCATTTGTGGAACCCTAACGTCACAGCTGGCTAAGCCCTGAATTTAGGTTGTGCGGTCCAGTGAGTGCATCAACCAACCTTATTCCGCCATGGTAAATCCTACAGTATTGAGAGGAAATGTCAAAGAGGCTTCTTTGAACAATGCGTTTCGTCACTCACTCAACTGAACACCTTCTTTGTTTCTCCCGCGAGAAGAAAACTAAAGCACCTATCTTGGCCGAAAATGTAAAGTGAACCACATCACACCTTGGTTCAGCTAAGTCTCACGTTAGTGCCCCAGGAAACAGCTCAACCTGTCTAGCCTTCTAGAAAGTTCTATGTCTGGATGTCTGCTTTCCCGGATGTCTCCCAAACCCCAAATGATGCTACACATCCTTGAAAGCCTGGACAACATGATGCCCCTTCTACTGAATTAAGCCTCCTACAACCACCACTGCAGGTGACATTTTCCTACTGTCCATCTCCTTGTGGTATTTCCAGTTGTTTGTTGATGGGATGCCTGACAAGCATGATGACCAATTTTGTGCACCTCTCATCATCCCAGCAGGACCACAATCTTGAAAACAAACTGTCTAATTCAGTCCTTACTCAATAGACGTCCACAGCATCATCCTTTCCAAATTTTAGTGGCCAATCTATATCTTGAATGAATGAAATAATGGATGAATCACTTGTTTGTCCGTTAATATTGCTAGGACTTTTCACTTCTCTCATCAACTGCATTCCAAACGTTCTCTCCTCCAGAGTTTTACCACACTCAGAAGAGAACCTCACACCACGTGTCATCCAGGAAAAGGAGCTCATTACCACGAAATTTCTCAACTCCACCCGCCCAGACCTTGGTTTTTATACCATGACATATCTTTCCCAGCACTTTGCTGCCGTGCAGCCTTAGCCTTCTTCTGCACTGACCGTGCTAGACCACATCACTTCCATCTGCTCTGGCTCAAAAGTGAGTAAATCCAACACGCATCATCCAGCCATGAATCTCACCACCTGATATGGGTTCTGTAACCATGGGCCCAAGCTGCCGTATTTTACTTCATGGTATCTACAGCCATAAGTTCTGCCAAATGAAAGCAGCTCATGAAATCCTTCTATCATGGGACTAAGATGCTAAGCATTCTGCAGGTCTCTTCCCTGCTTAGGGAGACAGTCCCAATCATGCCACATCATGGCACTGCAATGTTCAGGGTGCTTGCTAACCTTGTCCTGTCTACGTTTCTGATGACCGGCTCTGATCATGCAGTGCACCATTGCCCGTCATATCCTTGCCCAAACTCCACCTCTCACATAAACTCTGACACAAGTTGACACCTCCTCAGGAAGACACCAGGCATCAATGAAAAATGGATCTGTTTTCCATAAATCTCAATCTTCTTAGGAAGTTGACCTTCTCAGGGATGCCTTGTGTTAGCTCTCTATGAAAGTTCACCCCGGATCATCACACAGGCTCCAACCTTTCCCATGACCAAGTCCTGCTTACAACAGCCTGCCTCCAGGCACAGACAAATTTCTCAAAAGAATGTGAGGACTTTTCCCCCTCACCCCCCCCCTTTCCATCCATCTGGCTTCTGCCCCCCACCTCTCCACTAAAAGTATACTTGTGAGCACCATGTGGTAATGAATGCAATGGACATGTGTCCCCATCTTACTGGCCTTTGTAGCGCCGTACACCATTCATGCTGTTCCCTGAATCTCATCGTCTCCTCGTTCTCTTCTTAGGTCCCAAACCACTCTGTCAACATTGCCTTTACGGTATCGTCATTGTCCACCTCACCCTTTAGGGAAGAGTTCCTCAGGGCATGGTCCTTGACTGTCCTCTTGCACCAAACAATCTCATACACCTCCCCACCTGCCAACCCACTATGGGTCTCTGCCCATGAGTCTTAATTCATCAAGAGATCCTCCATCCGTCTACGCAACCACTCAAGCCGAAAACACAGGACACATCATGGATGTCTTGCCTTCTCTCCAATCAACCACCACCAGCCCTGGAGTTACCAAGGTCTTCCAGATCCGTCTTCATGTACTTCACTTCATGAAGTATGTGTCCTTCAAACCCAAGCTCAAGTGTTTGTTTTTCCACTTATGCACTCAGTCAGAAGTAACTTCTGAAACCATGAGGCACTGTTGTAGTTCCTGCAGCTATAGAAGTGCGTAAATGACACTTACGTTGTCACAGATACTGTGCCTTTGTGGATGACAGGAACCCCTTGCACGCACTGAGCGCATCTGCCAGCACTTTACAGGCACTGAGTTGTTAATCCTCACCAAATTTCTTCATGATCGTCCTCTAACAACAGCCCTATTCCTCCAGGTCTAAAGAGGAGGGACCGACACTCAGTCATTCCTCAGTTTACCCTTACTCGCACACCTCTACCCTGTCCTTATACTGGATTCGGGTGATGTGATATTCTTCTCATGCAATTTTTACTACCCGAATGGCAATGGTTATTTCTAACACGTTCCTACTGGACATGTGACTTGGATGTGGGGGACCTCAGGGGCCACATCACCCAACACTCCCGGTTTACTCTTCCACCTCTAGCAACACGTAGCTGCTCTTGGGCTAACCGTAAGCATCTCCCTCCCGTCTAGAGCAAATTGCTCACTTTTCCTCTCCTTGCCGACACTTCAACGCACCAGCCTGCAGAAGGTCATCTCCCCCTGGGAGGGTCTCAGAAGTCCAGGTTAAGCTGACTACCTCTAACTGCTGGTTCCTGAGAGTTCCCTTCGCAGTCTATTACTCTGAAACTATCTCTGTAGATGTGCATCTCAACATTAGCACATGAGCTACAAGAGCTCAGGGAGCCCATCTCCTTGGCCTTCACGCCCTAGACGCGAGCCCCCTGCCTGGCGTACGGTACGGAGTCGATAAATGAGTGCTGGTTACCGGAATGGAACGGAACGAGCGCATTCAGAAACGAAGACCGCGGGCGATCCTCTTTCAGAGGTGAAAAGGCTGCGGATGCCTCCCGGCACAATAAACACCCACACCAGCAAGACGGGGGCCGCTTTGCCTACTCTGGGGAAGCTGATGAAAATATCTGTCGGAATCTGAAGTCAGAACCTGCACGTTACATAACCACCTTCTAATAAACTCCCAAACCCTGTTGCTGTTGACTTTTGTTGTTGTTCTCCAACAAAAGCAGCAACGGTTCTCTGAAGGTTGTGTTGCTGCATGAGGACACGGCACGCCAAATTCAGGGAGTGTAAGAAGCAGCTCATAAGCCGTACAGGCAGGAGCCCAACTGGTTGTTGGAATCCGCACTCAAGGTCAAGGAGACAGGCCAGGGGTGTCAGGGCCTCAGACGCCGGCGTCCGGGAATTTGGAAAATCTTCTCCTGCATGTGCGGAAAGTCTATGTTTGTGAACAGCTCAGGAAAACAGAATTTCCAGCACCCCCACGCTTCCGCAGAGGCCGTCCATAGAGTTAATTTATCCGTTCCATTGACATTTATTCCTTGCCTTTAGGCAGAGTAAAAGGGAGGCGGGGGAAAGCCTCCTTCAGGGTGACCTTGACTGGAGAGAGGAATGGAAATGAAGCCAGAGCTTGTCTAAACTGTTCTCTTCCTGACACTACAGGGAGCTCTCTGCTCTGAAAAAGAGGCTGAAAACTCTCAACTTGACTGTAAGAAAATCTTAGGGAAGTTATTCTGGTTCCTGAGAAAGGAGGGTATTTTAGGAGAAAGGCGGGGAGATACTCAGGTCTGGTACCCGCAGTCGAAGGAAGAGAAATCTGGGACATCTCCACTCTTCGTTCAGCAAGTGTCTACGGAACACCTACCAGGTGGTTCTTGCAGCAAAGACACAGACACGTGAATAAGGCACCCCAGATCTCCGCTCCCGTGGGATCTACCTTATAAGGAGGGAGACAGATCACGAGCACATAAATCATAAACAGACAGCATACCAGACATGCAATCAAGTATACTAAGGGGGTGTGCTGGGTTCTGGCTGAGGGACCCAGAGGGGTCTCACAGAGGCATCGTGGGGACGAACGAGCCAATCCATGTAAAGACCAAGAGATGAGCCTCCCACAGAAGGAACTGCCAGTGGAAAGGCCCTAAGGTGGAAACAAGCTTAAAATCTTGGGGGACCCCAGAAAAAAACCAGAAAGTCACGAGGAAGATAAAGCAGCTCTGGGTCGTGTCGGTCCTGTGTATCATCAAGATGCAGACTTCACACTTTGCTCTGAGCGTGGGGATAGAGTGTTTTAAGAAAGGAGGAAAAGCCTCAACAAACAGAGAAGGCAGAGATTGGAGTGATGTGTCCACAGGCAAAGGAAAGCCAAAGCCTGCCAGAGACCACCAGAAGGCAAGGAGAGATTCTCCAGTAAAGCCTTCAGAAGGAGCATGGTGCCGCTGACCCCTGATTTAGGACTTCTGGCGTCCGGAAGTGAGAGAGAGAGAGAAAGTAACTCGCTGCTTGGAAGCCATCCACTTTGTGGCCGCCCTAGGAGACTCAACACAGTACAGTGACCGTGCACGCGTACTAAAGTTCAGCCAGTGCCGGGGGGGGGGGGGCGTGAATCGACAACAAAGAAGCACCAGGCAGACCATCTGGGCCAATGACCAGGCGGTGCTGCTGGCCTGGAGGAGGCTGTAATGGTTGGTGGTGAGACAACGGGGTCGATGGCAGGTATGCTTAGAAGATTAAGTTTATAGGACATGCTGTTGGAGTCTGAGGTACAGAGAAGGTCACGGAAAGAGGCTTTGGGAGTTCCAAGAACCCAGGGGGTTGGATCACTGAGTGAAGACAGGTCCAAATCAATGAGATAGATTAGCCCATGAGACACGTGGTCTTGGGGAAGGAGATCTCTAGAGCAGATTTGCTCGTTAGGATGTGTTTATATCCTGTCCCATGTCACCCATATCCCACGTCATGTGGGCAGCCAGATGGAGGAGTCCGGGGTTTCCAGCAAAGGTCAAGGCTGGCTGTGGGGGTCACCAGCACTCCAAATGGCACTTGAGGTCATGCCTTAGGATGCGATCATAGAGTGTGAGTGTGTAAGTAAGGAAGTGAGGGGACTCAGGAAAGAGCCCCAGAGGTCTCCACCTTGGAGAGGCAGGTCAGTGGAGGAGGAAAAGCGACGCCTGGGCTCCAAGACTTTGCTTACGCCTATCACTACAAGAAGGGCTCTATGGGCTTCAGATGTTGACTTAGACACGAGGTGACGTAGCCTGGGGCCAGCTGCTCCCTCCACAAGAGAACCTCTGTTTATGGGACGATTGTCTTGAGCCCTGGTCCCGGTGAGGGTGCAGAAGCAAGACAGCCTTGTGAGGATTACTTCACCACAGACCCAACCCTTTCCCAGGGTGCAGGTTCACAAACGGGAGAGCCATGACCTCTGTGTCCCAGAGACAATACAAATTCGCACAGAGATCGTAAATCCTCTGTTCCTTCAAAGCCCTGATTCCTAATCCCCACTCTCAAATGAGCAGTGTGCACATTTTTAATATTTCAACAGCCCTGCTGGAATCCTTACATTTAACTGCTATACGTTGGTCACAGGCCAATGTAAACGTTCTGGCATTTTTGTTGATCACTTATTTATCTTGCTCTTGGCAAAAATCCTAACAGCTCAGTATGGGAACCCTGTCAGATTAAGTAGAAACACTAACGGAGCCCATGCTTCCTGAAATCTCAGGAGGGAAGCGGATTGTTACTAGGTGAATATGGCTAGGTGTATACGGCCGACCCAATCATTGAGAACATGTGGACCGTCAGAGGAAAATGGATTTAGGAGGCTCTCAGAAGTCCGTGTATCGGGAGCTGTTAGGATGAAGACGCTTCCAAGACTGCTACGATTTCACTAGCGTCGTATTCAAAACCCACACTGGACCCTACTTCTATCGTTCAATTTCCTTTGACATCACAGCCTTTGACCAACTCAGTTTACCCTTCTCTAAATCCAACCAGGAGATTCATGCTGGCTGCAGACACATTTCCTTTAAAAAAAACATGAGAGAAAGCATTAATGGTGTCACAATTCCCTCACCCGTATCATATTATTTTTTCTTTAACATGAAGACGACCGCAGGGATCTCCTGTCCCTATGATTAAAAAGAAGACGGGGTTGAATTCTAGAGAAGGATGATTTAAGTGTATCCATTCTATCCAACTCACCCGCAGACTTCATCAGGGACGTAGATGTGCCTGGGTAAAATGGTAGAAGCACTTGCCCACACACTAATGATCTTCCTGAGAGGTCTGGATTAAGACTAAAAATCATTAACCGCTCAGAAAAAAAGATGCTCTTTTGACCAGCGAGTTTCAACAGCGTGAGTCCTCTGTGTCCAAGGGTGCTGGGGTTTCCAGCTCTACAAAACGAGACGTGACATCGACCAGAGTCTCCGGATCGTCTCCGACCGCTGGAAGGAAACCACAGCTTCCTTTCGGGGCAGCATATTTTAACAATGTTGCGCTGTGAGCTTGACTCCAACTCAATGTGACAAAGGGATAATGCTTAGCCACAGAGATATTAATACAGTGTCACGTACTAGAGGTATTTCTAGCACTCAAGTAAAATAGCGAAACACGGCTCACACGCCCAATATGGTTCTGCCAAAAAAAGAAAATCGGGCAGAGGCTCCTGACGTGCCTTTCGGGCTCTGCGATGACTTTGGTTTGGGACCGTCCTTCCGGACCCTTGACATTCTCTTTCTGACCGACCCTACTGATGCCTTCAAGAGAGTCAACCATCATAGTCAAATGCTAATTGGATCTCCCTTCTCATGTATATCGCATTCCGAGATCCATCCACCGCTGGCCCTCTGGTCATCTTTGTGAATGGAGGCTCTAAGCCCTCATGTATGTGACTTTCTGAAATCACGGATTACTTTGTATCCAAAGTATTGGATACAAAGTATTGTATCCACGCATTCCTGTGTCTCACTGGCAGCTGTTAACCTACTTTGGAATGTCCTTTGGGGGAAGAGTGAATGAAAGGCTGGACGTGAGCACGAGGCACAACCTGTAAGTCCACCTTGAGAGACGCTGTCATCACTAAAATAAGGTACAAACAACTCTGTCCACAGAGGCCATAACCTCACCCACATCTGGCCATACACCTAATCTTAACATATAGGAATCCACGTTTCCACTTCTCCCTACACTAAAATGACACGATGGAAGGCGGGGGCAGGAGGGGGGTTGGCCGAAAGCTCGGCTACTGGGGCCAGTCAATCCTGGGCTGATGAAACAGAGTGGTCCGTCCACCTGACCCACGTCCAACAGCATTTGGGGGCCGGGCCCTGGTGAGCCAACAGGGGCAGGCAAAGGAGAGGCGTGCACATCCTCTGAGGGTCAACCTGACCAGCCCTCAGCAGGGATCCTTCTGTCTGGGGTTCCAAGGAACTGAACGTGGAAACAGGGTCCCTGCCCCCAAGGCCTCAGAAGAGGATGGCAGACACACGCAGAGAGGGGTAAACAGAAGTGCAAGGTGTGCACGTTTGGGACAGATGACACACTTCCCCTCCCCGCCTCTCTGCCTCGCTGTCTGTGATACAGCCGTGTCCAGCTTCTTTGCACACCCAGGACCAGAGTGCGTGAACACTGGCAGAGCTAAAAGCAGAACAAGACAGGAGGCACGCTCTTGTGGCTAACTCCCTCCAGCCTTGCCAACTTGGCAAACATTTCCAGGGTCCCGGGGCCTCCTGATGCTCTCCTGGCCGGACACACCACTATTTCTTGTGCCTAAATACTGACGCCCTTCCTAAATTCCGTGGTCTAGGCTTCCCGCTATGCACCCAGCCAACCACGAGCAAACCCTGAGTTCCTTCAGGGCACAGACCATGTTTTATATTTATTGATGCCTCAAGCCCAGGGCCAGATGCACAGCCACATCAATATTTCCGAACCAATTAATGGACCCAAGCATCCTACTTATTATCCTTTTATATCTTTGGACATCAACTCAGATTCCCAGCATCCCTGGGAATCTTTGATACACCCATATAAGAGACTGTTTCACCTTACATTAGGGAAATTTTAGTCACCTGCTTTCCCGTGTCGTCTGATGGAGGTGGTCCCCACCCGCTGGGACATGATGGTTCACCACGGTCACCTCCACTCAACCTGTCCTACCGACCAAAAATCCACACCCACCACAGATTCAGGGGAGTGTCCTAACCCTTAGCACGGATATGCCCCTTTGGGCCTCTCCTCTAAGTCTGTGAAAAGAGTCACATTTTATCTAAATGAGACAGGTATGTCTTGAATTCACCAAGACAGGTGTGCATGCTACAAGCCATCTGGAGGTCAGCAGCTGGGTTGGGTCTACTTTGGATTAGCTCATATTCCCAGTGACTAGTGTGACTGGTCACGGTGGTGGCTTATCTGAGGCTGTGTCAGGAATGAGGCATGAGGCCAAAACACTCCTGCACACCCAGGTGGGGAGAATCATCATCCCCCAAAGAGGGGCACATTCTCACTCCCCAGAACCAGTGCCGATGCGACCGTCCACAACAAAAGGGAGTCTGGGGAGGTGATGAGCGTCCTGAGATGGGAAAATCAGTTGCACGATCTGGATGGGACAAAGAGACACACAGCGGTCCTTCAGGAGCCATCTGTCACAGTGAGCGAGTGAAGGAGACGGCCTTATGGAATCAGAGGTCAGAGAGAGAGGAAGGGAGGTCTGGAGATTTTTGCATTGTTGGCTTTAAAGATGCAAGAAGCGGTCATTAGCCAAAGAACACAGGTGTCCTCCAGAAGCTGGAGGAGACATGACAACAGATGCTTCCCCAGAGCCTCCAGAAAGACACAGCCCTGCTGTCACCCTGATTTTAAACCAGTGAGACCCATCTCAGACTTTCGACCTCCAGAAGAGTAACTTTAAGAAACTGTGTTAAGTCAGAAGTCTGTGTTATTTTGTTATAGCAGCAACAGGGAACTAATACACGAGCTTACTGTTTTAACCAGCTATCCAGTAGAGAGGCTGCATTTACCCTAAGTGAAAATGCCCTCATTCTAATGTCTCGGCTGAGAACTTGTGCTTTGAACCTCCGTGGGGACCATAACGGAAACGGGACCGGGTCACTTTCCTGTTCAGTGCCCGCAGTGCAGTAAAGTCCGTATATCGGAAAGGAGCCGCGGGACAACGTCAAAGCTCAAAGGTCCAAGCAAAGGCGCCCAACCTGTGAGCTGGGAAGCCAGAGCTGACCGACATTGGCGCTTCCCGCCTTCACAGATTCCTCACCTTTATAGATGCCGTTACTGCCTCCGTGGACTTCTCCCTTGGTGCTCACCTCCTCCACGTGGGCTCCTTGGTCCGACGTGAAGTAGACGAGCGTGTTATTAGCCAGTTTCAACTCCTCCAGGACATCCAAGATCTGCCCTAAAGGAGAGAAATGTTCCATTTTTACACAGTTTCATTTTTACACAAGAAAAGGAGATCACTTGCTGTCATCCGCTCCTCTGAAGATGGGAAGGGGATTCTCCCGTACGCGGCAGCAGTCCCACACTCATCCCCACGGGGGACGCCATGCAATCAGAAGGCCCACCTGCGGCAGGGTTCTCAGAAGGTCTCGTCACTGCACCAGTGTCACCTATAACCATCATGTGAAACTCTAGGCACCATGCAGTGGTTCTGTACAGACACACGAGAAAGCATTCTGGAAGCACCAGGCCCTGAGGTCATGCCCTGCTGAGAGGAAGGTGTGACGGTCCTCAGGACATAAGGAAATGTACCAATTGCTCGTAGTCTGTGCAGAACACCAAACCATCAATGTTCTTCTATTTTTCAATGATTTACTTATTTATTTTTGAGAGACAGTGAGAGAAAGTGGGGGTCGGGGAACGGGGAAGAGGGAGGGACAGAATCCCAGATGGACTCCACGGGAAGCACAGAGCTTGCCGCTGGGCCCCATCTCACCCCTGAGATCACGACCTGAGCCGAAACCAAGAGTCAGACACTTGACCAATTCTGCCACCCAAGTGCCCCAACGTTCTTATATGAAGAAAGATGTCTATAAATATTGTATGACGAACGCCCTCTTTTGATAACTGCAGTAGCTACTCGTAGGTACAGTAGAACTTTCCATTCCGAGTACCAGTGTTCCTTACGCCTTCCTTTTTCTTGTCCTCATGGTCCTCCCCACACCTGAGATCATACACTACCGCGCCCCCACAGCAACGCTTCAACAGAACCACAGTTCCGACCAAAGCAGTAAGAGCAACAGGGACCACCTACTCTTTGCTCTTTACTGTCGAACCCCTTTATGACACACTCTCTTATTCAGAACACCTGAAACCCTAGGAGTAAACGCTGTAGGCTCCCCTTCTCCAATGGGAACTACAGGGCTCTGTAAGGACTGTGACCTGCTGAAGCTCACACTAAGTTAGGACGTTGAAAAGCCCGGATAAGAGTTAAAGCTGCTTCCAAAGGCCAGACCCACAAACCTTACATACTTAAGCGGATGGGCTCGATGCAATTCTACAAGAGGGGAAGGTCGAGATGCCTACTGAAATGCTCCTGGACAAAATGCTAGGACAGCTGCTTCTCTTCAAATTCGCACAGGACAAAGGGAAGGAAGGCTGGGGTACAGACTAAACAAGGGTAGGCATGACTTCACGGCTGTTCCATGCACATGAGGGATGCGTGCAAGTTTACTGTACTTTTCTACCTACTTCTGTTTATGTCTACATTTTCCATGAGAAAGAAACAGAAGCTGCTTGGAGACAGAAGGGGCTGAAATACGGCCTGTCCGATTAGGACGCTGTGGTCGGCAGTCCCATCAGCAGTAAAAGACGGTCAAAGGAGAGGAACCCCATCTGTGATCTCCACAGAGAGCCGTACACTCCAGCTGAACTTCGTAAGTTAACGCATGCACTTGGACTCTGACTGCGGTATTAGGGTCTGACTCCACTTCTGATGTTTGACTGGGAAGAGCTCGTAAGCCTGGCCGGTCCTTATTCGACGCGCGCCCAGGGAGCTAAGAAGAAAGCTTGGGTGCTGTCCCCGGCAGTGCTGTGGGGACCTTCAAGCTATGGCAGCCCCTGCCGAAATGCTCCGCCCGACCCGGACTTCTTCCCACCGTGAAAGGTCAATCATCCTCTTTGCTCATCCCTCTCAAGCTCTTTTCAGACCAGCCGGGGCACAACCTTGCTCCCCTCCAAGAAAGCCTCATCATGGGCGCCATTAACCTTCTTAATGTTTTTTTCATCGCCTCTTGCTGTTAGTGTGGCATCCTTAGTCGAGATCTGGGAACCAAATTTAGGGCAGGGGACCTGTCTCATGGCTGCAGGATCAGCAGAGCCATTGAAATTTTATAAGGACGGCAGAAATCCCTTGCACCAGGAATAAGTGAATATGAGCACATGCGACCCGGCACACAGGTCGTGCCCCAGTGGGCACAGGCCCTCTGCTTTGGGGCTGCCCCTTCACCTCGGTGGTCCAGAAATGGAGGGCAGAGGCTGCAGAGTCAGCTTTCCATGGAGGAGGCACAGAGGATTCCCAAAGCCAACGCAGAACCCGAGAAATCTGTTACAAAACAATTTTTTTGCTATTTGACTGCAAATGCTACAGGTTATGGTATGTTCAGTCTTCAATTTTTTAGCTCCTAGAATAAACATCCCAGAAGCCACACCATATACATAAATGTCACACTCGGAACCAAGGAATAAGATGCATGAGGGCTGTTTTGGATTTGTGTCCCAGGATAAATCAGGATCAGGCAGACACTGACTGTGGTGTTAGTACAGCAAAGCAAATCACCTACATGCTTGGGGACATCTGACGTGAACACTAATTTCCGCTGAATTATCATTCTATATCATTATATCGTTCCGAATATGGTAATTCGTTCAATGAGTTGATGCACGAAGAAGAATATAACCCCGCTGAACACTTTGAAGGGAAAATGCCCCTTTGGACTCATACAGCAATTTCAGAGTCAAAGAACATGGACTGGGGCGCCTGGGTGGCTCAGTAGGTTAAAGCCTCTGCCTTCGGCTCAGGTCATGATCCCAGGGTCCTGGGGTCGAGCCCCGCATCGGGCTCTCTGCTCAGCCGGGAGCCTGCTTCCTCCTCTCTCTCTCTGCCTGCCTCTCTGCCTACTTGTGATCTCCGTCTGTCAAATAAATAAATAAATCTTAAAAAAAAAAAAAAAAAAAAGAACACGGACTTATCCGTTAGCAGACGACTGAAGATTTTACTTCCTTGTGTTGTCATTATTAGTTTGCAAAAGCTGTGCCGCTATGCATCTCCATTTCGAACAGAATTCACCTTCCATAGATTCAGAAGAAACTTAGCATGATTTTTTAATAAAAAACTGTGCCATCCGGGATGATCTGTATGGACACAAAACCTGCACACACATATTTAACAGCAGTTTTATGTATTACTATGAAAATCTTGAAAACAACCAAGATGTCCTTTAGTAGCAGTCTCGATGAAGCATAGTCTACCAGACAATGCCATGTTATGCTGCTCAAAAAAAACCGAGGCATCTGGCAACGGAAAGACACCCATGGGACACCTGGGTGGCTCAGTTGGTTAAGCAGCTGCCTTCGGCTCGGGTCATGATCCCAGCGTCCTGGGATCGAGTCCCACATCGGGCTCCTTGCTCAGCAGGGAGCCTGCTTCTCCCTCTGCCTCTGCCTGCCTCTCTGTCTGCCTGTGCTTGCTGTCGCTCCCTCTCTCTCTCTGATAAATAAAAAAAAGAAAAAAAAATCTTTAAAAAAAAAAAAAAGAAAAGAAAAGACACCCATGATGATGGGTACGTGTCATTACTCCACAGCCCAAACCCACAGAATGCAGGACTCCAACAGTGAATCCTTCTAGAAAGTCTGACGTCTAGTCAACAATAAGCATCTGCGTCGGCTGGAGGGCACCCCATGCACCCGGCCAATTCACGATATTCTAAGGGGACCCGTGCAAAAGAAAGGGAGAAAATGAAAACAGGACCTACGACTCAAGGTTCCTGCAAACTGAAAACTGCTGAAAAAAACTGCCAGCTACGTTCTGAAAAAGTGCCTTTTCAGATGCAACGTCTCCATCCAAGACTCCTCATCCACGTACCCAACATGCGTCAGGAAGCATCTGGGCAGCACAGGCTGCGTGCGGAGGGCGGGTGCCTGGGCGAGAGTGGTCCAGGCCCTCAGAGCCTCTGGGAGACCGGTGTTCTTGGTTCGAGCTCGCTGCAACACCGGTTTTCCATGTCCCCGGCAGGCCCTTTCCATCTCCAGATGAACCTACAGTTGTACTTGCGACCGAGACTCCTTCTATGAAATACATATTATATCTTTCCCCATGCCAACATTCCTACCCCCCCGGGATTTCCTCCAAACCCCAGTATTCCCAATAACCATAATAAGATATTCACTCTGTCCCCGTCAATTTTTCTCATCCGTTGCCTACAGTGATGACTTCATTTTTTTCATCAAAAGTGCCCTGCTACAGCTGGGCTCGGATGAATACAAGAGAATCTAGCTGAGCCCATCACGCATCGGCAAACAAAGGACTAGTTGGCCAAATGTGTGCAGAAACTGTCAGCTTTCTGATTTCCTTTGAGTTCTCTCTTCCCCAAAAGACGCACTCTGGATCCCATGCAGTTTAGGTCTTAGGTCAGAATCTCATTTGTAAAACCCCGAGCCCATGAACTGTTTAAGTTTTCATAAGATTGATCCCGTAACGGTCTAACATATTTCTCTTCTAAAAACGCTGAACGGAAATCTCCCGTGAGAACAAATGCTGGTGTATTATTCTTGCTTTCAGAGCACCGTGCCGCAAGTCAGAGGTCCACAAATATTATTTTTCAGCAAGGTTCTCAAGGTATAATAATACCAATCCATACGGGATGATAGTTTCAAATGACCGACGGTGGGCTGGAGGATAGCTTATAAATGAAATGTGTTGTTTCCAAACCTTTCTCACATGGTTCCCTGCACGAAACACATACAGAAAATAAGCCATTTCGGGAACACTTGGCTATTTAACTGGGGACAACAAGACCCAGCTTACCAAAAAGCAAGAACTTCGGACCCGGGTTTTGTAAGTAAACCAGAAGGACACAATTTGGAAAATGTACAGATGTGGCTCCTTCCTTCTCCGGGTGTGAATGTGGCTTCCAGAAGAAGCCTAATTTCGACAGAGTTCTTCATTCCGTTTGTTCATTCCACAAACAAGTGTCAAACTGCTGTCGAGAATGAGACAGTGACCCTCCACGCAGGACAGAGAAGGCTTCCCCAGGCACACGCCAGTTCTACATCCTGCCCAACAGAGAGGCTTCCACATGGAGCTAAGGGTTCAGGCTCTGCCTCCTGGCTCGTATAAGAGAGACCTCGCTGGACTCGTCTGTCCCCGGCGGGCTCAGTGGGGTTTTTAACTTCTAAGTCAGAGAGGATGATGTCCAATAGTGAAAGTGTTGCCAGGAGACAGAAAAGAGGGGAATTTCAAACCACACAGACCAAGACTGGTCACGCTAGGATTGATCAAGTCACCCTGGTTCTTACAATGGAGTCAGAAAACAGGCTCGCCTCCTTGAAGACTTGTGATTTCAGCTGTTCTGTCTTTGTCTTTTCTCCTACAAGGCAGGTCGGTCCAGACAAAATATTGGACCAAAATACTGTGAAATAACCATTTACCTCTTCGGAAGCACCGTTCTTATTAAGGGGAAAAAAAAATGTTTCAAGCAGCAGACAACAAGAATAATTAAGAAAATTTCCACCGACTCAACATGACCCCCAGGGAACAAAAGAAGGGCCCCTAAAACTATTTTAGGAAGTGTTTGATCTGATCAACAGGTTAATGGTGGGACTGAACTGATCCCGGGGGGGGGGGTTAGAAGCTGAAGATTAATAAATGAAAGTCGCTAACGACAGTCTGTCAGGGTGGCCCAGACCCTCTGTGGGGCATGTGCCGTGCTTGGTGTTGTTCTAGAAAGCTAGCTTTAACCTGTGTCCTCACGCTCTCCCAAACCTATTACCGACCGGCACAGAGAAATCCGACTGTCAGTGGCCCTAGAAAGGCAATTCTTTGTTAGCTTACGTGGGATTAGAAGCAGAGCCCACGTCCCATATTTCAGGACACAACTGCCAAAGCGCAAAGACATTTACTCTCTCTCCAGTGGGAAGCAGCGCCCGCTGAACGCAGGTAAACTTGACTTAGTACTTCCAGAACAAATGGTCAAGATTTCCAAAATTTGGTTCTGATCTTCTCTATGACGTGGAGCTCAAGAGATCTCGCAGATGAGACGTTGGAAAGCCTATGAGTTATCTATAGCATAAAACCAAGGTCAAACGCTCACACATTAAAAAAAAAAAAAAAAAGTATCTGAGCAAAAATGAAATCCCAGAGATGGGATTCTTTATCTCCCCTCTTACGTCCCCAGAGATATGGATACGATGAGCTGGCTTTTGTGCTGTGGGGGCAGAGCTGACGTCCTTTGGTAAGACTTCTCATCTGTCATCTGAGGGTATTTTTACGGAGAAGCAAGCAAAATATCGTAAAAAGCACCCAACGCCGCATCTTGTTTGATTTCCGCTCCATCAGACTCACCATACCCACGAACGTGGGGATCCCCCTTCAGTCATCTCGAGGACTTTCACATCTCCCACGGGGACATGAAAATTTCCCTCAAAACACATTTAGGAGACATCGCTCATCACTTTGCAAAGAGCTGCGGGGAGGTAAGCCAACGCGACACCAAGGCATCCAACAAGGCTGCTCTAGGCATTCATGTAGGTATTTTGCTTTTCCTTCTTCTGGGGGATGAAGACTAACAAGGGAGACCTTGTATTTAGAACACAGGTTCCCCAGCACATTCCCACCACACACTGGCGTTCTCCCAATTTTAACGAGCCGACTGACCGCCCTGGGGACCACGCTAACGGGAAGACTGATTCAGTCCATCTGGGGCCTGCAGAACTTCTGAAACGCTCCTACATGACATCTGTCCGTCTGCAAAGGCCATACTTTCCGGAAGAAAGCGCACGTGTGATTAAATGTTTAAGAAACGCTGATGTGTAATAAAAGGAGATGGTTGACATTTAGGGATTTCATCATGAGATTTGGATACAGTATCAATTTCACACCTAACTTTACACTCAGGAAAGAAACATAGTAACGTAGACTTGGGATTTTTAGGGGAGTTACCAAAGGGAAAAGCCCAGGATTCCAACGTGGCTCTCCTACAGATGACCCTGGGCTCCCTCTTTGCTGGAACGTCTCCCTCCGGTCAGTTCCTGTGTGAGCTCCGCTTTTCCGGGAAATACTTCCTTATTTCACGCTGTACCTGGTTGTTATGATAATGTTGTGATTTCCTCCATTAAGCCTGTCTGTGCCCTCATCACAGCCGTAATGTGTGATTTATCCCCCGCACCTGCGCTCGCCATCTGGGCTGTTTCGCGGCTCGACTCTGCTCTCTTCTTGGGTTAACAGTAACCTCTGGTTTTTTTCCTGCCACGCCCCCGCCCCCAACCCCGGGGCATTGCATTTGCTGAAAATAATCTGAATTATTATTCAGCTCATTCTCACCCCCCCGTGAGCTCACCGGGGTTCTCCTGCGTCCACGAGGCAAAGGCACGCGGAAGAATAGTGTCCCCGCGTCTGTTTAGGGCAATCACACACGTGTGTGGGAGGAAGCCCAAAGCTGGCGTGCCTGTGACTCAGAGGAAGCCACTCCGAGTTTGAGCTTTTGGTCAATGCTTCCCTAGCGTCCTAAACATCACAGTGGCACGGCGGACACGGGCAGCAGGGTCTCTCAGCACTGGTGCAGAACTGCCTGCAAAAGCAGTGCTCCGAGGGACCAAATGCCCTTCCCACGCGTGAACCCGCCAGGCCGTTGTACTTCCTGCACGTCCCTGTCTGCTAGACACTAAGGTTTGGGGACGCTGGGGGCAGCGCTCTGCCCTTCTGAACGGCCACCGGCTGAACCTGCCCTGGGGGTTCTCCAGACATTGCCTCATGGCATGCAGGGTCCAATCAACATTCCTGATGCTCAAGGACACCACCCACACTCACTGTTATTTTACAAGCGGGGGTTTTTGTTGCTGTTGCGTTTTGTTTGTTTGTTTATTGGCATTGGGTTCTACCATCTCCAAAGCCACAGGCACACAGTCAGAAATTCCGTTCCACCGGCACATAACTCCAATTCCAGGCCTGCCGGGCACGCGGGCTCACACTGCACCGAGCTCCCCTCCTGGTGATTCCCCCCTCATCAAAGTGACCTTTGCGTCTCCTTCTGAGTGCTCAGGCTCCCGGGGAGAGTTCCGCCGTTCCTGCCGAGGCTCTGGGCACACGGACTCTTCCAGAAGGCATGAGGTCCAGAGCGGGCCATCTCAAACGGAAGCTACAGTAGCCATTGCGATATTCAGAGACGGTGTGAATTCAAGTTTGCTTTTCCATCAGACGTTTTTCTCATCCATGAACTGTTTCCAAGAGCTGGCGATCTCCCCGTCAAGCCCATGTGTCACCTCAGAGTTTGGGAGACAGTGCAGGGAAGCTGCGCCCCGGTAAACTGGGGGTCACAGTGATTTCGAGGCATCGTGTGTACATTCCAGGCAAAGAGGTCTCCCACATGTGGGAAATAAGAAGAAGAAAAAAAGGACATTTGTTGACTACCTGAGCATATGGGGCACTGGACTGTGCTCTGAAGCCACGACCTCAGAGAGCTGATTAATGCCATGAATTCAAGCGGGCAGAAGACAGCTTGCGGGGGGAGGCATCTTGTCTGATCTCTGGACAGGTCCTCGCTGGGTCCTGACTTCAAAGCAACAGGTCTCAGATCCCCCCCTGACCTCTAATTCTGACCTCACCTTTCAAGTAAACACAGCGGTACGCAGTGCAATGTCACCCAAACACTGCTCTAACTCACCCTCCCGGGCCCTCCTGCCTCTTCTCCTTCCATGCCTAGAAACAGTAACGAGCAAATTCAACATGCTAAAATGGTTAACTGAAGGGGCAGGAAACATTACCCCAAACACTGCTGTCCTGCACGACCCACACGGACGTCTTACTGTCTTCTGTATCGGGAGTCCAGTTTTGAACGCAGATGTCTTTACGGTATACAGGGCAAACGTGAAAACATGGGGCTTGGCGGAGTGTCAGAACCCAGGAGCTGGAAATGCACCCTACAAAAGCCTGCACACGGGCTTGCGTAGACAGTGCGCAGCTGGACAGAAGCCGTCTCCCGCCCCAGCTAACGCAACAGTCCAGATTCCCCTCCGGCTATAAAGGACACATGAGAAGAACGCCTCCCCGTAAACTCATGAACCCACATGCAACACTTCAGTGAGTTACCGGAGTGTCACCAAACGATTCCACAGGCCAGCAGCTGTTGGTCAACCAACGTTCCTCCTCCATGCACGGGGGGGGGGGGGGGGGGGATGGCGGCTCACGTCCATATTATCAAACGCGCCCACATGTTTTACTAATCCCGTTCGAATTAGTTGGGACTTGATTTCCTGGATAATTTATGATGTTGCTCGGTTTATGGAAAGGATGTATCCAACAGCATTAGAATCGATTCATTTTAATTCGAGATGTAAATTCAAGGTAAAATAATATCCGTCCAAGCCTGGGAACGTAAAATTAAGCTTCGGGCTTTGTAAAAACCGTAACGTTCCTAGAAAGTTGATGAAATCCAGAGGTTAATGATTTATGAGCTAAATTAATTTAGAGAACCAGAATCAATAGTCCAGACAATGCATTTCCAACTAAATATTACAGCGGAATGTTTGCGGGGATTGCCAGACGCGTGCCTTGATCCTGCCCGGGTGACCTCCCCCGTGTTTCTCCGTCTCCTACTCTGTAGTTTTTAACACCCCTGGGCTAAGGTTGCAAAAACCGCTTTTTGCACACAATGGAGTACTTTGCTACACATGCAGCATTACTGGAAACCCACACAGGAACGAGAGAGAAAGGAAAATGTGCACCATGCACGTTTCTTTTACTCTTGCTGCCCCGTCACTGGGCTTTTCTGATACTGTGATTTATGTGCAGCTTCCCAGATGTGCTTACATGCAGCACACCCACCACCAAGAATCGGTTAATGGAGAAAAGCATGTCCTGGTGAAGATGAGGGTGAATCTGGAAGAACAAAGCAATGAAAATGAACGCAGGTGAGGGCAGGGTCTGGGACCAACGGCGGCGATGATGTAGCATGTCTGATGGGTGAGCAAATGGGTCAGACGGTCGTGGAGGAACAGACAGAAACGAACTTTAACAGCTCCACTCGTATGTCCCTGGTGGCCCAATGTGTCTTTGTCTTTAACCACACACTACTCCGCATTTGGCTCTCTGGTAGGAATTCTATCCTTTATCTCCTCAGAAAGTGCTGAGTGCAAAGCCTGATTAACATGTTTGAGGAACTCACATCCCGTGGGCACGAGGAGCTCCATGTTCAGATGCCAGGAGGTCACCCGTGTGCACAGATGCCAGATCCTGCTGAGCAGACAGGGACAGAGAGCCAATGAGATTTGCAGAGCTGACCTCTAGAGACCCAATGAGATTTGCAGAACTGACTTCCAGAAAGCCAATGGGATCTGCAGAGCTGACCTCCAGAGGCCCAACGAGATTTGCAGAGCTGACCTCCACAGGCCCAGTAAGATTTGCAGAGCTGACCTCCAGAGGGCCCATGAGATCTGCAGAGCTGACAGTCACATACCCAGATGTCATCCTTCCCCCTAAAATAAAAGCAAGCTCTGTGACCTCTCCCATGGCTGCTCTCAGAGCAGAAAAAAAACCAACAACAAACAGCAGGCCAGTGGCATTTCATACAGTGAACCTGGGAAGAGATGGCCCTGGCCTATGGTGTGCATTTCCAGGGCCACCTAGATCCAGGTACCAGCAAGGTAAGAAGAGCCCTCCTCCACATAAAATAGATAGTTTCCGTGGGAGAATAAGGAAACGGCCTTTCTGAGGCTAGCCGCCGTGGCACGGGCATGGACTCCAACGCGAGGTCCGGAAAAATGAAGCTGTGGCCAAGCAAGCAGAGGTCACCTGTGGAGGCACATCAGCTGGGGCATCTCTTGACTCCTGGTGAGACAGGCCGGGAGGAACCCGGCAGGATATTAAAGCTCCTGCAAACACAGAGGCAGGGGACCGCATACTGTCTGGAGAGGATCCTGCCCGTCCTCGCCAACACTGTGGCTGCCCTGTGTCCTTCACACTATTCTGGTCAAAGATTCCCTTTGTCCTTCCTCTGCCTCATGGACGGCAACCGTCCTGGGCCAACGGCACCTGAGCAGCACCTGCTCCTTTTTGCTGGAGCTGGGTTTGTGCGGAAGCAGCCCCCAGCTGGGATGCCCGCCCAGAGAGACCCCCGTGCATAAAACGACAAAGCATTTCAGAGACGGAGGCAACCACCCTACGTGCGAATACCGTTAATTACTTCCACGTCAAAATAAATCACAATGTGCTTTGACTTCTCGGCCTCCCCTCTGCTTAGCTGCAAGATAGCAGAAAACAAAACCTAAATGTCAAGCTGTGTCAACAAGGCGAAATGGATTTTTTTCCTCAAAGTCAGTCCTCGAGGCTTCAGAGATGGTCAAAGAAACTTAGTGACTGTAGGTTGTGTTCTGCCTAAAGTACAGCATGTTTACTTGCTAAAATTGAGACGCATAAATGCATTTATACGATGCTGTTACTGGAGAGACGTGGCAACACACAGCAGTGCCGACAAAAGTATCTGATAGGCAATTCCACCTGCCAATGATTCAAGTTAAAATCCTTAAAATGCGGTAATTTTGTCATATTTGTTCTCTCCCGAGTCTTGTCTTACTTCGGAATGAAACGACGTTATGACAACAGCGCTCCTTCGATAAGCACTTCCGTTAAACGGAGATGTGCACAGGTGCAGAAGCTACGCTTGGCCACGACGACGGGCTCAAGGTGTTCCGCAGCTGAATGTCACTGAGGACTCGTTCTATGACGTCAGGGACTGGTAAACGTCAGAAGCCAATGGACACGCCGCCTACAGTTGGAGACGTGAGAAGGACATCGGGTGTGCAATTCGCAAGCACCCGTGGAAGTCCAGAAAGGACAGACCTCTGTCCCCATTGGAACTCTCTGCATCGATGGCGTTGGCGGTGCCCCGTGGAAAAGATCTATTTTGGATCGAGAAGGAGTCATTTATGGAAACGTGCTACTTTTCTCCTCACTGCTTGGGAGCAAATAAAACAATGTACACACTGTCATAAGGAAACGGTCCTCCCCAAATGCCTTGTTCCTAAGGAAACAAGAGTCCTGAGCCATCACCGTCTCCAGCCCGGAGCTCCGGTGCCATGTTGAGAGAGGCGGGTCCAGCGGCTGAGCCCAGCAGTCGGCTCAGAAGGCAGATGGTGAGCAACCACCAGGCTCTGAGCAAACCTGAATTCCCGTTGCTCAGGGCTCCTTGGAGATGCCACTCGTACAGACTGTAGGCACACAGTCAGGCTCAGTGATCTCGGAGGACAGAGACATGGAAAGGTGGCGGTCACCGTTGTCTCACGGGCAGATGGGTAGCAAGACTCCAGCCCATGAAACCGTGTCCTGGGACATCTATGGCCACGTGCCTTCTGCCTCCAGCAAATGAGCATTATTAGGAAGTTTACTTAGAGAAATGGCACGAGCGAGGCACAGAAAGACAGGAGGAAGTCGATGGGCGCTGTGTGTGCAGCCGCCATCATCACCATCATAGCAAAACGTGCAGAGGTCTTCATACATCCCGGGACCGCTTCAAGACATCCAGCAACACAGGCAATGGTATAACCCCATTTTACAGACGAGGAAAGAGAAGCACAGTGAGAATGATAATCTGCCCCGGCTTCCAGCCAGGGGCTCCCGGGGTTGCAGCAGAACCTCAAGCTTTGGGCCCCAAATCTCCACCCTTTCCTAGCACGGCGGCTGCCAAAACATGCACAAGTCACATGTCACGAGGCCATGCGTCCTGCTCAATACCATCAAGGACACAAACGCATGGTCTTGGGTCTGAATTCTACCCTTGCCCCTTCTCGGCTGAGAGAGCCTGCAGGGGCACACTTCATCTCTCCCACGTGCCTTCCTATCCGTATCGGCCAAATGGGCCAGCGAGGGTCCGTCCTCAGGAGACCAAATGAAGATGAGTATGGAGGCCTGATGCCCGGAGACAGAAGGTGGTCCTGAGTGAGGATCAGGATGTTTATCATCAGGAGGATCAGAGTCGTTACGGCAGGGGGCAGCTGGCAGCGCTGTGGCTATGGGACATTCGGAATGACAGAGGAAACCAGAAGAGCCAGAGGGAGACGTAAACCCATGACCCTGAGCCACCCACTTAACATAACATCCAGGAACAGTCCACATCCCTAACGGCCTTTGGCCAGTCGCCTTATTAGGTGGAAGAAAGAACCGAGCTTGCGAATTGTTCGCTTTTCATTAAATCATATGTTCGTGAACATGCTAGAAATGTCTTCTAATGATCCTTCATTGTTCTCTTCCCCGTGCTGAAGGCAAACATCAGTGTGGCTTTAACACCGGCCACTGAATATCCTGGAAACGAGACAGACACATGCTAGTTTCTGCCTCCTCCCTCTCCCTAACTCTCTTTGAAAGTCAGACAACTCAACAGATGAACTACAAGTAGAGCCCCTCCAGGGGGCAGCCGCGCAGAGTCCCGGGAGCACACCTGGAGCTCTGGGACGCGAGTGGGATCACCAGTGAGGTCAGGATGCCCCAGGCTTCCCTTGCAGCCCGGGAAGACGGTAGGCAGCACAGCAGCCATGTCCTGTTGGGGGCATTTGGGGACAACCGCATCCCGATGTGATCCGAAGGGTCTGTGTCCCAGCCAGGAACAGCAAGAACACCTGCGGCGGACAGGTGCTGGGGGGGAGGGGTGCAACAGACCCCCCTGCGTGCCCTCATGTACTTTAGCACCAAAACCACTGGTGATGACCCCGGGAGGAACCGTCAGCACCGCCCACTCACTGAGCAGACCTTCCCTCATGAACCAACTGGTGCTGCTCACCTTGGGACGTGACCGCTGGTCGACACCGACCAGGCTGAGAGTGGCCTTGGGGGCCTCATTAGTGTCAACTCTGCACACACCTTGCAGGAAGAGCCTGACCCGACGCCTGCTGCCCAGAGGCAAAGTGCAGCACTGGGACAGCACAATCCATCTTCCTCAACAACCACGCTAGCCAGGAGCGCGGACCACCTGGGACCAACAGCTAGAACAACGAGCAAATGGTCACACACCTGTTCCTTTCCATACTTTACATACCTCACTGTAAAGCATGAGACCGAACACATATTTGAAGGAAACACAAGGGAAAAGATACATAACTTTGTAGGCAGAAAAAGCCTTTTTAAAACCCATTGGCAATCCCCAAAGTCACAAAGGAGAGGCACTCAAATCTGACCACAGAAATTCACCAGAAAAAGAGCCTACAAATAAAATGAAAAGACAAAAAAAGCAGGAAAAAAATTGTAACATACAACAAGGAAACTATTAATGTCCTTTCTATGTAAAGAGCCCATAAAAATCAATAACAAAAATGATAGACAACACAATAAAAAGCACTGAAAGGATATGAGAATGGAATTCTTAGAAGGAAAAACATAACGGCATGAAAATGTATAGTTTCAACTAAAGGTGTAACTGGAAGGAACACTGAGATGGTGAAATAGCAGTTTTCACCTGAGAAACAGAAAAGTAAACATCTTTTCCAAATCATAATACCTAGATCTGTTGAAATTATAAGAAAACTAGTATCCACACACATTACCAATGTGTGTCCCCCTATAAAGGTTTAAAAAAGACAACAGGTTTCAGACAGTACCTACTAAAATTCAATTTTCTAAGACCCTTTGATTCAGCACTTTTAATTCTGGGAAACCTGTCTTTCAGGAACATCCCACAAATTCACAGAGATAAACAGAAGAGAATCGTCACCATGGTGCTACCTGAAACAGAAAAACAACAACTTGGTAGCAACTCCACGGTCCCAAAAACCTGTGTGGAGAGTTTGTATAAAACACTCTTAATAATAGGACCATGTCTTAATTTATTATATAATATGGGCAACACAGAAGGAGTAGACTCTGTGTCTGAGATGGTCTGTGAAGCTGCCCATCACGGAGAAGGCACGTCTGTAACACCACTTGGGTCTGTGTTCTTTGGTTTTGCTCGTGTCCGATTACTTTGTCAATTAGAAAAACAACCACAATGAGGACAACATTCAAACTAGAATAAAAATATTGATGGCAAAGCCATGTTGCAAAACTGAGATGCGGATGGACAGGTACCTCCAAGCTGTCCTCCTGAGCTCTGTGCACCCAGGACTCAGCTGTTGGCTTGTCCTGCCGCAGGGCAGCCCCTGCATGGACAGAAAACTGTCCCCACACAGAAGCACAGAGGGAAGCAAGATTCCACGTCGGTCGGGGCCATCCCGTGCTGGCTGTGTCCTGCAAACCAGCACTCATAAGGGAGTCCTCAAACACATCTCAGAAAGTGACAATCACAGAAAATCCTGGCCCGGATTATTTTATTTTCATGTACACGAAATTCATTTATTTTTTTTTTTCTTCACATCTGGAAGGTGTACGAACTTAAATAAAATTATATACTAGGAACAACATCCCATGTATGACACGGAGGAAGTTCTGTATTTTAAAAATATACATTAAGTGTTCTGACCTACCTCCACGGCACATTTCCTGAATTTTTTTGCACACGCCCCGAAGCTTAGTGCAAACCTTTGCAAATCAAGCATGTGATTTCTTTATACTATCTCTTGATTAAATCAGTTTGGCGACCGTGGAGAAAAAATTATACCTAGGCAGGTCTGTATTGGACGTCCCTTTACAATGTATGCATTGTCTCACTTCCTAGATGTCTTCCTAAAGTTTTTGCAACCTCATTAGGTATCCTGCATTCAGGTAAACAGTGCTCTCTGGGAGTGATTTCATTTCTCTCCTGGCTAGATCTACTGGAGTAAAAAATCTGTCCACTGGGCAGGGGTATTGTAATACAGGTTCTGGGAAGAGACTGTCAGTCGGCAGGCTCTAGGTCATCATTATTTTGGTAAGAAGGGCTTACGGCGACAGGACTGGAAGCGGTCTTTTATCTGATTCAGAGCTGAGGTACCACGCTAAGGCTATACACAAGATTTGATAGTCTGGGGTAAGCTAGTAGAGTTCCTTGTTTTGTTGCCTTTTCTTAAATTTTAATCAATCTCCACTTTGGGGAATTAGCATCCCACGGAAGTTACTGAATTAAACAGATTTAACAAACTCTGCCAAAAAAGTGTGCTATTTAAGATGCACCTGAAGAGACACATGAGGTCAGAGGACCCCATGTACACACATACACACACACACACACACACACACACGCACACGCACACACGCCCCCAAGCAAATTAAAGTCTGCTGAAAAATTCCAAAAGGGAATTTTCAATGACGAGAAGCACCAGTGTGAAAATAAAATCCAATTTGTTGCTTGAGTTGAGTTTTAATAATTGTGTCAGAGAAGCCTTGGGATTCAGAAAAAGCCGATACGGGCTGAATCGTTAAAATAGACCTTGTAAGTAAACTGAGCGCTACGGTTAGCAGCGGCAACTTGGAGAAGACTGGACGACCTTGGCTCTTCACCAGGGCATCCTGGGATTAGGGGCGTAAGAAAATGTGCTGACTCTGCTGCATAAATGACAACAGGCTTTTTATTTGTTCAATTTTTAAAAAAGCCAAGAGAAATGTCTGCTTTCTTGAAGACCCCATATAACACGGCACACGTCATTTTAACAGGTTTCCTGTGTCATTCACCATATTACTGAAGGTTTTTTGGGGGGGGAGGGGAGGTGATTATTGTCATCATTATTATTATTTCAGAAATCATAATGCTCAATGCTACCAAGTGTGTAGTGATCGGACCCACGACGTTGACACAAACAACTCCCTTTCCTGGTATTTATCTTTTAATCCATTCCTTTGTACACGTTCCTTCTAGATTTCAGGGATTTTCTCTGTAGTAGCTGCTACACGTGCTTTTAAACTGACTTGTTACCAGTATTTTGATTTATCTTTTTTGACGTCCAGAAATTTAAATTTTATGTGAGTCCATCAGTATTGTCGTTTGCTGTTTATTTCTTTGCTTTTAAACTTAAAAAGAGCTGGCTTAAGCATATCCTGGATAAGTAAAGCCCAACGGTAATGATGTCCCTGCATTCTTTCACGGGTCAATTTTCCAAACTCAATCTGCATGGGCAGTTCAGTTAGATGAGTGGGGGACAGCGGCACAGCACAAAACCAGATTAATAGCAGGTCAGTGTCATATGCCCCCTCCATGAGCTTGGGTAAGTCACTCTAGTTGCCAAAACTACAGCTCCCTGAAAAACTGCCTTCTTTGTCTGGACCCGCATTTTTTTTCGTCTTTGTTATTTTCATCACCATCCTCATCTTCATCATTCTTCATTCGCCATCATTTTCTTCACCACAACTATTATCTCCATCACCATCACCCTCTTCATTATCATCATCACCTTCAGCACCATCACTACTACCATCACACCATCAGTGTCGTCACTATCATCATCACCATCATCATCACCACCATCATTATCATCATCACCATCACCATCATCTTCTTCACCATCATCATTACCATCAACAGTACCATCAGCAGCCGACCATCACCACCACCATCATCATCACCATCATCACCATCACCACCACCATCAACACCATCATCACCATCACCATCATCACCATCACTATCACCACCACCATCATCATCACCACCACCATCATCACCATCATCACCATCACCATCATCACCATCACCATCATCACCACCATAATCACTATCACAATCCTCATCATCACCACCACCATCATCATCACCATCATCACCATCACCATCATCACTACCATCACCACCATCATCATCACCATGATTAACATCATAACCATCATCATCATCACCATCATCATCACCATCATCTTCACTATCATCATTACCATCTCCACCACCATCAGCAGCAGCACCATCACCATGACCATCATCACCATCACCATCATCTTTTACAAAATCACCATCATTACCATCACCATCACCATCATCACCACCATCACTATCGTCACCATCACCATCACCAGCATCACCATCATCTTTTTTTTTTTTAAAGATTTTATTTATTTATTTGACAGAGAGAGATCACAAGCAGGCAGAGAGGCAGGCAGAGAGAGAGGAAGGGAAGCAGGCCCCCTGCTGAGCAGAGAGCCTGATGTGGGACTCGACCCCAGGACCCTGAGATCATGACCTGAGCTGAAGGTAGTGGCTTAACCCACTGAGCCACCCAGGCGCCCATCACCATCATCTTCATGATCACCATCATCACCATGATCACCATCATCACCATCCCCTCCTCTTCTTCAAAATCATCTTCTTCATCCTCATCACCATCACCATCACCATCCTCCTCTTCAAAATCACCTTCATCATCATCATCATCATCACTATCATTATCATCATCATCAGCATCAGCACCATCATCACTGTCACCACCCTCCTCTTCAAAATCATCACCTTCATCACCATTAACCACCACCATCATCACAACTATGATCCTCATCTTTTTCATTATCATCACCTTCATCATCACCATCACCTTCTTCACTATCAACATCACCAGCATCACCAACATCACTGTCATCTTCTTCACCACCATCACCACCACCACCATCATTATCATCTCCATCACCATCATAACCATCACCACTATCATCATCCCCATCCCCATCACCTTCACCTCCACCACCAGCACCACCACTACCACCACCACCACCACCATCATCATCATACCCTCCGTCTCTTTTCAGTGCATGCAATACACTCACTACAGGGCCAGTACCACCAAGGTAATCATAATGTCTCCCAAAGTGTAACCATCCTATGGCAATTAACATTATCACCTATTCTTAGCCGTCTGTCTTGAAAGGCCAACTTTACATTTACAAGAGATTCTCTTTCTGGGCTTAGTGTTCTTCTCCATCATTCTGTCTAGTCTGGGGCCAGGGCATCCTGGCTTCATTTATTTATTTTTACTTAAACTCTACACAGCACACTTTTAAGCACAATGTGAGTGAAGAACACTCAAGAACTCACAACACATCCAACCTTGGTTGCAGAAGACTGGAAGACATACTTGTTCCACATGAGAAGCTTTTGAGTTTTACTACAAAAGGCTTTAACGTTCTGCATCCCACTACATCAGAGTAGGAACGGTCCTGAGCACAGTCCACTGCAATGTGCAACACAGCTACAAGGTGACAATGAGTCACGCGTTCTCAGCATTTCACTCTTAATACCGCCTCCGTGCCATGGAGCTGACAGATGGGGCTGTGCTGTACAGAGCCGGAAGCCAGCATGCTTTAGTGTGCACAGACCACCTCCCTCCCTCTCAGAAACCTACTGAAAACCTGGAACTTTGGCCAGTGACCAACCCTTGAAATAATTTTCAGGTCTCCACTGAGCATTTGATAAAACTGGAAGCTCAGTTAATGAATGTTGGTCCATAATGGCTCTACTTGCTCCCTCTAAAGCACACCGTTACTCATACAATGTCTTGTGCAGACATCAACCTCTTGTTTCAGACATCTGAAAGTGAATGGACCTAATCAGCTATTCCAGTCACAGGGGAGCGGAGCCTGGTGTCTATTATGCGCGTGCACTCACAAAGAAGGAGCCAGCTGGATGCCCCGGTTCTCCAGTCCCTTGATGTGCTTGACACAAGAAGCCTGACTTCTTGTCTTTTATCCAAACCCCTAAAAGCATCCCCCACACCTGTGCATACCTGAAATGGTTCCACTTCTGCCATGTAAACACTTTGACCTCCTTCCAGGTTTCCAACACATCATGTTTGGAGGTGCAGCCCATCACCTCCCAAGCCACTAGCCCCCCATTCTCCTCATTCCCCTGCCATGGCCTGACACGTGGGTCATTCCCTAATGCCCCAAACTCCAAGGCTGAATTGTCTTTTGTGATACTCTCTGGCAGCATTTCAGTCAACAGTCTATTCAATGATCCATCTGCTGCCTCAATGCCAGACTGAAAATTACCCAATTGCCCATTCTGAGCCAACACCTGACTCCTGGTCTCCCTCCAAGCAGAACACAGACCAGACAGAGTCCAGTAAGTTATCCCCCTAATCACGTCTCTCTGTGCTGCTTGAAGAAACACCCCACCCCCACTGACCCTGAGCTCTTCAAATATTGAGCGCTCGGGTACATCCTACGACTCTAACATTCCTAGTAGCTAAACCTATTTGGGTCTTTTCACCTCTTCCTAGCTGGAGTTGACTGTCTTTTGAAGTATTCTTTACCCCTGAGTTCTGATAACCCCATTCCTATTCTTCTTGGTCTTCTACACTTCTTGTTTTTCCTTTGGGGATTATTTCTGTTTTGCCCTTCCTTTGAATGGTTGACCCGGCCTTCCATTTTCAGAATGCATCAGAAGCAAACACATTATTTACACGCTTTAGAGGGAGTCCCCGTTTATCAAGAAAAGGAGCGTTTAAACACTCAAGACAAAACTGATGTACTGAATCCCAAAGGAAATATCCAGCATGGTGGCCCAGATTACATTCCTCAGAGAACCAAAGAATCACAAAAAGAATGTTACCATTGCCTTTTTAGACCCTGTGATGCTAGCTGACGAGAAGCAGAAACATGGAAGTTCATCTCTCAACTTTTACCTTGGATTTAAACAGAAGGAAACCTTGAGTCATGACTTACTCAAGTGTTTTCTGTATCTTTTCAAAGCATGCTTATCCACTCCCACAGGTGGACCTTCATGCACACAGGTAAAAGCCATGCTTTCCTAGCAATCTTAGCACCTTGGACAGGACCTTGCAAGTATCAGGCACCTGACTCCCCTGATTTCACCCTTAAATATGATTTTCTGGGGCCCCTGCTATGCTCCTGGTCTGCAGCATTCCAGAAGCAAATGTCTTCTACATGAACCCAACCAGAGCACTTAGGCCCAGGCACATGGACCTACTAAGTGAGGGATTATCCACGGGGTCTCACAACGGTCCTAGAAAGAGTCCATGTTTAAAGTGAGACTCCATTAGACTCTTGCCCAATAAGCCAAACCTTGGTTAGAATTACGCCATAGGTTTGAGGGGCTCTGACCAACACCCAAATCTCCCCATGCTTGTGTTCCTTGAGGTTCTTGGGACTATCCTGACCTGCTAAATGAGACCTTCCAATTTATTCTCCATTCCTCAAGATGGATTTGATGTGTGGCCACAGATACCACGTGCTATGTGCTTAACTCTACGTCGGGCACGGAAAAGAGGAGCTCGCGCTGTCCCATAACACCTAGCTTGTCTTGCATGAACACATCTGCTCTTTTTTCCTTCTGGTTGGCTGTGTGTTCCTTCCCTGCACCCAGAGAAGGTGGCCCTGTCCAGCCCCACGGAGGGAAAGGCAGGGAGAAAGGGACGATCAGACACAGCCACCAGTGGGTACCACATCACAGATACTGGGCAACGGAGAACTCGCTCCTCAAGACTTCTCCATGCCAACAGCAAGGCTGGTGGTGCTTCTGCTGAAGAAAAAAGCTTATGGTTTTGGTTTGAAAGAAAGAAAGGAAAAAAAAAAAAAAAAAAAAGCCATGGAATCCCAACCCTTGAAGCATCAGGGACTTTTTCTTAGTTGAAAGGACCGACCTGAAGCCCGAGATTTATATCAGCGTTCACCTCATTGTGCCTGAGCTGCATCTCCCTTTGTAGGATCCAGGACGGGCTAGTGGAATCCTAAGCAAGTGCTGATTGATGATGCCTTCCCGTGGCTCTACGAACAGCACGGGGCTCTGAATGAATGGTCAATGCATGCAGATTCTGCCCCACAGACCAGAGGAACGGTACGAGGCACACAGAAGAAACCAGCGGCGGCAACCGCCTCTGGCCCTCCACCTGTTCCCTCTGCCCCGCTCGACTTTACAGATCCCAAGAAGGAATCACTCCACTTCCTGGGGGACGGAGAATAGCTAGGACGGCACACCGTCAAGATACCGGGTGCCCATTTGAACACACTGATTTGGCTTATTCCTCCCCAAAGCTCTACATCTTCAGAATTACTTGGGATTGAAAATTACCTGTGAAGGTCTCCCAGGTGCCCCCAGGATACCAGTGTGAGGGTATCCTGCCAGAATGACCTGGGGGGCTGTGCGTACTGGCCCCGTATGCCCGTCCATCCCTTCCCCAAACTCTGGAGCAGCACATCGGCATGTTTGCCAGGACACACATTCAGCCCTTTCCACACCGCGTTATTTTTGGATCTCCTGGAAGAATGCTAAATCCTCCATGGTTCCTAACTTCCCTTACGTCAAGGACCATATCCATATTACTCACCGCCTCCGAAAAAGAAAATTAGGCTCCCATATTCAACAAACGTGTGTAATGCAAGAGTGAACTCCTTCCCTCTGACTGATGGCTGGCCATCCGGCACTGACGAGGTGGCCTTTCCCATTACAAGGAAGCAGTGGGACCGGGTGCAACCACCTTCGCACTCTGGGGAAACACCTGCATTCAGGTTCCTGCTCATCACGTCTACTGATTCTGTAAGATGTACACCTGAGGCAGGCAGGTGCGTCAGCCTTCACCCACCTCACCTGCCTCACCTTCAGAATGGGGACAATGAGCACAATGACTCCCACACTGACGGCCCATGGCACAGAGGACGGCACGTGTGCAGACTCCCCGCGCCGGCAGTCCCTGAGATTATGAACGAAGGCTAACCGCCCGTCGGTTCCTTAGAGGGATTTCTAGATCCAGGATGTGAGTCTACCATGTGGAGTCCGTGCAGGACCCCTTCTGTGGTCCTCGCTGCAGATCTGCCCCCTCACCATAGCTACCCAAGACAGTGGCGTCCCTCGGCTAAGAATAAGGCAATGACACAAGGACGTGGCGTGGGAATGACCACGGAGGAAGCACAACTAAGTAGTGAATGTTTTCGTCATGGCGATGCCTTTCCAGGTTCAGGGAACCCTGCACTGGAGAATGCTGGGTTCCATAGAATGAGGTCGTGTCCAAAATTTTGAAAGAAAATGCTCCAGAAGGAAGAGATATGCCCTCTGCTGCTACCCACTGCCCTCTTACAAACCTCTCTTGCAGGAGGCATCATTGTCAAGCAAATATCCCCGTTTCATTTTATTATGTAATTTTTCAGAACGCCGCAGCACCCTCAGCCTCCTAAGGAAAGGCTTTTCTTGAAAAGAAGGGATGTTCCTTGAAACACTCTGATGTTCTGGTAAAACAGCAGAAATGTCCTGACGCATGGACGTCACTGCTTTGCTTTTTTGGCAAAAAGAAAAGCACAGAATCATCTACAGATGGGACATCGGGTTCTCACGCACCCTCAAAGACTCAAAAACATGAACTGTTTCATTCTAGAGGGGACCTGGAGGGGGAAAACACTGAGCGCCAGACTTGCTCAGGAGTCAGGGGACACATCTCCGGCAAGATAATGAAACAAAAACTCATCAGTCCGCTGGATGGCACCAGCACGAGCTCGCGTGTTACCCCACCAATGCGGTCATCCAAGAAACACAACAGTCATCCAGGAGGTGAAACGTTTTACCGAGTCACACCGCGAAGGTGTGGAACACGTAAAGGGATTCACAGGCGACACTGAAGGAAGCAGAAGAGAGTCAAGCTCGTCCTGGCGTCCGGGACATACATGAAAATCTTCACAGGCATGGGGCGCGGAGGTGGCCCATCCCGGGACATGAGGGAGAAGGAGGTGGACTCAGAGACCCCGTGAGCACACGCCACGGAAGTACAGGCATCTGTCCCGTCAGTCTCAAAAAGGGGAATGTTGTGCTTTCGTGAGCCCCAGCATTCATCACAGGGACCCCCTCTCTGTTCTTCTACAGAATCCCAGACCCTCAGAGAAGAAAGAAGCCAAGGGCTTGCCTTATCTGAAGTCTTCAACGAGAGACGACAGAATGGAAGCCTCAGTACTTAAGACTCTCTGGGACTCACGGACGCTGTGCCTGGACAGTTAGAGGGAGCACGAGGCTCCAGTCCTCCTCACAACGCTCCTTTCGAGACTGAACAAAACGGAACAAACCAAAACTTGTTCTTCTCATCGTCCCCATACGCAACCAGCATCACGTTCCATTTGTAGCTCAAAACCAACCGACCACAAAAAAAAAAAAAAAAAAATTAAAAACAAACAATGCTCCTTGGCAATGGTCACCTTATTTCCAAATCATGTAGATGAAAGAGTGAAAAACTATCGATTTGGTGCACAGAGAAAAACAGGAAGAATGAGAGAAGGAAAAATCATAAGCAACCTGCGGGCTGGTGACATTTGGACAACGGTGTCCCCTGTTTTCCACAGGGATGGCGCAGCATCCACACAAGGGACAGGGTCACCGGCAACGACAGGTGCTGAGTGACGGGGTCAGACCACAGGCTTCCCAACCTTTGCTTCCCCTTCACACACTACAGAACATACCCGACGTCGCCCCGGGTCTGCCCGAGAAAAGCCAAGACGGCAGGGACAGGGTGATCTCATGGACATGGAGAGGACACTTAAAAAAAAAAAGACGTCTTCACAGCCTTTTTCAAACTGTCCAAAAACCCATCTGCTGTCTTTACAGGCATGGGGTTGCAGAGGTGGCCCTTCCCAGGACGTGAGGGAGAAGGAGAATGACTCAGAGACCCCGTGAGCACACGCCACGGAAGCCAAACACGCACATACCTACGCTCCAGTCCATTTCCTCCACTGCGTCGCCGTAAGCGCCGTGTTTGCTTTTGCTGGCAAAGTCCTTGGAGGAGAAGAGGGCCGTGTGCACGTGCAGGTACGACACGACCAGGAGGAACGGCGTCCCGGCGTGCCTAGGAGAGGAGAGAGAGCCAGAACGCCGTGAGCATGTGGGTCTCTGTTCCCGCCGCCACCAAACTCGCAGGACGTGAGGCCGTCTCAAACGTCAGACAGCACACCACGGTGATGTCCAACACGGCGCGTGTCCTCTGGAGAACGGACGCGTGCGCGGTGTGTCTATGAAGAGAAGAGTCACGGTCGCCCTGTCCGGGCCAGCAGGCTCGCCCGCTATGTTCTCAACACGTCCCCCAAGGACACAGCTCTGGAAGGACTGTTGTGGGAACGACCTTGAATTCTATTCTTCCTTCTCTATGCAGCGATGAGTAGGAACTCGAGGGCCTTCAAAAGCCTATTCCCTTTGGAATATGAACACACGCACAGACACACACACACAAGCTACTGCCTGGAATACTCCCATTTCTAGACTTCTTACGGCAACACCTGTCCCCCATCTACCGCCAAGTCAACTGTTCCGCCATACTGCCCACCTTCTACGACAGAACTAGTCTCCTCGAATAAAGGCCCCACCGTCCACACTGACGTTTTGGAAGTCACCGGGAACATTCTTTGAACGCGTCCCAAGCGATAAAGAGTGTCAAGTTATTGCAAAAGCATTTCCTCGGTGCATCAAAGCAGCCTGTGTTCTAACGGGTGAGAACACACAGCTGGAGGAGAGCTGTAAGTTGCTGTCAACCGGGGCGGGGGGCGGGGGGCGCCTTGTGACAACAGTCACGAGCCTGGGGAGTGTGGGAAGGTCTCGGGGTTTTTACCCGGGTCTGCTGAGAAGGGCTCGGGAAGACCCAGCACCTGCTCTCTGCCTGGCGCTGATCTCTGACCAACGCACTTTGAGGAGGCCCTTCGGTTTCATGGAAGCGGTTCCGAGTTCACCTTTGTCCTGGAAAGCACCAGAAACGCCTTTCCGTCTCAGCGGGGCTGTTGTCCGAGTGCCCTTCTGACGGCTGCCGGGCACCGATGGAGTGAAGGACCGACTCGACATGTGGAGGAACCCCCTTTCTACGGGGCCGTCCACGAGCACACCGCTTGGGTTCGTCCCGTCCCCATAATGCCTTACGGGGCCGTCCGCAGACCAGCTGCTCATCACCCTTTTCACGGAAGGCGGCTCCTCGCACGGAGGTTCCCGTTGGCTTTTGAAACAGATCATCAGCCTGAAACTCAAACTCTGAGCGAGCCGGGTCCCTGCTGGCTCAGGACCAACTTGGGCACGTTACTGGGAACCATCTCTAAAATAAATATATAAATCTTTAAAAAATAAAATGAAAGTCCGTGCAGGTGGAAAGACTTTCAGAAAAACCCCACAAATACACAAGCTTTGCTACATGTTGGGTCGCGGAAGGCAAGTCCTTGGTGTGACGGACTGAACACCAGGATTTCCACTGTTGCCGTTTCAACAGCAACAATTGCAACTTTCTCCCTGACACGCTTTGGTCCTTTAATTTTTTAGCGTTGCACATGTCCCTGCCACAGCCACAGAAACATGGAGAGACGTTTTTATTTCAAAAATAAAAAAAGACAAGAAAAGTAGGGAATCCACTCTTTCCTCCCCCCCAAAAAAGATGCAATGGACTCTCTGTCCTAAAAGCCAATTCGTCTAAGAGTTTAAAAGGCGGCTTGATTTCGGGCTTTGCTCACACCCTTGCCGCGTGTGCACATTGGCTTCAGCAGCTGGACAGGGCTTCACACGGGGCTCTCTGTGCAAGGATTCCGCGGACGCAGCCTCGTTGTGACTGTGAGGTCTCTCATTAGATCAAGAGCTTTTTGGCCAGTGAGGATGCCAGACTCTGACCCCATCCATCACCACCTGTGAGGCCCCTCTCCAACCCCAGTGTGATCCGAATAAAAATACCTAAAGCCACCCACACGCCCGTACCACGCAACAGGTGCAGGAAAGATCCTTTGCTCGTTCTGGCTGTAAATTCCCTGCATGTATTGATTCATCGTCCGAACCCAGAGACGGCAAGATACTGAGCCTATGCGGCAAATTAGGTAGACAGATGGACAGACGGATAGTTTCCCTGCAGTTTAGGTGGCAGGCCTCAAAAACAACTAAAATTGTTGTAATAGGAAATGAGATTCTGAGAGAGGAGATGCATTTTCCAAGGTGGCTTTGGAAAATCAATCATGTGTCTTGGCCATCGCTAGAAGAGCGTCTTAAAAGGTTGAGAGAGCCTCCTTAGACGGACCCTCGAAGGGGAGAGGAAGAAGAGAGTGTATTCACCCCGTAGGAGCAAATCTGTCCTGCTAGGAATAAGTGTTCCGACTCAGACAATACCAGACAGATGGGCTGGGACAGATTCTGGACGTTCATGCTAAGCCTGGGGACAGGGACAGGAACTGATGACCCTGGGAGCAGAGTCAGCCGGGGTATAGGCTGAGGTGCAGACAGAGCAGCCATTCAATCATCCAGCAGGGTTCTGAGCGCTAAAAAAACAAGCTAATATCGAGACCACTGGGGAGTTCCCCCCACGGGGCTCCTCTCACAAACCAGCATTTCTGCTTTCTCTGGGAAAGTCTGCAGAGCGGGAAGTCGGCGGCCCCAGCCCGCATTCCTGTAGGGCAGCCGCTCACCACCCGGAAGGAGCTGAGTCACATCCCATTCCCGGGGGCTCCAGGACCGATACCACCCATCCCTCATTCCCTGGACCTGCTGTGTACCTGTGAACTCGACAGGCAGGGCTCATGCCTCCTGATTTCCAGTTTGGACCATGATCCCAGGGCATAAAAGGGATCTGTGTGTTTGATAGAGAACGGGGTGGTGGGGGGGTGACAGTGCCTTATCGAAGCCCCACTCCGTCAGGGATGACACGGATCGCGGAATCACGAAAAGCAAGCCTCCCTCCACAACTGAAGATGGCTTCCAGAACACTCTACCTGGGACGGGGGCCCCTTTGACGAGCCAGAGGTCCCCTTCACTCTGGAACCTGTGTCCTAATAACCTAGGGCATCTAGCCTTACCCAGAAAGACCGTTCTTGAATTACCTAACCTTTCCACGGGTGAACGTGTGTGTGTGTGTCTCCCTGTGTGCGGCCCTGAATTCTGCTCTGATGCATGACCGTCGCCGTGAATTAAAGATCGATACCCCCGCTTGTGGCTTCAACGCTTACTGAAACTCATCAAGTCATCCTGCGATCCCTTTCTTTGCAACATGCTCTGGGCCAAATCCCAGCCGTTCAGTATGGCCACTTCCACCATGGTGTGGCTGCAGGTGTCAAAGGCCTGGCTGTCAAAGGCTACCCTGTAAGTGCATGTCAGGCTTCCGACTGTGCCCAGTATCGACGGCAGCAGAACCGGATAAAAGGTCAGGTCTCCTAATGGCCCATTTATCAGCGGTCCCACATTTTAGGGCTTTTTGAGGACACCAGCCGCACTTGCAGGAGGAAGTCTCAGTCTCCTATACAGCTCCAGAGCACAGGACACAGCAGATGGAGCTCTTCCCCACCACCCTCCTGTGAGGACGTCGTCTCTCCATGACCACGTGACGTCCCCCAGTGCACCATGCTTTCCATCACTTCCACAGCGCGCTCATCTCCCTTGTGGGACCAGTCAGGGGTCAGGGTGTGTTAACGTGGCAGAAACGTGATCTCACCGCTCTGGGAAGGCAGAGATTAAAAACAGACGTCCAGCTCTTTTCCAGACGGTGGGTTTGTCCTCAGATGCCCCATCCTAAGCATAACCGGGAATGACTACTGTTTATCTCACTTCTGATGACAGCCTCTTAGAATACCCACGCGCTGGCGGAGAACACGCTGTATACATACAAAATACACCCAGAGTTTGTTCAGTACGCCTTGAACGTGGAGGCCTGGGCAACCGAACGCCTGCGGTAAAGGTCATAGGCATTTACGAACGCAGTGACCAGAGATCGTAAACCGTACAAATCTCAAGGGTGTGCGTATGACGCCATCATCCTTGAAAACACCCTCTTCAGCCTACACATGTGTGGCTCGCAGAGAAAGAGAGCAGTTTCTTTCAACGTAAATGTTCTTTCCAGCCACCAAGCATCGTTTTCGATGTATTTAGGGAAGAAAGGGCCCGACATCACCAGCTCTGCGCACCGAGAGTGACCAAAGTTCACCTGCTCTGTCCAAGACGCCAAGAAACATGGGTCTCCTTCTCCCCACTGGCATCAACCTTTTTAAATGTGGCCTTGGCGTACACGAAGGGAAAACTACTTGGTGAATCAAATGAACTCACTGAGTTCACCTGTTCCTAGGCAGCTTGTGAATTCTTTTCAGAGTCAGCAAAGTCTCCATCTCCATGGCAATGACGGGACGGACATCAGAGCTCCCGTAAGAATTCCCGGGATGCGTTCTACTTCAGGGGCACGAGACCCCGAGTCTTCTGTTTCCATCTATACCATTCCCTGATCTGCTTCCTCCTTCTCTTGTAAAGAGGAGGTGAGCTGGCAGAGTCCGAAGCAGGTCAAAGAGATCCACATGGCCCACTCCGACAGAGAGGACGGCCTTCGTAGGCAATGTGCTGTGCTTTCTGGATCCGATCTCTGCTATTACCCACACGGCTCTGGCCCTCCGCTCCGAAGTGTGGAGACTCAAAGTCCTCCACAAGAAGCCGTCTCTTTGTCCCAGGCCACGTGGATGTTCTGCAGCAAGAAGAAGATGGTGATTGTGGAATGTGTCCCGGGTGACGTGCGTATCCCCAGGGCCTGGTGGGTCACAGACAAGTGCTCCGTGAAGGTCATTCACACTTGAACGTGCCCCAAGCTAAGCCTCTGTTCGCACGGTGCCCCCACGCTGTCTGTGAGTTACAGAGCCCGGAAGAAACCGACAGCCCAGGGGACAAGCCGGATGGCTGCAGGGTCCTTCACTCAGGACACAGACAGTGCACTGGGCATCCCTAAGAAACCCACAGCTCTATTCTGCTTGACAGAGCAACATGGACTTCTTGCTAATTAAATTGCATTAAGGATGACCTGTCTTTTGCATGACTCTGTGGCTTTTAACATATGGTGTGGAGACCTAATTATCTGGCTTCCCAACAGAAGCATGTCCCCATGATGCATTTCATCCCTAAGACTAAATTCCTAATTTAGGAATTAGGGGCACCATGGAGTGCGCCGTTGTACAGACGTGTGCACTTCAATCCGGGGGCACGTTGGTAGCAAACCTGGCAAGGGGAGGCCTCCTCTGAGAGCATGGCAGCCCAAGGAGGCCTCTCTGCCTCCCGCCCCTGCTGTCCAAGGGTCCACAGCTCCAGGGAGCATCGGCAGGGTAAACCCGTCCAGAGATAAGGCTTACGGGAAGAACATAACTTTGAGAAATAAACGTGTAAATCATCCTCTGTGCTACTTCCGACGTATGAGTTGGACGGGAAGTGGGCCGCCCCCGTCTCTTCTGTGAATGCCCTGAAGGAAGCACTCTGCACCGTGAAGTTCGGAACTCAGACGCGTACGCACGGACGCCACAAACACTGCGTCTGTTTTCGGTCATTTGCCTTCTGCTCCTACGTCTGAACCCCTTTCCCGCGTGAACATGGTAAATAAAGACCTTACATAACCCAGGATATGCCGGGCAGTGAGGCGTGCTTAGAAATGCGTCTTCCTATCCTCAGAATCATATTCTTTTTTTTTTTTTTTGCAAATAGGGCTGTTTCTCTGCTGCCATAGGAAGTGGATTCTCAAGGTGCCTGGCTATGCCACGGGCCGAGTCAGGTATCGCACGTCGCACACAGCGAGACAAGGATGGTTTCATCCGGACGCTTTCAATCCTGGCGTCCTCACGCTGCTGGGATTCGAGCTTCGACGGACACAAGTGCAACCCCGTGGGGCGCCGTCCTACCTGGGAATGGCCGTTCGCTGGCTCCTAAAACCCGGCGAGTTAACCCACGAGCTGACAGCCTTGTCATCCACGCGGACCGTGCCCCACTGTTGAGCGACGACACTAATTTACTGTCACCGCCAGAGGGTTTTTGAAAGTGAACACTCAGCCCAGGAAGAGGGAAAGTTTCAGAAGCGACCCCCGTACTAGGAAGAAATGAGGAGAACCTTGTTTCTAGGAACACTCTGCGTACGCCAGACCCGATGACGGTATCAACCGTGTACCTCATACACTTCTAAGACTTGCCTCTGATCACAAGCCACCGTCTCCTTGTAGAAAAAGCGACAGGCATGATGACGGCTGTGGCTTTGGTGGCAAAACCCCCACGGCGCCCAAGCTACTTCTCCGAGCGTCCTAGGAGACACGGGGTTCAGACGCGCGCAGGGAGCGTGCGGCCTTGCCCGATCGCTCCACAGTAGGAAGGGCAGGACGTGAGACTGGTGATCTGCAGGCTGTCACCGCCTCTAGGTTGTGCTAACACAAAGCCTAGGCAGTCCCTACTCCGGCTGTGTGGGCCAACGGTTACTCAGGCTCTCGAAGGCACCGGTAACTCAGCAGTACCTCCACGTGCCCGTGATGACCAGAGAGGCCAGGAGCGTGACCGCCAGCCTAAAATCCTCCTCCTCCTGTCCGGAACAGCATCACGTCCTTCCTCCTGCCCTTTAGCTGGGACCCGCGCAGGGGACCCGAGCCACACACGCTCTCAGCATGTACGTGCCAAGTGGCCACACACACCAGCGTTCCAAACAGAACACAAGAGTCTGGTCTGCCTTCAATAGCAGGGGCTCCTGACATAGTCTCTCCTCGGGACAGACACCGCCCCCCTCCGTGGAGGGTTACTCCCTTAGCCAAAGGCAACCCTCGACCCTGTGCACTCAGCGGGTCGTCACACACCCAAACGAGATCCCTGGCCCCGGCCAGGCCGCTCACAGGGCTGTGCTGCTCAGAAATTTGCACAGACCCTTTCAGACTTCCCTACATCATTTCTGTCTCAAGGACAACACGGATCTTTACACAATGCCCACTCCAAGAGTGACGGGCGTGGATCGGCTAGGAGACATTTCTGGCATGGTTTCAGAAGCAGAGGACGCGAGGGACCCGTGGCAGAGCCACTTGGGTGAGAGCCCACGGCATCACGCTTCCTTGCACGGGCCATTCCACGGGGCGCACCCCTCCCTCTGAGAGCCTGGCTGCCACCTCTACAGCATGCACAGGGAAGCCACCCCGGAGTCTCCAGCCGCCGCGGAGATCACCAAGCACCGCGCGGCAACAGGCAGCATCCGGAGAAAAGGCGATACCCACCGTCGCATGAACTGGGCCGCGTCGGCCGTCAGCCTCTGCGTGAGGTTGTCGTAGGACAAGGGCTGCTGGGTGATCTCGCGGTTCCTCATCAGGAAGCAGTTCAGGGGCCGGAAGTAATGCAGGAAGCACACCAGAAGGCCGAGGATCATGGCGGCGAGGCAGAGGAGGAAGACAAAGACCCCGACGGGCACGTGCACCAGCCCCAGGAACCTGAGTACCGCCAGGGTGAGGAGAGTGATGGCGATAATCTGCAGGGGGATGAATACCACCACCCGGATGCCCCCGGTGAAGACGCTGCCTTCCCCTGGCTTGCAGTCTCGCAGGTTGGTCACGGGGATCCCATGGAAATAGTCAAAGCCGTGGCTCAAGGGATGGTGACAAAAATCTGTCTTGTTGTGACAGTTTGTCCCAAGGTGCCACTTGCCTGAGAAGACAAACGCATGGTATGTTCAGACCCGGCAAACACCCCCACGTGAGTGTCAGCTTCGGCTTCCCACACGAGGGAACGCGGGGTCGCTCTGTACACGGACTAGCCCAGCTCCTGTTCTGTAGACCCCCACAGTGCTTCTGTTCCTTCTGCACGCACAACAGGGCATTGACTCACTCAGCCAGAAAACAACTACCAATTCTGTGCTGAACATAACAAAATAAAACAAAAGACCAACACCTGACATAGTGAATGGGCAGGTGACAAAAATACATAGAAAAACACAAGTGTTTTTTAAAGACCTTTCCTTAAAATTAAAGTTGCAGAACCAACTTGGATTTGTCCCTTGAATGTTAAAAGGGGAAATGAATACTTTCCCAAAACACTACCCCTGAAGCATAACGGAGTCACACTCGTAACTCAGAAATTATTTTAAACATCTATGTACAATTCTTATAAAATGTTGATTATAGCACTAGATTAGTGAGTGCCTCACAAAAGAAAAACATGATGGTTTTATGACAAGAGGAGAGGAAAGAGCATGGTCATGTTGCTGCTTTGAGAGATTTAAGGATTCGTCTGATGTCCCATGTGGACCTATGTTTATCAAGTAAAAAGGGAGAATAGATGGTTCGTATCCGTTTAATAAAGCCAATGAGAATGTCAACTGAAACAAAGTCTGGTAGTTTTAGTATTAATATATAAAATAAAATGTTCAATAGCACTGTGCGTGTATGTAGTTTTGTATGTATGAGGCATGGCATGCATAATTATCTATTAATCAATCTATTATCTACCATCTGTCTCACCTCTGTGACTCATCTATACTTCTAACCATTTATCCAACTACCCATCACCCATCCATCCATCCATCTACCATCCAACCATCCACCCATCACCTCTCCAGGTATCCATCATCCATCCATCCACTCATTATTCATCCATTCAGTATCCATCCATCCAACCATCCATTAACCATCCATTCACCCAACATCCATCCAACCACTCATCAGGATCCATCATCCATTCATCATGTATCTATCCATCATGCATGCATCCATCCATACATTTAACCATCATCCATCCATCCATCCATCATCCATCCATCCATCATCCATCCATCCATCCATCAATCATCATCCATCCATCCATAGTCCATCCATCCGTCCAACCATCATCCAACCATCATCCAACCATCCATCCATCATCCATCCATTCATCCATCCATTCATCCATCCATCCAACCATCCATCCATCCATCTATCCAACCATCCATCCATCCATCCATCCATCCATCCATCTATCCAACCAGCCATCCATCCATCTATCCAACCATCCATACATCCATCCATCCATCCAAACATCCATCCATCATCCATCATTCATCCATCATCCACTCACCATGTATCCATCCATCCATCCACCCATCATCCATCCATCCAACCATCCATCCATTTCTCTATCCATCATCCATTCATTCATTCATCATCCATGCACCCATTCATCTGTTTAACTATCATCCACCCCTCCATCCCTCCATCCATTTATTATCCAACCATCCATCTATCCATCGATCCATCCACCCACCCATGATCCATCCATCATCTATTTCATCTACTGATCTATCCATTCCTCCCTCTATCACTGACGTTATCTATTTATCCATACATCCACCAGTCCACCCATATACCCATCTATCATTATCTATCGTCTATGTAACCATCCATACACACACACACACACACACACACACACACACATCTTTACTTTCAAATAGGACAGGTGTGCTGTATTTGGATTTAGAATTGAAATCATTTCTCTCCTATGTGAAGTTGTGCAAACTGTAATCACTGGTGTCATCCTTCCGAAGGCAGTTATCATGCCCTCTCTCACTCACCCTGCCCAGACTCTCGATTCCCCCTCCTCAGCCACCCATACCTATCAGAGCTGTCGAATAGCCTTGATTCTTGAGAAGCTTGGCAAAGGTAATCTCACTGGTGGGAAGTCCTCCAGAAGAGGCGGAGAAGATAAACACCCCCATGAGGGACTCAGACGCCATTCCTGAAGCAGGAGAAATGATCCATTGAAGGAGGAGGTCAGGGATGCCCCCAGGAGGACCACAGCCATGGCTACAGAGCCTGGGGTTACCTGATCGGATGGGGTACCGGCCTGTCATGAAGGCTGCCCTGCTTGGTGTGCACAGGGGTGAAGCTGCCAGGTGGTGGGTGAGCTTCACCCCTCCTTCAGCCAACCGATCAATATTGGGCGTCCTAAAACAGAAGACTCATGTCATTCATGACGACCTTGAAAAATACGGTTTGCACTGTGCTTTTTATCACGGGTCACCTCCCAATCATCCAGGGAAGCTCACAGAAGGAAGGGTGACACAGCACAAGTCATCCCGGTGCCTCTGCTCTGGGAATGGACTGGCTGATCCTGTCCCGGTGTCATTCCACTCTTGCTAGGCATTCAGGAATGAACCTCTTTCTGTTCTGCGGCTGTGCTGAGCTCTCAGCCCACATCCTTCACTGGGAACGCGGCCGCTGCCTCTCTGCCAACCTGGCTACCTTCCATCCTTTAGCTCCTGGCAGAGACGGGATTCTCGTGGTCCTCCTATGGCCAACCTTGTCCCATGAGGGGGCCCGGTCCATATGTAGGACACAGACCCTGTCCCAGCAGCTCCTCATTATAAAGGGACAGCACAGCGAACTGTTCCCTTAGACACAGATGCACAGAGGCAGGAGTATACATCCTGTTCATCACGGCCCACAGCCTTCTGCTCCGGGGCCCACACAGACTAGCCCTTGCTGATACAAGGTGAAGGTCATCTCCCTGCACTGCTCACGTCCACCTGCTCTCTCATCCATGAATTCAGCATATGCATTTAACAGCCCACATCCCCCCCCCCCCCCCGTGCTCCTGCCTTCCGTCACGAGATTTAGAAGGCACAGAAGACCGAATCTGTGTACCTGACTTCAACCTTCTCATGCGTAGACTGGCCCATAGAAACATCTGACTACGTTGGGGGTCTGAGCTGATTCCATATAAAACAAAAAATAAAATTCGTAAGGAACTGGAATCTGTTATGGAACAAGACAGGTGCATAAGTTCTTCACTGTGATTGTATATGCTTTTCTTCTTTTCTTTTGAGATCTGGTAGAAATGGAACATTAAAACTTGACTGTAATTTTTGGATTAAAACACCTGCGTCGGAAAGGTCACGTATTATCTCAGTGATATTCGGGAATCCGTATGATCCTAAAAATCATAGGATATTTATCTTTCTCTGACTGATTTCACTTAGCATAATACTCTCTGGTCGCGGTGATGTCACTGTATATGGAAAAGATTTCATTCTTTTTGATGGCTGAGTAATATTCCAAGGTGGAATTTAAGAAATAAAACAGACACGCGTCGGGGAAGGGAAGGCATAACAAAATAAGAAGAAATCAGAGAGGGGATCAACCACGAGAGACACTTAACTCTAGGAAAAACAAACTGCAGGCTGTTGGAGGGGAGGCGGGTGCGGGGTGGAGTAACTAGGTGATGGGCATTACGGAGCTTATGTGATACAATGAGTATTCTATTGTGCGCAACTGATGAGTTGCTACATTCTACCCTTGAAACTATTAATATCCTACATGTTAATTAATTTTAAATAACAATACAATAAAAAATAAAGTGAAAAAATCATAAACAAAATTTAAGAAATGACAAAGACTCTGCTCAGAAAACAACAAATTAGTAGCAACGGAGGTATAAGAAAGCATCCAAACGTAAGACCTACACGTTTTACAACGCGAGGCCCCACGTGGGGAGGAAAACGTAAGCAGTCCATTGGATTCTGTCCTCGTCCGTGTGTTTCAAGCTCTAACCAATGGTGCAGGTGAAGGCACGTTTCAAACACGACAAGCAGCCGCTGAAGCAAAGCTTCAGCACGGAACCAACCCACATCTGCAGGCCGTGTCGTCCTCAAAAGGACAACGGATGCCCGCTTTCTGTTTGATCTGACACGATGCTACGTAACAGTCTTCTGAGCGCCCTCGCCAGGTTGAAAAAAAGATGAGCCAGCGTGAGACCACCCGCGTCCGCGGGACTCTCCGGTGCATCTGTCCCCCGGCATCATGCGATTCTGATGATGATTCACAGATCTTACAAGAAAATTCTAGGAAAAGCTAATGATCTCCACTTCCCCGACCTTGTGTCATTCCGTTCGTACTGATTGTTGGTATCATGAGGCTCAGAAGCCGTTCAGGTCACATCTCTCCATGATTATAAAGAGAAAATGCAAGTGTTGATGCCACTATCCTATGAGACAAGGACCGAGTTTTGTTTTTAAATCAAGGGGCCCTTCCACGTCGTCTGACGTCAATGCGGTGTGACGTAGGGTGCTGTGACACAGAAAGCCACCCTCTGTCCCTAAGTCCTGTGCCCGTTGTGATTCTCCCCTACCATAATGACCCCGGCTGCTTGAGAAGTTGTGCAGTCTTCCAACCTGGTGTGCGTCCCTGGGCCACCTGTCCCAGGCCAGGGTGGCTGGTAATTGTAAAGACAAGACTTGGAGCTGGAGAGCAGGGACGGGGGCCACGGGGGTGCCCACTGCAGTGAAGCAAGTACCCAACCAAGAGACTTACCTAAAACATCTAAAGCAACGGGAAGAACCAAAGGAGGATGGGTGAAAAGCCACCCAGCATGGCTGAGTGAGAAAGAGTCCTTGTGAAGGTCTTTTTAGCTTTCTGGGCTTACCTTGTGCAAAGAGCCCAAGTCCCACCCGTCTTCCTAACACCACTGTCAGTGCGTAGCTACGTAAAGTCACCCGTGAACGTTGCCACCGGTATGGATCTATGTGTCTTGTCTTCAAGACGTGTGTCTTGAAGGGTTCTGACCCGTGTGGGCGTTCTGCGCTGTGTGTGTGTGTGTGAGCTCACATCCCTCGTGGCCGCGGCCGGCGAGGACTGCCCGTTGTCCACGCAGCAACCCCGCCAGCCAGCGCACCTGAGCGTCTTGTTGCCATAGCAACCGGGATCTCCGATGCCAAGGTCGTCGGCCATCAGCAGGACGAAGTTGGGCCTTGAGGCCGCGTGGCTGTGGGTTTCCCACAGGAGGAGCAGCAGCAGCAGTGACACAGGGACCCTCATGTTTCTGCAAAGGGCAAGAAGACAGAGGGAAGTGAAAGATGCCCACCATCTCCTTTCCTGGGACCTTCCTCTCACCCGTCCGCCCCCGACAGCATGTGCCCCAAAGACATGCTGACACATCTCCTTGTTTCCAAAACAAGCACTTCTTTCTCCAAGGACAGCAATGACCTCTCATTTCTCCAAGGACGGGCAACCAATGACCCCTCATTTCTACCCGACGCCAAAACATACACTCTCTTTGGAAAAATGCAAACGCAATCTCGGGTCATGTCTCTCCAGCAGGCCAGCTCCATGCTTAGGTAAAAGCTCTCTATTTGAGCCACGGACTGAGAGGTGCTCCCAAATCAGTTCTTTTGTAAAATGACACTTTTTTTTCTCTTTTTTTAAGGAAACCGGGGTAAGTAGTTGCAAACTCAAGGCACGGCTGTGAGAGCTGCTGGGTCATCAGGCGGAGCAAACGCCCCCAACGTAGGGAACCCACATGGTCATCACAACGCACACTCGTGTGCCATGACGCCCACATCCTAACCCTTGCTAACAGCGAGCACGTGACCTTCCCGGGGAAGGGGACTCTGCGGATGGCAGTCCAGATCTTGCGACAGGGAGGTGAGCCGGGACGGTCCAGCTGGGCCCAACGCGCTCCTGAATGTCCTCACAGACGGGAGGCAGTGGGGCATCCGGCAGCCACAGGAGCAAAGGGAGGGGGAAGGTGGCGTGATGGGGACCCAGGAGCCCAGGCGTGTGGGGGCTTCTAGAAGCCGCTGAAGACAAGGAAGCAGACTCCCCTTGCCAGCGTCCAGCAGGTCCCGGTGGACGCGCTCATTTCAACCCCAGAAGCCTCCCTGCAGACTTCCTGCCTCCAGAACATTGGGATGCATGAATCACTGGGGTTTAAGGCCTCCGGAGCGGTCCCTGTTGGTTACGGTATCGGGGGAAACCCGCTCCCCGAGAGCTCAGATCCCAGGCCTCCTGCGGGTCTAATCCCTCTGCGGGGCAGGACGCAGGAAGTGCATCAAAGGCCTGCGTGTGTGGGGGAAGAACGGTCAGGACCCCGCAGCCTCCTGCCCCGGCCTGTGTCCTGTGGAGCACCCGCATCTCCTGCAGGGGGACAAGTGTCTCTGACTGGCCGCACTCCGGGCCTGCAGTGAAGGGAGGAGCCGGCTGCCCTCCCTCCGCGACACGGTCGTGGATGCTCCCCCCGTCCCAACCCCTCGTTTCCCTGGGCCCCAGCCGGGTCTGGCACCCAGAGCTCAGAGTCTCCTGAGGCACTTTCTCCGTGACCCCGGGGCCCTGCCCGCTCGGCAGCCTTCAGACAGACACCGAGAAATCCAGTGTCTTCCGCGCACACACGTGCAAACGGTCCTCTGGTCTCCACTGTCCTTCCTGCGCCACCTTCAGAACCACCTGGAGCTTCTGTTCTCTGGGTCTTGGGACGCTAAGCCCGCTCTTCCTGCTGGCTTGTCGGTCCACGGGCAGGGAGGTCTCCCCTCCTGTCTTCTGCTGACCTGGTCCTGCTCTGCCTTCTTCTTGGACAGCAGGTGGGGGTCAGGGTCCTTGTTCAACCTTCCAGCGGGACCCAGAAGCCTGTCCTCCTTGGCATCAGAGTCTCTGCTCTGTGGGAGAACGTCAGCTTCCCAGGCATCCGCGGTTTCCCTCCGCACTCTGTCCCCGTCCGTCTCAGGGGTTCTCAGCCCCAAGCTGGTGCTCCCATCCATTCTGAGCCAGAATGAGGACGCGAGTTGGTGGGGATGCTCTTTACCCGGCTCCCTGGCTGGGGAGGAGCTCGGGGCCCTGCCCCGTGGGGACCCAACACCACAGTCTGCAGTCGTATCCCACTGCCATGTTGCCTGCAGGCCCTCCTCTCAGAACATACCCTCGGACGCCAAGCGGTCTCGGCAACCGAGCAAATGTGGTCGGACCATCTCTGAGCAAATGTGCAAAAACCGCTGACCAGTAGTATGTACAGAAGCCGGGAAAGATGCTCTCATCCCCAACCATGCCGTGGGCCCCACAGGGGCAGCGGCTGGGGAAACGGGGACCCAGGGAAGCTGCGTGAGACAAAGTGCGGACGTTCTTTCTCTGCTGCATTAACATGCCTCGCTCCTACTCCCCCGAACAGGCGATTAACAAGCACGGGGCAGTGCGTGTCAGACGGCGGCTGGAAGGTTGTACGGGTAAGAGGAGGATTCAAAGACAAGCATCCGTCTGTCACAGGAGAACCGCCACACAGGACAGCTTGAGGATGACCCCACTAGGGATGCCCATGGGATGTGGACAGTGGGCACGGCCGGGGTCCCTGCGTGGACTGGACGCCTTGCAAATCCCTAACCAATACCGGCGGCACCTAAAGGAGCAGGTCCCTAATGTCCTGTCCCCGTAAGCACACAAGGGGGGACAGTTCCCGCCCCGACAAGGCGACAGCCACAGCCCTGAGGTCACGGCTTCACCTCTGTCTTTCACGCATCACTTCATACCCAGAGTAAAGAGATATAACTTTCAACTTGGAAACCACAGCCTGGCAAGTGGGCGCAGGCCCTGTACGTACTTTGGCTAGTCCTGTACCTAGTGACCTACATGGACAAGTCCTGGGAGGGGGTGCTCGTCCCCCGATTGATTTACCTGTACGGCATGACTACGACTGGTTTATCTAGTAAATCAACGAGGACTGGTTCTTAGCTGACCGCTGATACGCACACGGCTGGCCAGCCTGGGCAGGACTGAGGCCGGAGATGGGAGAAGTCCTTGCTCTGGGGCCTGCTGCTCACCAGAAAATGCTCACCTGCTCCCCGCCAGCAGAACGGCCACCAGGGAGAGCCGCCGAGTTCCCGTCTGCGTCCTGCACCTGCCTCCACCCTCTCTGCTCACCAGGGCAAGCAGGCCGCGCCTACAGGAGGATGTGGCAACGGCCACCCACCCGAGTCACCGCAAACTCTTCCTCTGCACCCACGGGCCTATCTTCAACGCTCACCGATGACGCCCGTCGGCCGGGCCGGGCCCCCACCGCTCACAGCAGCTTTCGAGTCCCGCGCACGTGCGCAGCAGTCCTGTGAAGGCCTTCAAAGAGAAGGTGGGGCCCTGACCGTGCTTCCTTCCCGGGCTTCACCTGCCTCCTGTGGGTCTCTGCGGTGTGTGCAGGGCACCAGCTTCCCTGATCACCGGGGGAGATCCGTCTCCCAACGCTCATCTTCCAGCTGCCTCTAGGAACCCAAAGGACAGGGTCCTCGGCCCCCTGACACGCTGGTGGCCGGGAACGACACCATCTTCTCTGTCCATACCTACTTCCACTGCCCGCCTTCCTGCATCTTTCTCCTCCACCAAGCATCCTCCCTTCTGGAAAACTCGAACTCTGCTCTCCAGCCCTCTGTTCCTCTAAAGACAAGCAACGCATGGACTTGTGGCTCTGATCGAAGCCACTGGGTTATCCCTCACGCTGCTCTCCATTCTCTCCTTGGTGGCTTTTCCTTCCTGCTTGTCGGGAAGCAGCGTGTGGAGAATTACGAGTCAGGGGTCTTGTCCCACTCAGGCCACCAGCCCTGAGGTCTTGGGCACACAGAACAAGCTGCCTGTGCCTCGGGCTCACGCACGGTCCCCTGCGATCCTGTCTCTGCCACGGGGAGTCAGCCCCCATGGTGGAAATAAAGGGTTTCCAGACAACCACCATCTCGGAGACCCCCACACTCCCGTGTTCTCTGCACTGTTCGCAACGGCCAAGGCTCAGGAACGAGCCCCGCATCGGCCAACAGATGCATGAAGAAGACGTGGTCTCTGTATGGATGGTGGAATATTACTCAGCCGTGAAAAGAAGGAAAGGCTGCCATCTGCGAGAACCGTGATGAACCAGGAAGATTCTAGGCCAGACGCAGAGAGACAAACGCCGTATGAAAACAAATGGGCAACCTTGAAAAAGGGAAAGAACTAAACGGTTCGCTAGGGGGCAGAGACACTGGGGAAGCTGGTCCAAGGGGACACGTGTTCGGTTAAATGATGACCATGTCCTATGGACCCGGTGGACAGCACGGTGACTACAGTTAATGATTCTGGGCTCTACACCTGCTACGCCCTTTGACAGTAGATGGTAAACATTCTCACCACACACCACAAAATGCTGACTACTACGTGAGTCGAGGAGTATGTTAACTAACTGATTTGTGGTCATCATTTCACAATCTATATAGATATGAAATCATCACGTTTCCATTGCAGATGTACACAATTTCATTTGTCCCTTAGACCTCAATAAAGCTGGGGGGTGGGGGAGGAAGTACATCTCCCCGCCTCCCTACAAGGAGAAGAAAAAGTCTCCGAAATGATCCAGTGGGAGACAGCCCCTGAATGGAGGATGAGAAAGTCACTGACAGTTCAACCAAATCCATTCCAGTTCAACCCACTTATGGGGCAAAAACTGGATAACGTATGTGACGGCCTCCGGAAGGTTTCAGGGTTGCACGTGTCACAGAATGACCCCATTCTGGAGGGAATCCACAGGATCACAGCACCCACCCCAGTAAGCACTGGTTTTGGCAGGTGATGTGACATTTCAGTCCCGGCCCCCTGCCCGGTGGCGAAGAAACCCGGGGCCGTGATTCAGCCTCTCTGTTGGTACTTTCTTGTGTAAAACGGGGATAATCCTAACAATACCCTGTGCATACGATGGAGAAGATAAAAGTATACACTGAGCGCTATAAACGCACAAGGGGCTCATCACTACAGGCCAGCGGCTGTCAGTGGTAGTCATCACGGTGCTGCTATTACAACTCTGTGTAGACCATAATAAGGACAGCAATAGACTTTCAGGCAAACTGTGGCAGCCGACTACCTGGTCCTGGTGACCGCCTTCGGGTATCCTCATCTGTATAATCCTGTCCCCTCGGATGTGGCAGAAACTCACAACCTGGTTCTGAATGTGGAAAACGGATAGAACCTGACATTGTAGTTACATCACGACCTCCATCTGGCCAGCAGCCTCCTGCTCTGGCTGGATTTCAAAGAAGTGAGACTCTATGTTGGAGAGATCCCCCTCCCCCACGACGAGGAACTGAGGGAGGCCTGCAGCCAACAGGCAGCAAGGACATGAGACCCCCATGATGACCATCTACAAGGAACAGAATCCCGCCCACAACACCGGAGTAAGCTTGGGAACGGAACCTTCAGATGAGACCACTGCCCTGGACAGCACCTGGATCCCAATGCACCAGCTACATTGTATCAGATTTGACCCACAGACACTCTGAAATAATAAACACATGTTGCCTTGAGCTGCTGACTTTTACACTCACGTGTTCCACAGAAGCAGAAACTAATACAAAGGCCAAGAGCTTTGGATGGGAAATTCCACTGCATTAATGAGAACCTGCAAAGACTCTCCATGGCAGGGGCTCAAAGGCCATGCTGAACTTATTTTAAGAACAGGCTTCATTAGCAATGAGCAGTCAGAATTTATGTAAGTAATTTAAAGACACACGGCTCCGCTCACCAACCATGTGAAGAATGAATTTCTGTTTTACGACCCGAAGTTGAAAATACCGGGAATGAAAAATGGACTTACGGCAGCCCAGAGGGATACGGTGGACAGAGATTAAAGGAAGCAAAATCCAGGCTCCATGAAAGTCTTAAAGTTCTACCCCAAATCCAGCTCTTTCAAAACTGACTTTGGCCCACCCGGCTTTTACTGGACATAAAAATCAAAGTTCTTTTTTTTTTTTTTTTTTTTCCAAATCAACGTTGTATTGTTGCATTTTTGCTTTTATTCTGAAGGTACAGAGGGAAAACAGAGCAGCCACTATGCAGAGAACCACTCAGGTGATGGGTTTCCCTCCACATTCTTGTTCTCGTGCTGCCCCCCGGAATGTCTGAACGCACAACGTTCCTACAGCTGCATGCCATTGCTTTGGTCTGTGCTTCCTCCATGCAAGACCCTCACTGTGAGATGGAGAGAGCCTTCAGGAAGAGCAGGGGTCAGAAACGGACCACAGCACTGTCAGCCCACCCAGGACACGACGGGCAGACACCGCAGAATTTAATCTGGGGGTGACGTGCATGCCCCTTCATTCTGCCACTCTGTGACGGATGGACATGGCAGAGTTGGGACAGAATGCCGGGCCACGATGCCACAGAGGTGCTGCTACCCAGACCAGCTGGGGGCGTGTGGGAGGGAACAACGGGACTGATCGGAGATGCAATTTATACACGCAGGTACTTAACCGGATAGAAGGCATCAGAGGGAGAGAGAGCGGTCAATGAGACATCAGCCTTGCTCTCCGGAAAGACATGGTGGCCATTCGCTTTGCGAGAACAATGAAGACATAAAATGTCTGGGGCTCACGACAACATCTGCCTCACGCTGAGATGTTACCACAATGAGGATCCAGGACTGGAAAAAATCCATTCCAGGTTTCTGTGCATTTTCCTGAGAGGCTTAGTTCAGGTGTAGACCTTTTCTGTTTCTTAAATTAGAATTAGGATCAAATTAGGATCAAAGCCCTTTAATAACTATTAGTATCTACAGAGTATTAATTTGTGAATCACAGAATGGCTGGGTTTGGTTACCTCGATGGGACATTCTGTCATTGACCGTACCTCCAAAATGTGCCCGCGGTAGATACAGCTAGACCTCGGGTGACAAAGATCACCTACCCCAGTGAAAAATGCTAGAAAATGTCAGTCTGTTAACAGACATTCAGAATCTCTCTGCATAGAAACTACTACTGTCTGAAGGAACCAGAACTTTTTTCCCCACAAGCATGGGCATTTATAAAGATGTTTCAAACTATTAAAACACTGTTAGTTGATAAAAGTACTTAAAATAGAAATGAAAATGCTCTACTCCAAAACACGAGTATGGCACATTAACTTCTGAAAAACAGCATAATTTCCCTCCTTCGAAAATTAAATTATTTTTCTGAACAATCCTAATTTGGCAAAAAAGCATGAAAACACTTTCGGGAGGAAGTAGGTATTCCTAAAACAGAGCTATTATGAGGGAGAGAGAGACAAAAGAACATTTTAGTAACTGGAGATGTAATTACATTAAATTTGTTCATTAAGGAAAAATTAACACGATGCTTCCATAACAGAAGCTTCACCATGGCAACAAAAATGTTCCTGATGACTTTGCTCAATGGAGAAAAAGGCAGATTGAAAATAGAGAAAACCCTACATTACACGCCATATTTTTTTAGAACAAAGGCAATTTTATTCCATTTAAACCATATGTAATAAATTTCTTGACTAATGAAATTGGTTAACAAAGGGTTATCTAAACAGATGTCCTGTTTTCAAACCATAAAAACTGTCTGACATCAGGACAGCAAAAACCTATCTGGATATGTGTTAAAACAGGTAGGTGTTTCTATAGATTTAAATGGCTCTTTACATTGTGATTTTTCTAATGCAACGTCTTAGTGCCAAGTGTCCTTTAACAAAAAGCAAGAAATTGCTTGCAATTCTTTTAAAATAAATATTCACGTTTTACTTATTCAACACATCGTTGTTTTTACGGACTCTGCCGCAGGAGATGGCGCTCGGGTCTCTGCACATGTCCACACACTCAACTACACATGCTACAACTAAGCTCATTATAGTAGTAGTGTCATAGCATTAATGATGAAAGCTGGTTGAAAAATTAGGTCTTAACCTCTTTGTTTACAACTGAAATCTTCAGACGGCTCGGGGAAACACTCAGTTCAGAAACAGCGAAACCCGCACGGCTCCCACTGACTTCTCTCACTCCTTTGCTGGGACAGCTGACGCTCCGGGACACCAGGAAGAGGGACGCATACAGGGAGCCCAGCCATGATGTTCCCCAAATTGCTGGTGACGTTCCTCACCGCCTGACATGCAACCGAGGAGCTCAATGTTTGCACACCGGTGTCTACGGCACACCTGTGTCTACAACACCAGCGCTCCTACCACATCTAAACGCCTGTAATATTTATGTTCCCCAAACCTGATGGTTTCTCCCTAAGTCTGTCTGGAACTGACTCCATATTGTTTTCCAGTTTGAGAGGACAGGGGTAAACCTCTGAAAGCATCCGCACAAAGCAAAACATTCCATGAGAATTGTAAAAATCAGAGACTGAGGAGCCTATGACACCTTGTGATGTTTGAGTTTTGGAAAAGCATTTCGCCAGGTCAACCTCCAGCTGCCTCAACTGTATTGCATTCCTTCGCAAGGCTGAGTGTTCCGGCTGACATGGAGAAATGCTAAGAGGCAGGTGCTCTATGACTCTGATGAGACGGAGCTGGTCTTGAGATCGGACCCCTCCCAGCTGGGTCCGGGAGGTGGGGCGTTCCTCAGGAAACGTGGTAATGGTCCTGTCGTCTCCTCCAGACCCAACCGGGCAAGCCCACTGAAGGGGAGCCCCTCTGTCCCCTGGAGTTCAGAGCAACTGGGAAGTACCACCAAAATTTGCCAGTGAGGAAAGCAACACCAAGAGCAAGAGGCATCAGAAGGAGACGTGGGGCATAGACAGGGACCAGCAGGCAAATCACAGTGACAACATGCACTTTTCAGTCTGTATCAGATCATTAGCTGCTAAGTACCTTGTTACAGAGACCACCCCCCACGTCCAGCAACCAGAGTCCACGCTCCACATCCAACTAGTGGAGACCACCCTCCACGTCCAGCAACCGGAGACCACCTTCTATGTCCAGCAACTTGAGACCACCCTCCACGTCCAGCAACCAGCATGGCAGGCTCTGGGATGTCTCCTATGGTACAGACATGGAGAGTCAACCTGACTGGTGGTACCACCAGCTCAAGGATGTGTGGCAAGTGACTGATGGAATGAACGGCTGCTAGTCCAGTACTCGTGGACCCCAAATCCGTTCACAGAGCACTGTGACAAGAGGGGCCCAGCCATATGGTACCACCAAGCATCACGTTGTGGCTGCAAAGAGCATTCTATTTTACTTTATACATGGTTGCGTTGAGTATTTTATGACCGATTACACAAAGGAGAATCTGTGGTAAAGGACAGAGAAAATCCCAGGCTGCAGGAAATGACCCTCCCAAATTCCCATGAGGGTGCCTCATAATATATATACACACTTATGTAGGTGTGCATTGTGTATGTGTGTGTGTATTTGCAGATGTATATCTGTGCATTGCATGTGTGTTTATATGTGTATACGTGTATATGTGTGTATATGTACATGTGTGTATATGCATGTATACACGTATGCGTGTGCATGTGTATGCATATGGATATATGTGTATATACATTGGTATGGACTCTTCAGGTTGAAGGTTGTTTTTGATAAAAATAAAATGACTCTTAAGAAACTCCACCCTTGGATGCAAAATAATGATGTTTACTCTTAGCATTTCCACGGAGGGGGTTCGGCACGAGCCTTCCCCAAATGGGCCACGTGGGCACGTGTTGTGTTGTGAGCTGAAGACGTTCAAAGCCCAAAAGATTCAGGAAGAGCCTTGTACCTCCCCCTTCCCTGCCTGGGAGAACTTAGACAGAGGGGCTGGTCCAGGATGACAGGAGTCGTCAGAGAGAAGCACAGACTCTGGGCTGACTGGGGGAGGCTCGGGGAGCTTGGCCGGGCCCTATGTGTTCGGATCTCTCTCTGTGACCCTCACCAAACACCTGCTCTTCCTGCAAATTCCCCTCCTCTTCTGAGAAGCCCCAGACCGTGACCCCTTTCTCCTGAGCTCCGGATAGTACATACGCTTCAATGGCCTATCTTGGAGCCCCGCACATATGCATAAAATAAAATTTTTCTGTTTATCGGTCTTACGCCAATGTCATTAATAGAATGGCCAAAAGAACCTACGAAGGGAAAAAGGGAAAATGTTCCTGCTCCTACACCCCCGTCGGAAATGCACAAAAACAAGTACCGGTTTGGAATTAAAATGAAAGACTTAGTAAAAATTTTTTTAAAAAGAAATAATTATCTGCTAAAAGATATGGAATATTCCAGAATTCCATTCCCATGTCCTCGTGATCTTGTGGAACAGTATGTGAGCCCAGATTGTTGGGTCAGCCACCTTAATCAGCCAGCGGATCCTTGCCAGTGTCTCCTCTGATCTATCGGAGATACGGAGGTCTCTGTCACGGGATGTCCTCTGAACTCAAAAGGACCCACAATCAGGAGTCTGTGCAGCTCTCTCAGTGCTCAACCATGGGAGCTTCTGTGATATAGGATTACGGATCAATCCTTTACACGGTAAGGTCCGAAAGAGCCCACGCAGTCCTCCAACAAAAGCAAGTAACAATCCTTGCAGCAGACAGGCAGGGATGCGTTGGGAGAAGCAAAAATCCCAGTGGGATTCGATAACGTCAGGAAGGCACCAGCCTGGGAAGACGGCTGTGTATATGGTTCCTTTCCCACAGTCAGAGATGGAGGCGATTTTTACAAGGGAAAAAGAAACAAGAGCAAACCTGTGGGCTGATCACAAACTGCTTTAGGCTGCATTTCCAACAGCAAGGAGATGTGTGGATCCTTAAACCGCAAGCATTACATTTAATGCTGATGACAAGTATATCATGCAAATTCATTAACACACTGCACTTGCTAGCAAGAAACTCGTTCAGGGCCGTCCTGGTCCCTTGCAGCAAAAGGGCAGAGCTGTAGTTCACATGTGGGTACGTAAGGACGCATGCTGGTGATCTCAGAGGGGTCACCTCCGCTAGAAGACTTACCTATTTAGAATAACTCACTCTGAGTGCAAGAAGGCACACAGTCCAACGGAAACAGGACATAAAATTCCCTACTATGAGTAGTAAACTCTCCATGAGATAAAGTCTAGCTTGAGACCTCCTGCTCTCCACAGGATTGATAACCTCATGCCCTTCTCCCCCGAAACCTTCCAATAACTCAGCCATCCTGTGAGCTCCCCTTGACCACAGCCCACATGGCACTTCTTCGCTGGCATGGTCCTGACAGGTTCTGACGGGTCCCAGGATGGGTGGACAGAGACAGGAACGCACAAAGACCACTGGCTGCGTGGATCTGCGTGGGGGAGGCCCCAGAGGGAAGCGGAGGTTAAAGGGAAGGGCGAGGGTTTGGATTCCATCCCAGCCTGGGTCTTACCGTTGGACACACGCCTCCCACCCATGTTGGGCCGGGAGGGGCTGCTCCAGCCCTGAAACAAAAAGAGAAGGGGGGCGCCTGGGTGGCTCCGTGGGTTAAAGCCTCTGCCTTCGGCTCAGGTCATCATCCCGGGGTCCTGGGATCGAGCCCTGCATCGGGCTCTCTGCTCAGCGGGAGGCTGCTTCCTCCTCTCTCTCTCTCTGTCTGACTTTCTGCCTACTTGTGATCTCTCTCTGTCAAATAAATAAATCTCTAAAAAAAAAAAAAAAAAAAAAGAAGGAAGGAAGCGGGAAACAGAGCGAACGAGGAAGGGAGGGTGGGAAAGGGGACGAAAGCAAGGAAGCCGGCATTAACTGAGTCCACCAGCAGGCCAGCCTGCTCCCTGACCCCCACCAGCAGCTACCTCGGGGCCTACTGGGAATCTCAGCAAGTGACGGCAGCTCAGGACAGAAGACAACACTGCGGATATAAGACAGAGACAGAGGGCTGTTTGCAAGGAGCACTGCGTCCTATAGAGGGATGAGGTTCAAAGGGTAGAGCCCAGAAAGACTGGGGAGTGTCAGGCAGGACCTCAAGATGGCCAGCAATAATCCCGCTACCTTGGTGTGCATGCTCTGTCTAATCCCACCCCCCTGAGGGGAGGACAGGACCTCTGAATACGATGGAGGTCGTTCCTATAACGCGATGACTCGTCTGTTGACTTTCAGTTCATTCAAAGGGGATGTGACCTTGGGTGGGCCTGACCCAATCAGGGGACGGCTTCCTCAGGGAAGCCAGAAGTGCTCAGCTGGCCTGGAAGAAGCAATCCAGAGCTCCGACAGGAGCTGCCTATGGAGGCCAGCTCCCTCCGGGAATCACCGGTCACCTCTCGGAGGCGAAGGTGGCCCAGGATCTACAGGCAGCAAGGTAATAGGGACCTCACACTCCAACAGCAAGGAGCTGAATCCTGCCACCAGCCCCTGAAGGTGGACAAGGATCCTGAGCCTCGGGGGAGAAGGGCGTCTGGCTGACACCTGGATGCGGTCGCCTGGGCAGAGGCTCAATGGATCTATCCCAGGCGTGGACTCGTGACCCGCAGAGACTGGGAGATAATACAAGAGTGCGGTCTGCAGCTACTGCTTATCACCAAACAGAGCCGCAAATACAGTGCGTATCAACGTTAACGCACACGCGCTCCTATGCAAATGACGCAGATCTCGGACTAGGGATATTTGGGTGATAAATGCATAGACGTGACCCACTTAGGCAAGAAAGAAATCTGTGCCCTTTGTGCTTGCATCCAATTCTTTTTCTGCAGTCTGTCTCCAAATACGGACAGACCATCGTGCAGCTCTGCTGGTGTACTCGTCCCCAAAAACCCACCGTACGTGGAAAACACCGGAAACTCAAAACCCCACTGCAGGCACGTATCGTACGGAGCCTCCCCGCGCAGCCGAGCCTGCCGTCAGCGTATTCCGACCTTCCGTGAGCCCGCGGCTGGGCAGGATCTTCTAACACAGCCTTTTTCTAGAATACAGGGTTGACTGTGTCCTCTCCCGAACGCGGAAAGTGACAAACAGATGGCCGTCTGGGGCCGGAATGCCTGTCAGTGTGTCGGTTCTCGGCCCCCCGTGACGGCGGGACTGGCTGGGAGCTGCCTCTGCCGGGCATCGCCTCGCAGCCCAGGGCTGCCTGCCTCTCGTCGGGGAAAAGATCCAAAGTCGCACTCCCGAGGAGAGTTTCCACCGACTGCTTTCGCAGCCTCATAACACGAAAAGTGGAAAGGACCCAAGTCGAGCCGTCACAAGTAGGGGACCATCTGCATGGAGCCACCATGCTACAAACACACCCCGCCCGGCCGCGGGCACGCGATCAAGGCCCAGGATATGCGTCCGCGTGGACCAGCCTCAGAGCAGGAGGAACAAAGGGAAGTAGGGTGGGCACAAAAAGCAGCCCCCCAGAGACGGACAGGTCCTAACCCTCAGAACCAGTGATTATCTCATTTTAGAAAGCAAAAGGGACTCTGCCGCGGTGTTTAAGTTAAAGACCCTGAGATGGGCAAAGAATCCGGGCTTATGCAAGTGGGCACAACGTCATCACAGACGTCCTTCTAAAAGCAGATGGGGAGACCCTGGACGACGTTCGTTCCACTGGCCGTGAAGACAACGGGAGGGGTCAGGAGCCGAGCCGTGCCGGTGTCTCTTGATGCCGCACACAGCACAGAAACGGATCTTGTCCTACAGGCTCCCGGAGGGACTGGCCGTGTGGACACCCTGGTGCCAGCCTGCTGACCCCCACTTCTGACCACCGAAGGGTTGGGTCATCATTAGCTTCCGCCGTCTGCCGTCTGACCAGCTTTGCCGCCCTTTCGGAGACTGGCCCTAGAAAGTTAACCCGGAAGACAAGGGAAGAGTCCTCGGAAGCAGGCAAGGGAGGGAGGCCACGAGGAAAGAAAGCTAGGACGTGAGGCAGGACACGGAGGGCGACAGCGAGAATTTTCATCATTCCGGAATTTCTAGGACTAGAAGTACAGGAAGCAGTCGAAAACAACAGTCCCTTGCCCAAGACGCCTCCCTGCTCTCCTGTTTTGTATCGATCTCTGAATCTCTAATTGTTTTCAAACACAATTTAAAAGGTGGAAACTATACAACAGAAGGCATAGTAGGTCATCAATTCTACACAGGATCCCGAAGAAATTCGGGAAGGACACACATACGCACCCAATTACCGTGCTTCCTGTGCTTCGTATGGGTGATGCGATGTTAACGTTGAGTCCTGAGCCATGCAGGGAAATCCATCATCTCCTAAAAATGTGTTTACTTTACGGGAGGGGACAGGTGTGATTTTTAATCAAATCTGTAAGCTCTCAAAATGGATTACAGGAAAACGATATCAATTCACCTGGCAAACGTAAACACATACATTATTTTCTCCGATAGCCACGGGTCCGTGGGATCTGACAAATAAGAAGTCAGGTCCCAACACAATTTTTCAGCATAACTGGGGTTAGCACGTCCTTCCATTTACGATACAGAAGTGGATAACGTTCCCCTTAGGATATAGGATATTTACACGGAAGCACCCATCTTTTTCTTTGATGCTTATTAGTATTACGACTATGGAAAAGCTTTAACTCCTGAGAGCTGGGACAAGATCTTTCTTTGAGAGAGGGAGACAGTGTGGAGGTGTGGAAGGGGCAGAGGGAGAGGGAGAGAGACAGTCTAAAGCAGTCTCCATGCTCAGCACGGAGCCCGATGCGGGGCTGGCCGTGGGGCTCGATCTCACAACCCTGAGATCACGATCGTTTTATCAAAGCACGAGGATGAAACCTTTGAAATGTCCATCATGTAGGTCACATATGCATATCAACTGTGTCATATGGCCTGAACAGACACTGTACATGAAAATAAGCAACACGTGAAGTTGGGAGCCAACGTCAGCTTCAACGGGTCACCTGGGTGGCTCTCAGGAAACTTCCCAGCCATCCTGAGGTCCAGCCCCTTACTATCGAGGCTGCTACAGAAACTGCTCCTCTACAGATAGGGCACCAGCAGCGGAGAGTTTTAAGGGTAAAATGACACATGCATCACCAACAATATCCTCTACACAACACTTAAAACTGCACTAAGGAAACGTTAGCATCTCCCAAGTCAGTCGGGCAAAGGCAGACAGAAAGAAGACACAGGCAGCGATTTTGGAGCATGGCAAGCAGACCCTAGAGGGTCTCTGAGTAAAGAATGAGGAGGGCTGGAAAGCCAAGGGCCCTGGGCAGCGCCCGTGATACCGGAATGGGGTGGGCCACAATGTCCCACAGGGCCAGGGACCTCCTCCTGCCAGTCCTGGTTCCGGAATACTGGGCTTTCCGGGACAACGGCTTTGGAGAGCTGCAGGTCCCAGATGCCAAGGCCAGCTCTCAGACAAGCAAGAGCTCCGTAAACTTCCCCATGAGCACAGAGCTTCCCCCTGGCTTTGCAAAATGCAGGACCTTCCTGTTCTCTACAAACACAGGCAAAGGACCAGAAGACCATTGCAAGGAGTCTCCAACATGAGGGTCAGAGACAAAAGGAAGAAATAAAAAAAAAAAAAATCTTAAAATCATCAACCAACCCATCCATCAATCAATAAGTAGACAAATAAAAGATGCCTTGGGAAAAAAAAAAAAAAAAAGCCCATTTTAGAGAACATAACACAAGTTTTGGAAATGCAGCACAGGACAGAGGAAATCAATCAGCCGGGAAGAGGAAATGGAGGGTCTCTCGAAGGGAGACGGAACAAAACATCAAGGTGATTGATAACAGGGGAGAAGCCAGGAAAGCTGGGTCTCCGAAAGAGAGGTCCAACCAGCGGAGAGAAGAGAGAGGCACCCTGTGCGCAGATAAATTCCCAAAGCAGTCACACAAGGCAGAGTGACAGATGTTAAAGGAAGTGAGGGTCCACGTTGAATGGACGAGCACGTGTCCAAATGCACGACTGAAAACAGACCCGGAGGGAAAGCCGGTTATCATGGAGCCTTAGGACACGGAGGGCCAAGGAAAGGTCGTACTTGCATGCAAACGGCAATGTGGAACAGCCACAGAGAGACTCCCAGCGGCTTTGGTGTTTCAACAGCCACGCCGAATCTTGTCAGATAACAACAGTCCCCAAATTCCAAGGGAAAATGATTTCCAAGCTGACGTCACACAACCAGCACAGGGGACCCAGGAACAGAGCCCGTGCACACACCCAGCACTGACGGCTGGCCTCTGCTTCCAAAAAACCTGCCCCTTGGCGTGGGGACAGAGCGTTCACACCCTGTTGCCTGCCTTTCTGGGAGTTACACACTCTTCAGGGACATCCCCAAACACGAAGTGTAGGGAAATGTCACATTTGTCTTGGGGGGAAACAGCAAAACCTGATTAATAAGAATTGCTATAATTAAATCCCCGTTCTCTCTCTCTTTGACCGTGAGCTCAGGAGGCCGGTGCTGTGGCAGCAATCACGCTTTAGTCTCAACGTTGATTCCCCGGGACGGAAGCCACGTCCCAGAGCACACGGAATTCACGTGTCTTCACTGGGCTAGGCTGCAGAATCCCAAACTTGCTCAAGGCAAGGCAAGGTTTTATGGGAACATGACCCCAGACAGGGTCTTTCTGTTTTCTCTTCCCATGAGGTCTGAGCACCCGACATGTCCGAACCCAATCCTGTTCATTGGCAACAAGAGGTCCCGGGAACCGTCCTCGAGAAGAACCCAGAGTGGAACACACCATGGGCAGCCGCAGAGTGGTTCAAAGGAAGCAGGTCATTATTATAAGCTAAGAAGAAAGCAGAAGGGAAGGGAAGAAATTAATCATGGGAGGGAAAACAGCAACCAGAAACGTCCTCCAATTAGAAACAAACAGAAACGTCAAAAATACCCAGTCCTGTTAGGAATCGAAAATTAAAATGAACACACAAGGAAAATGCTGCTTGTGGCCTACTGATGGGGTTAATACTACGTTGTGCGAACACCGTCTCTTGCAAAGGGGGGCAGGTCATGGGGACGCGTGCTCATCGACTGTGCAAATCAAAGTCGGACAGACTTTCGGGAGCACGACTGACAATCAGGTATGTCACGAGTTTCACAGTCTCTGAACCGGCGTTTAAGTTTCCAGGAGTTCATCTCAGGAAGATGCGGAGGGACACACACACACGTGACTTACCAACACATGCTTACCAACAGTAGAAATCCGCAAAGCTGAAGACATTGCGGAAACGTAAGTCAATTACATCATAAAATATTATGCAGCCCGTAAATTCTTATTTTTATAAAGATTTTATTTATTTATTTGAGAGAGAGAGAGAGATCACAAGTAGACAGAGAGGCAGACAGACAGAGAGAGGAGAAAGCAGGCTTCCCATTGAGCAGAGAGCCCGATGCGGGGCTCGATCCCAGGACCCTGAGATCATGACCCGAGCTGAAGGCAGAGGCTTTAACATGGATGTGGTATGTTAGAGCTGTACCCGTGTATAGAGATACATGCATGTAATTGGAAAGAAGGAATACAGAACTTCATTTAAAACCAGTTTTGAGGGGCGCCTGGGTGGCTCAGTGGGTTAAAGCCTCTTTCGGCTCAGGTCATGGTCCCGGGGTCCTGGGATGGAGCCCTGCCTTGGGCTCTCTGCTTGGTGGGGAGCCTGCTTCCCTTCCTCTCTCTCTGCCTGCCTCTCTGCCTGTTTGTGATCTCTGTCTGTCAAATAAATGAATTAAATCTTAACAAAAAAAACAACACTTTGAAGGCATGGGTCAGCCAGAAGTTGTTTTTTTTTTTTTTTTTTTTTTTTTTTTTTAACATGGCTTTCAAATAAAATTCTTGCTTTTATCAAATACTCTACTTATTTTTATAGCCAGAAAAAGGCTTCCAGAGTACAACTTAATCATACTTCCTTTGCGCCAAAGGATCCAATGTCACAATTAAATTTACAGAACTCCTCCAATATGATGATTTGCACTCATGGGAATAAAAAGACAATGAACCCGGGCTTCCCGTTGGCCTGAAGAGAACCTAATTGAGACGACTTCAGCGTGATGAGCTCTGATTTTTAGATCATGATATTCCGTCAAATGCTATGCAGCTGCTCTCTGTCATGTAATCATAAAAAAAAAAAAAGAAAGATTTTCTTTTCAGAGAAATCTTTTTAAGTGCTTATTCTCTTAAGACAAGCACATGGTAAATGCTTAATAAACGCTCATTGCGAGAGAATTGAATTAACGCCAATTTCTCATCTCCAGAGTTCTTCCCTCGTGGAAGAAACCTGATGACAACGGCGCAACGTCCCCTGAAGCTGCGGATCTCAAACCATCCGACTAAAGCCTCGACCCGGGATCTCTGCCGCCTTCCCCAGACATGAACACGCTTCCTTTGCTGCAATTCTTTCAGTATGTTTAGCTGGAAAAGCAGAAAACCCCCACCAAAGCGTGTGAGGACAAGGGGGAGAGAGCTCAAAGGCACAGACAGTGTTTCAGACTGCAGTGGAGGCACCGTGGACGTGAACGGGGGGCGTTACGAAGGCGACAACGGTGGTCATGACTGGGCGGGTCCCTCCTTGCCCGCAGCACCACTAGCCCAGAGTCTGGGGACGGCTCCTGTTCATGTCTCAAAACTCTGTTCTCGTATTACATGGTGGGTGGGTCCAGGCTCTGCAGCCCCAACAGCAGGATGGGAAGCATCTCAAATCAGTGTGTCCCAAGATCAGGGTGACAAGCCTCCGGGGAGGCCCCCTCCAGCAGCGGGATCCCCCCCAAACACACAGAGAAGCCACGGAAGACCAGCAACTTGCGGGGAGACTGCCACCCAGAAGAAGGCACTGAAGAGTGGCACGGACGAAGGGGACGGGACATCGTCCCGCAGCACGGGTGGAACGCAGGCTGGGTGCAAAGTGACGCCTTCACCAGTACGAGAAGGGGCTGACGCCTACCGTCTGCGGTTAGCGCAGTGACCTCCTGCACCTTTGCTCTGCCCCGAAGCATCCCTGGATGGGTGCAAGAGAGAGAGGCTAAGAAAACAAAATCAGTTTGGGTTCTCACGCTGGGAGTGTTCTTCAAAGAGCATCTGTGCTGCTGAGTCTGAGAGTTTCACCGTCTGACAGGTTGTGTGTGAAGGCTGTGTGTGATGGGTTGGAAAACCCACTAGGACTTATGTGCTTGGGGCAGACCCATGAAGGCTCCTACCACCAGACTCGGCACTCGGGAAACGCGCCAACCGTGGCACTCCGCATGTACCTTCACTGCTGGAGACTCGTTCCCATCCCTCAATAAAAAACAAACCAGAAAGCCCCCCTCTCCTGCATCTCCCCACCTTTTTTTTTTTTCCCTCTTATCCCATCAAGTTCCACGCTGAACCCAACAACCATCCAAACAGAGGAGGAAAAAGAATGGAGCTCATTTCACTGCCTTTCTAGGCTATGGCCTGTCACCGGAAATGAGAGTGTGAAGGTGTCCATCCCATCGATGAGTCAGGGAAAGCTGAAACGTGCCTTTGTCCCCGTCACATACACCGCAAGACGATTTGAGATACAAGAGTCTAGAGTTCTGGGGCGCCTGGGTGGCTCAGTGGCTTAAGCCTCTGCCTTCGGCTCAGGTCATGATTTCAGGGTCCTGGGATCGAGCCCCGCATCGGGCTCTCTGCTCAGCAGGGAGCCTGCTTCCCCCCCCTCTCTGCCTGCCTCTCTGCCTACTTGTGATCTCTGTCAAATAAATAAATAAAATCTTAAAAAAAAAAAAAAAGTCTAGAGTTCCCATATGCAACCTCAACATTTCCTGCAAGTCTGACAAAGAGTTCTCCCAAGGGAATGACCTCATACCTCCTGCACACTTTTCAACGCCATGAAAGAACACAGACCACAAAAAAATGTCCCTTAAATACTATGGTCAGATGATTCACAAGAAAACAAGACTATGGGGATTAATTCAGTTTTTGACATTCCTTAGGAAGATGACCTAGAATCATCTTTCAAATAAACTAAAGACTAGTATTACGGGTAGGGGGAAATAGAAGTTCACAAAGTTCTCTGATAGTTGAAACGTGAACTAAATCTGAGTAGAAAATCACAAGCGCTTGTAGCTATTGGTATGACATTCAGCATTTTTAAAAAAGATTATTTATTTGACACAGAGAGAGAGAGAGAGAGAGAGATCACAAGTAGACAGAGAGGCAGGCAGAGAGAGGGGGAAGCAGGCTCCCCGCGGAGCAGAGAGCCCAATGTGGGGCTCGATCCCAGGACCCTGAGATCATGACCTGAGCCAAAGGCAGAGGCTTTAACTATTGAGCCACCCAGCAGTCCCGATGTTCAGCATTATTAAATGCACTTAAAACAGACCTCTCTGCACTGCCCTAGTAACGTCTCCAATAGCCATTTCCCGCTTTTTGCACACAGAAATGTTCTTTGGAGGTAAAGGTGTTCTGGAGTCCATGTTTTTTTCTTTGTCCCTCAGAAGAACGAGTCTCACGCTTCTTTTTCAAAGCAAAGAACGCCCATGAGTCATCACGGAAACGACCTCTGAGCCACTATTGCAAATACACAGGAGCCGAGCTCTTGATCTACCCCCTCCCCGAGTGTGAGATCTTGAAATACACAAACGAGACAGATAACTGAAGTCTCCTGGCTCCCCAGCCATCAGTGGGTCATGTGTGTGCCTTCGGCTCAGGTCAGGATCCCAGGGTCGTGGAAATGGAGTCCCCACGTCAGGCTCCCTGCTCCCCGGGAGGCCTGCTTCTTCCCCTTCCTCTACCCCATCCCCCCAGCTCGTGCCCTCTCTGTCACTCAAATAAATAAGTAAAAATGTTTAAAAAAATGTAAAAACCATGTAGAGTTCAAAGACAGAATGCACCTCTTAGGTTACAGAAGAGGGATACCAGGAAAACGTGATATTCGATGGTCAATTTCCATCCTGTCGTCAAACTCAGCGTTGATTTTAATAAAATAGAGACAGAGGGCCGCACAGGGGCAGAGCCCAGACTTAATAAAGAGATGGAAAATGTCTCCACAGTACAGTTGCAACACCATTATGCTAACCGCTCCTCATCAAGCGATTATTGCTTTAAAATTAGAAGACTGGGCCCATGTTATAAAACCGATCTGACCACAGGCAGCTCACGCGTGTCTTCCGACGCTTCCTCCGGAGAGATGACAATGAACGTTACGGATTTCTTCCTGACCCCCCAGCCCGTCTCCTATTTCATACCCGGAACCACAGGCTAGTTGACGGTCTTTGCACAGAACTCACTCTTAGAATGAGACGCTTAAAAGAAGCTTTTGAAAGGGCAAAAGCATCCTCATCCACATAACACCGCATACGGGGTGCAGACAGAGGGGCTGCTTTCTGTGTTTCCAGTGTCGTCAGCTACAGGACGACCTCGGCAGGAAATTCAGGGGCCCGACTTTAAAGTGTTGGTTCTGTGCACAAAGAAACAAGAAGAGCACACGCCTCCTCCGGGACCGAGATGCGTTGGCTCCTGGGAGGAACCCCCATGGGTTAAGGAGAGATCTCCGCTAACAAGTGCCCACCCCGTCCTGTTGGGCAAAGCCACAGCTCGGGGCACCCCACAGTTAAAGACCATTCTCTACACTGGGGTACGTGACAGGCCAAATTCTATCAGAAACCTTATCCCCCCCCTCTTTTTCGCAAGTAACCTTATTTGACTAAAAGTCGAAGGAATCCAATGTACCACTACTACGACCATCGGAAACATCCTTTCCTACTCGTGCGTTCAACGCTTACAGACTCCACAGCTACAAGGTTCTCTGCATTGCTGGGACATTGCAGGGAATACTGTGTTTCCGGCCCCCAGAGTGTGCAACGGGTCTGCAGACAGAGGTGACTCCAAGCATCAGGACGGGACCCATGATGCCCTCTGAGACGGGATTAACATCCCACACGGGGCAGGAGTGTCTGCAGGGGGAAGGGTGCCTCACCCAGCCAGAGGCCTCAAGCCAGGAGAATTTGGCTGGTGGTGGAGCCCGGGGGGGGGGGGGAGGGACAGTGCCTGGCTAGTGGGAGAGCTTTATCATGCAATATGTCTGCTAGGGCCAGAGCTGGTAGGACACCCACAGTGGAGCTCCTCCTGGCCCTGGTTGCAGAATCCCATTTCCATTCTAGTGGGGAGCCACCGGAGAGCCCCAGCACGGCCAGAGGGAGCACTGTGCCTAGGCTGGAGGAAATGCCTAGGCTGGAGGAAATGCGGCTGGCTTCCCGCGGACGACACAGTCCAGTAGGAGGCGAGTGTGTCGCACACCTGTCACCGGAGGACAGCTCAGCCCAAGGCATGGTTGGCCGGGCCAGTATGGACGGAGGGACACATGGATGGACAGACAAGAGACACCTGGAAAGCAATGCTAGTGGCGGCTGATCTTGTGCATGAGAGAGCTCTGTGCTCTGAAGGCCCCGTCCTCCAGCGTAAGGCATGTGTCCCTGCTCTTGCTGTCAGTCCCCGTGTCTGGACGGCCATGCTGCTCACCGAACTGTGGCGAAGACCCAGCTGCGACCACAGACAGACGCACGTCTTGATGTCAGTCATCAAGCCTCCGTCACCCTCCGAGGTCCTCAGTCCCAAAACAGTCCCAAAACAGGGCAGGCAGGCAAACCAAGAGTGGCCGCTGAGCTCACTCACAGCATCTTTCGCTCATAACAAAGTCCAACAGACACAAAACTCAGAGCTGCTGCGCTAGAAGACGGTGGGATCAACTTGAGCCCCTGTCCCCGGGCATGAGGTGGCTTCCCATGGAGCTCCCTCACACTTCCGATGGGAACAGTGTGCCAAGCACGACCTAGGGGGCCCAGCGTCCTCCACGTGTCCCCTCGAACAGATGTCAAGCTTGCAAACGAAGCGTTTGACGCCAGTGTGTGTGCAGATGCCTTCTTAAACGGAATGCTTTATTCCTTAGGTATCGAGACACGCGTTGACAGAAATGGACAATGAAATTGCTGCTCCAGATTCTGAAGCCAGGGGCTGCTGGTCAGAGGTAAGCAAGGTGGGCTCTGATATTTCTGCTCCGAAGCCAACACCCACAGGCCCAGGCCCCCGGAACCCGGCCTGCCTCGGCAAACCACGCATCGGCAAAGGCGGAATGGCCGGTCCAAGCCACACCGCCCTTCCTCCGCGACCTGACTGTGCTCCCACGATGGCACCCTGCCTGGACCGAGCTGTGCCGCGCACCCCGTCAGGGATGGACAGTGACTCACGAAGCACTGGGTACCACACAGAGAGGCCACACGGAAGGCATGATGGCCTCCACGGTTTTCTGTGAACATCACCCAACAGAGACACAGGGTTCACCATCTTCAGAGTTCCAGGGAGGAGGTGTTGCCAAGCACCGCCCACAAGCACACGGCATGAGGACCCGTCCATCACAGATGGGACCAGGATACGCTCAGCGTCGTGGCAGACTTGGCATCCCCGAGGCACACGACACGTGCCTCTTGAACCCGGGTCCTGCACAAAATTCCGACCACCACCACCGATGGGACCCAAACAGCTCCCCAGACAGCAGGAGGACAGAGACGCTGCACATGTATTTTCCCCAAGACTTATCTTTGCAAAACTTCCAAACTCACTGAATAATTAAAAAGAAAAACGAACTCACGTATCCTCCACATAGGCTGACGGATGGCTCGCACTTTGCACTGCGTGCTCGCCTGCGGTCTCTCCCCAGGTACGCACACGCATATGCACACCCGCACGTCCACGCATACCTTTTCTCTGCATCCGAAGAGAGGGTGGAAAATGGACTTGTGCTTGTGCGTCATGATGTTTCACCAGGGATGTGTCTGCAGAAACCATCGCCGTCACCCTCTGAAGAGCTTGGCGTGGGTCTCCCAGAACGAGGACATTTCCTCCATAAGCACGAGGCTGTCACACCGGCCCTGCACGCGAACGCCGAATCGGCACACTCAGCTTCGACACGGTCTCCACGTAACTGTGTCTCCTGGTCCCCCCACCACCACCCCCGTCCCCATCTGGGACCCTTTCCACATTCAGGCAAACCTTTCCAAACCCAGAACAGTCCCTGACCTTCCGCTGTGTCCCACGACACTGACTATTTTGGAAGAATCCAGGTCAACTATCTATGACAATGTGCTACATTTTGGGTCCGTGCGCTCCCTTCCTCGTGATCAGATCCCAGGGCAAGGTTCCTGGGAGGGACATTCCGCAGCTGATGTCCTGTTCCTGCTGCCTCTGATCGGGACGCATGGGACACCACGGTGCCCTCCCATTGATGATCAGTCAGTCAACGGAACCATCTCTGTTTGATTGATTGATTTGTTACATTTATTGGTTGCTTTTGATTACTATTTAGAAGGATTGATTCATTTTCTTTCACGCAGTATCTGATCATGAACCTTGCTTTCTCGGAGACACACAACACGCTGACCATAATTTCCCTGGTTGGCACGATCTTGACCCCGAAATGTGTGTATTCTCGTGGGTACTTGCTACCAGAAAAACATCCCTACTGAGCATTGACCGTCCCCTTGAAAGCACCTTTTCACTGTCACCAAAGGATGAAAAAATTACTCTCCTAGTACATATATAAGCAGAGTACATCAAGGGACCTGCTAGCAGGTCTTGTCAAACAACATGATGTCTCATAAAAAGGACATTTGGGGGGGGGGGGTTCATAAGAAAACTTTAATTTTGCGAAGCCTTTTTTGGGAGGAGAAAAAAGAGAGAAATATCAGAGATAAGATTCAAGTCTTTTTTTGACGATCGCCAGTCCATTCAAGGAGACGGGAAAAGTTTAAGATGCTGCCTTTCGGACCCCGTGTTTTAAACTGTGAAGCACATTAACATACCCCTCGAGGATGGCTTCATGTTGGTGAGATATAATGGATATGGTCACAAGGTATGTAAGCACATATATCGTAGTCCCCGTTGAAAGACTCCCACTTCACATCCGAACATTAGGGAGGAATAATGAGTGTGTATTGGTTTATCATGAATAAACCATGAACCTTTTCAGCTGCATACTTTTAATTAGCTACTGAGTCTGTCCATTTTTTCCCCGAGCTCTTCTGGCTGGGTCCGGAGAATGTCCCTGTCCCCTCTAGACTAAAATCGCACGCGCGCGCGCACACACACACACACACACACACACACACACAGATTCAAAGCATTTCGCTGCAAAAAGTCCGGTGGTTTCCTAGGGGAGTAAAAATAAAAGTCGACTGAGCAGGTGCTTACGGATGTGAAAGCTGTGTCAGAGCGCAGAGCGAGCTCCTGCATGAACGATACGTTTAGAAAATAAATTCTCCTCTAAAACCCCCGAAAAGTTTGTTTCTGAAACAGAGAAAAGGAACCAATGATCCTTTTAAGGAACAAATTACAGAAATCACAATAGAAAAATGAATCGGTGAAGCGGCTCAGCATTAAGAATGGACACAAGCCAAGGCTTTAAGCCTCCGTGGCTGTTTCCTGGGGTAGGAGAAGCCTCTGCAGTGGGGTTTCCATTTAATAGGGGAAAAAAAAAAATCCTAAAAGGTCTTTCTCTTTTTCTTCTCTTTAATTCTCATTCTAACGCGGCTCCCTGAACGTAGAAGACCACTGAATGTATTCCGGGAAGAAAGAGAAGATTAAGTCCACAAGGAGGGTTTCTGCAGCTCTCATGGCTGCCGGTCAGGGCTGGGAGGGTCTCTGTGGTGGGGCTGGGCTGTGTGGGGTCCTGAGCAGCTCTCCTAGCCTCCGCCCACCAGCAGCAAAGCTCCTCCAAACTCAAGAGCTGTTTCAGTCACCCTAGGAACCTGTCCTTTGAACCCCATTTTGCATGAGGAGGTGTGGACACTGGGAACTTCATCCGCTTCCTGAGGACACGCGCCAGCTGGTGGAGAGTGGGAATCCACGTCCCAGGCAACGTATCTCTGACCCCACGACATGGCTCCATCTTTGGGAGCCTCCCCTACCAGTGGGAACCCATATCTTCTCGAAAAGCATCTCCGTGCTCCTTCCTCTGAGCCTGTTGACACCTGGCAGTGCTCTCCTTGACATCTTAATGACGGAAGGAGCCGCCCTGTGCCTCATCGCTCACCTCCCCCGGGGGGAGCTGCCCTTCCTACAGGATGCTCCCCCTTGACAAATGAGACCTTTCGGGGGTCAGGTGAACCCCCAAACATCTTGTCCCTACAATGTCCGATCTTGCACAAGACCATGTGAATGCTCCCCAAATACTCAGACAGTGGTCACAGGGAGGTGCACACCGCGTCATTAATGAGACATGGAGAAGGGGTTCCATGGGTCCCTCCTATGCACCACAGCAAGCCCTAATACAGCCATTTTCTGAGTACAACTGGGCTTGCCAACACTGGCTTGTAGGACTGTCCCCTCTCTGTTTTTGGAGCCCAGGAAGAATGTTTCCCCCATGTTCAAATGGTTGCGAAAACACTGTTTTGTGGGGCGTGAAACGTATATGAGACGGGGAGTCCAGGGTCCCCAAAGAAAGCGTGCGAGAGCACAGCCACCTCCGCCAGCCCCCCTGTCATCTGTGGCGGCGTCCGTGCGACACGGTCAGAGCCCCGTACCTGCCCAAGAGATTGCAGAGCTGCAGAGCTGGACATACTGACTGTCGGATCCTGTCCACGCTAAGTTTTTCAACCTCCCCTACAGAGTCCTACACACGAAGACGGCTTTGAATCTTTTCATGAACATAGACAGGGACACCTGCGGAGCTCGGGCGGTGAAGCATTTGCCTTCCGCTCAGGTCAGGATCCCAGGTCCTACGTTATGATCCCAGCACCCTCGGACGGAGCCCCACTTCGGGCTCCTTGCGCGGCAGGAAGCCTGCTTCTCTGTCTGCCGTGCCCCCTGGCTTTTTCTCTGACAAAATCTTAAAAAAAAAAAAAAAAAAAAAAAAAAGAACAGACACATATTTTTAGTTGTTGACATTTACACAAAGCTAGCATATGTCTTGAAACAATTAGCCTACAGATTTATCGTTCACGCATGAAGATACAAAGTATTCTCCCCCGTGCATTAAGATACAAAGTATTCTTCCCCCAGTGCATGAAGATACAAAGTATTCTCCCACGTGTGAAGTCACATTCATGCGGATACCACACTGGGGCGAAATGACGCTTCTGTAGGTTTTCCTCAGTATGGGGCTTGCTTGATGGAAGCTAAGCTTCCAGCAACAATTTCTTAGGTCCAGTCAGTGTCCCGGAAACGTTATTTCCCACCCCCTCGCCCCCCAGAGATGGCATTTGGAACGGTCATCAATCTTCTGGCGTGGCATTTCACGTTGGACTCTGCTGGAAATGGGATGCCACGCGGTCAGCACTGATCCTGGACCCCCCTCAACCGCCCGGGCGACAGAACCAGCAGGCACGGTCGTCTCCTCTGACCGCTCACTGTGACGTTCCCGGGCGAGACAAAGATCACACGGACGCGGCTTGGAACAACGGCGCGACTCCCCCTCGGGAGGCAGCTGGGATCCAAAGCATCATTGTCCTTTCTCTTGTCTCCCCCCTTTATTTACAGAAAATAGATTTCAAGGCATCAGCATGGAAACGCTTTGACCCGTATCGGGTGCTTTATGCTCAGGACCCCTGGTGACTGAGGAAGACGAAGAAACAGGTCGAACGATGAAGGAGGAAGTCACCATGCCTACCTCCGCCGTACGACGGCGGGAACCCTACCTGCGGGAGGAAATCAGCACGGGAAAACCTAAAGGCCCACGCTCAAAGGACGTTTTTCAAAACAGGAGAGGCGCTGTTCTCACCCCTGGGGATTCCTCCCAATAGGGGTGATCAGGCCATGTCTAGAGACATTTTTAGTTCTCATGGCTGCAGGCATACTGGCTTCTACTGGACAGAGACAAAAGATGCTCTAAAATATCATAGAGAGCCCCAGACAGCCCCCCAGCACAGAGAACCACCCGCCCTGCCGACATGGAACAGCCCCCCCAGCACAGACAACCATCTGCGCAGCTTTCCACCAGAAAGGCATTGGTGTCACATGTCATCAGTACCACGGCGTACAAGCTATGCCCTCGAGTACAGGTCCAATAACCCCTGAGGTGGGTGTGACCACAGAGGTGGGGCAAGAAGCAGGAAGGGTAGCGAGGGGTCGTGATCAGTTTGTTCCAACCATCACGCACAGCAGCAGCGCGCACAGCAGTGATGGCTCCACTATAATTCCGGTGAGTGACGTGAAAATAAGCCTCTTCAGGCACGATTTACAGGCCAAGTTACAGTCACAGAACAAGAACACTGGAGACCAACAGGTTGCGCCTGCTTGATTATCAGGAACCCATACACCGATGAGTGGGTGAACTCACAAATCGCAAGCATGCTTCGGGACCCCGTCCTGTCTCTGTGTATCCGCGATTATCATGACTGTCGCTTACTTCCTCGTCTGTCTGTCCTGCTCCTGCCCCTCTCCGTTCATCTGCAAACCCCAACAGGGACTAAGAACAGAGTCCGCAACCACACCCCTGGTCCTTGAGCTGGACATGAGAAAAGCCCTGGAAATCAGAAAATGTTTGTAACCTCTCGTTGTACTTGGCAGCAAAACCCAACTTAAAGCGCATGGACATAGCAGATGGTGAACGTGCCAGCCTCAGCGAGCCACTGGTACCGCGCTTTGTCGCGACATCCGACATTTTCCTGTACTGGGAAAACGTCAAAAAGAGTTCAAGACACCCCATGAGTGGCGCTGAGAGGAAGGAGAGGAATCACCTGTCCCTGGCAGTAGCCAAGAAGTGTGGCCATCAGGGAAGTCTGCTTGGGCTGTGCCTCGGACGGAGGTCGTATAAGACGACGGTAAAGAGACGGAAAGGCAGGTTGTTGAATCTGGGTGACTGGTTTGCCACAGGATGACCAACCCTTCCAGTCTGTCCAGGACGGAGGGATCCCAGTGTTCAAACTGAGACAGCCCTGGGTAAACGTAGGTGAGCTGACTGCCCCCACTTATGTGCAAAGCTTGGCAGAATTAGAGATGGGACCACTGCAAGCCAAGTGTGAATGCTCAGGAAACAGACCAAAGGAGCTCAAGAAGCTCATGGAAACCCACGGTGAAAACCATCTTCTGAATAGGAAGGAGCAGAAGACAGCATTGAGGAATCTGAGAGGAGACGCTTAGTGGATGTCACAGGACGTGTCCTGAGGTCAAGTGAGGACAGAGGTCACCTTCCCTGCCAGCTGCTGCTTGTGTCAGTAACCAACGGCTCTCAGCTAAGTGTGTCTTTGGAAACTGCTCTCAGCCAGAGTGGACTGCCTTTCCCAAGGTGATGCCAACCCCCACCCTCCAGGTAACCATGGCTGGGTCCCCAAGGTGTACCCTCCTTGCTTCAAAGTAAGACAGCTCTGAGGGTCATACGACCTCCCGAACTCCCTCCGACACAGCCTGACATCTTTGTTGCAAGGGCATGACCATCCAACTTCTCCCTCTGCCTCATCCCCCTTACAAGTATGGATCCTAAGAACTCCCACCAGCACCACCAAAACCCCCTTGTCCCAGAATCTATTTCCTGGGACCGGACATAAGTCAGGAGCTGAAAATAGCTTTAATCTTGAATACATGTACATGGTACACATGGGTGAAACAGCTCCTTCTCCCCACCGAGCTATAATCCTAGGCAAACCCTCCAAAAACAATGGGAGGCGGGTCTTCAAGCCCACCTTCAGGGCCCCCAGGTGTGTCAACGCCTCAGGCAAAGGCAAGACAGAGCAGTCATTGACTAGAAAAACCCACAGTCAAAATGACTATAGTGTGAACTCAATTTACTGATTCAACATCATTCAAAGAAAGGCTTCGCAGAAAATATTTTCCGAGTAATCCAAGAGCCAGCACATCAATAACAAATAAGCTGGGCTAGGAGTCAGCCGTGAAATTGTAGAGATTCTCATGGTCCCGCTCATATATTTCTTGTGAAATGTAGTGCTCTAGGTACTTACTTATTCTTTAATGTGAAATCTGTGATAAGGCCTTCGGACTGAGGAATTTTGCATTCTAGGAAGAGCCAATAAGCATTTTCTTCAACTGGATGTTTGCTACACTAATAACCACAAGGATAACAGCGGTATTAATGATCATGGTGTTCTGAGTCAGAGTGGGGAAAAAATCCCATTAAATAAAATCTTTAAAAAAAAAAACAATCCCATAGAACACAGTTGGGTAACATAGAATCTGTGGGCCAAACAGCCCACTGTCTATTTTTGTAGATAAGGTGTTACATGAACACAGTCACATCTATGCCTTTATGAACCACCCATGACTACGTCTCCACTGCTATCACATCCGACCCTCACAGCCAACAACATCGACCATGTGGCCCCATACGGAACAGGCTGCCAACCCCTGACCCAGATATGGTGAAAATGGGACCTGTTGATTGTTGGTCTCAGGAGGCAGAGATGATGGTGGTCGGACAAGACGGATGACAATGAAAGATGTCTTTTAGAGGCTTGCCTTTTCCACGAATGGTCATTTGTCTCTGGAGAACCCTGTCCCCAAGTCATGATGACATGGCCAACTACTACAGAATGACGGCCCTGTGGGACCCCTGAATTACCTGCTTCTTGAAAACCAATCAAGCATCCAGATATCATAAACATATATTACAGGGATACACCCCGGAATAGTATTTATCTCGACTTGGCTGCATCCGATGTTTTTCCTAGAAACTTAGGTTTTTAGGGTATTGATGATCTATCAGCATACAATTTCATTTATTATTACTAGAGGACTATATAAATATACTTTCAGTGAAAATTACAGCCCTTGTTGTCTTCAAACACCCCGCCTGGAGGGACAGCCATCCGTTCTTCTGCGGGAATATTCATGTGTTTGCTTACGGAGGGCTGCCCTCACTTGCCGCGGTGTTCTGTGAGACATGCCCAACGCATGCATCATCCTTCTAAAATAAGCATGACTCTGAATTCCCCACATACATCTGGCTCTAAGGCCTCCAGATAAGGGAACTGTAGACGCACATCGATATTCAGCATCCGCTGGGAGCTTGTGTTACCCAGGACTGTGGGAAGGCTGGAAGTTTAATCAGAGTGAGTCATCAAGCTGTCGCTCTATACGGGAGGAACATCTGCACTTACACAACCAAGTCAGACAGATGCATTCCTAATTCACAGAAGCCCCTCTCCTGCACCAGCGAATTTTTCAATGGCTGCGTACGATGGGAAAACAAGGAAACTTACGTTGTATTTCCCACTTTATGTAGCAGATACTGAGTCATGTTGCTGGAAGGCTGGGTTTATCACATTTTTTTTTTTAAAGAGTTTATTTATTTGAGAGAGAGAGAGAGAGGAAGAACACAGAGGGAGCATGAGACGTAGAAGCAGACTCCCCCTGTGAGGAGAGAGCTCGATGTGGGGCTCAGTCCCAAGACCCCGACATCACGACCTGAGCCAGAGGCAGAAGCTTCCCGACTGAGCCACCGAGGCATCCCAGGCTGGGTTGATTTCAGACCCATAATCTAAAATTCTAGAATTTTTAGTACTCGAGTCAAACTATAAAGTAGGTTTTATGCCTGAAATAGAGCTGAGTTTTACAGATTTATGACACAAAACAAATTCAGCTAAACAAAATAATGGTGACCCAATGGGGGAAGACAATACAATTGTCTCTTGTGTTGTTGGGTTGGTTTCAAACTCGCCAGACATGGTGACTTGTGTTGCCTTAATTTTACTCAGGCCACCTTTCGGCATGCTCTGGATGGAACAGTTGTTACTGTCTTTAATGTATTTAATTATAATCTTGATAGGGCCAGTTGGTGATTTGATATTTCAAAAAAAAAAAAAAAAACCAACAACAGTACTGGAATCAGCGATTCTTATCCATGTGCTATATAAAGGAATATCTCCATTAGCAAAAGTCTACTAACTCTTGCAATTAGCATGTGCTGTAATCTGTTTTGTGTGCTGTAGGTAGTATTAGGAACTGCAGCTATGGAATGAAGCATGGCGAGGTACGAATCCCAGTCCTATGACTTACTAACTGTGTAGTCATTCAGATGATCTTGGGTGAGTGACTTTGCACCTCTGAGTCTCAGCACTGGGTGGGAGTCACACTTCCTCTCCCTCAATTGAGTAAACCATGTTCCCGGTGGAGGCCACATCAGTGTATTTACAAGGTTCTGAAGGTTGTGCACAGCCGCAGAGCGGGTTTCACAAAATGTCTGATGGATTTATGTCTTAAATTAGGTTATACAATGAGGTCCAGAGATTCCTCCTGGGGAACTCTGAATAGTCTTAGGGTAACCATACGTTTAACACAGATTTGGACATGAGGAGCTGTGAGACAGGATTTCTTTAAAATATCAACTTGTATAAAGACTATGAAAAAGAAGGACTAAGATACAACACATACACACAGTTGTCAGCAATCCCTGGTGTGCCTTGCCCTGGAGATGCAGAGCTCTAACCTCTGTCTCCATTGGCACGAGGACTTCCCTCTACCTGTCTGCACATCACTCCACACCCCTACGTGTCTGTCCAGGAGTCTCATTATAAGGACACCAGCCCTGCTGGCTTGGAGCCCTTCTCACTGCACTATGACCTCATCTTAACTTTACTATTATCTCTTTCCATCTGCAATGACTCTATTTCCAAAGAATGTCATGTGCTGAGGTTCCAGGAATAATGTGGTTTGGAGGGATCACTCCTCAACCCATGAGAAGCAGCTTTCTTCTTTAGGAATGGAGGGGTGTTGGCAGTAGGCAAGGAGCACACACGTGGTCTGAAGGCAGGCCCCACACACCACCAAAGCTTCTCAGCAGTCAACACAGGGCAAGTGCCCTGAAGTCTGGTGCTACTGCATCTCTGGAAAATGCCTGGTCTGACCTATTCCTGGCAAACAGCTCAGCCCCCACAGAAGGGTGCGCCCAACACACTCAGGAGACAACCCCAAAGCACCAGGTTCCGGGGAACAGGGGACACTGCACCACAGGGCACTACAGAACCTCTTCTACATCAGGCCACTCTTTCCAAGGGCAGGAAAGAGAGCTGACTTTTCTAACATCCAGAAAAAGACAGTGAGCTAGACAAACTGAAGAGACAGAGGAATATGTCCCCAATGGAGAAAGAGGACAAAAATCACAGCAAGAAAGCTAAACAAAATGGAGACAAGCAATCTGTATGCTAGAGAATTTCAAGTCATGGTCATAAAGATACCCCCTGGCCTTGAGAAAAGAGTAGAGGATCTTGGTAGGACCCTCAACAATGAGACGGACAACAAAAAGAACCAATCAGAGATGAAGAACTCAAGAACTGAAATTAGAAATACACTAGAAGAAATAAAGAGTGGACTAGAGGCAGCAAAAGAATGAATCAGTACGCTGCTCGCTGGAGTAATGGAAAGCAATCAAACTGAGCGAGTGGGAGAAAAATAATAATAAAAAATGAAAACAGACTAAGGGAACTCAGTGACTCCATCAGGTGTAGTAACATTGGCATGATAGGGACCCCCGAAGGAGAAGACAGAGAGAATGAGGCAGAGAACATATCTGAAGAAGCTGTAAACTTTCTAATAGCTATAAATCCAGATCAGGAGGCACAGAGATCACCCAACAAAATCAACCTAAGATGTCCACCCAAACATACACAGTAATTAAAATGGCAAAAGTCGGGATAAAGAGAGAATTCTAAAAGCAGCAAGAAGACAACAGATACCTACAAGGAGAACCCCATAAAGCTAGCAGTGGATTTCTCAGCAGAAACTCTGCAGGCCAGAAGAGACTGGCAGGATACATTCCAAGCCCTGAAAATTAAAACAAAACAAAACAAAACAACAACCAAATAAAAACCACAGCCATGGATACTCTATCCAGCAAGGCTGTCATTCAGAATAGGAAAGATAAAGAGTTTCCCAGACAAACAAACGTTAAAGCAATGCATTGCCACGAAACAAGCCTTACGAGAAATGCTGAAGGGAACTCCTTGAGTGGAGAGGAAGGATTCTCAGGAGGAGAAGAAAAGTAGGAAGCTTTACAGAAGCTGTAAAATCCAATATATCTATAAAACTCCGTCAAGGGATCCACAAAATAAAAGGATGTAAAGTATGAGACCTTATACCTAAAAGATGGGCGAGAGAAAAGAATGGGTATAAACTCAAGGGGCCATGGATGCCATGTAGACTGGTATATGCATAAGATGGTATCTGTACACCTAATGGTAACCACAAATCAAAAACCAGAAAAAGATGGGCAAAAAAATTAAATAAATAAAGAGCAAGGGACCTACTACGTACATCCCTCAAGAAAGCTAGCCAGCCCTGAGAGAAAACAGGAGAAGAAGCGAACAAAGAAGAACTAGGACAACCAGAACACCAGCAACAAGAGGGCAATTAGGGCACACGGATCAAGAATTACTTTGAATGTGAATGGGCTGAAAGCTCTGATCAAAAGGCCTAGGGCGGATGGGACGGAGAAAAAAGCAGGACCCATCTGTACGCAGCCTACAAGAAACTCATTTCAGAGCTACAGATGCCTGCAGACTGAGCATGAAGGAACCGAAAAGCATTTATCACACGAACGGCGGTGAAAACAGAGCTGGGGCAGCGGTCCATACATCAGACAAACGACAGTGTGAAACAGAGACTGTGTCAAGAGGCAAAGAAAGACCCTGTAGAAGTGTAAAGGGGAAAATCCAGAAAAAGGATATAATAATTCTAAATATGTATGCATCCAACATGGGAGAACCCAAATATATGAACGCAGCCAATAACAAATATAAAGGAAGTAAGTAATAATAATACAATAAGAATACGGAACTTTTGGGCACCTGGGGGTCTCCGTCGGTCGATTAAGCATCTGCCTTTGGCTCAGGTCATGGTGCCAGGGTCCTGGGATCGAGCCCCGCATCCGGCTCCCTGCTTAGTGAGGAGCCTGCTTTCTCTCTTTCCCTCTGCCTGCCGTTCCCCCTGCTTGTGATCTCTCTCTGGCGCTCACTCTCTCTAACTCTCTCTCTCTCTCAAATAAACTATTTAAAAAAAGAGTAGAGAACTTTAAGGCCCCACTTACATCAATGGATAGATCATCCAAATTGAAAATCAAGAAGGAAATGGTGGCTTTGAATGACACATTGAACCCCACACATCTAACAGATACATTCAGAACATTTCATCCTAAAATAGCAGAATACACAATCTTTTCAAGAGCACACAGGACTTTCTCCAGAACAGACTGCTTATCAGGCCACAAGACAAGTCTCAACAGATTCATCAAAATAAAATGTGTGAAATCAAAATAAAATGCTTCTTCTCAGCAAAGGAAACCATCCACAAAATAAAAAGAGGACCTCCTGAACGTGAGAACATATTTACAAAGGACATATCCAATATTTTGGTCAGTGTCCAAAATATATAAAGAACCTATACAACTCAACACACAAACAAACAAATAACCCAACTTTAAAAAATGGGCGGAAGACATGAACAGACATTTCTCCAAAGGGATGGGCAACAGACACAGGGAAAGAGGCTCAACGTCACTCATCATCAGGGAAATGCACATCGAAACCACAATGAGATTCCACCCCACGCCTGTCAGAATGGCTAAAGTCAACAACACAAGCAACAAAAGCTGCTGGCGAGGACGTGGGGAGAAAGGAACCCTCCTACACTGTTGCTGGGAACGCACACGGACACAGCCACCGTGGAACACAGTACGGAAGTTCCTCAAAGAATTAAAAGTAGAATTGCCGTAGGATCCAGTAATTCTACTACTGGGTGTTCACCCAAAGAACACCAAAGCACTAACTTGGAAAGATACGTGCAGCCCAATGTTTCCTGTAGCATGGCTTTTAACGGCCAAATCCTAGAAGTAACCCAACTACCCACTGGGAGAGGAATGGATAAAGTAAGTGTGGTGTGTGTGTGTGTGTGTGTATGTGTGTGTGTGCACACGTGCATGTAAGCATGTGGGCATGCATACCTATGGTGGCCTAAGAAACAGACCGTGCACTCTACAGAGCACACCAATGGTCACCCAAGGGCAGGAGGTTGGGGGCATGGTGGAAACTGCTAAAGGGATGATGAGATGCCCTTGTTGGGATGAGCCCTGTCAGTACAGAATCACTGACCCTCTGGACTGGACACCTGAAACTAATAGGACACTGTAGCTTAACTGTATTGGAATAACGAAAAAAAGAAAGAAAGAAAAAAAACCTAAGAAAGATACATGGGTGTCCCTAGTTCTCCCTCCTAGAGCCAAGGAGTTGGCAGATGGGTAGGGAAGCTGGTATGTGGACGCGGCACATACGTTTTTCTCGTGCCTATGGGCTGCCCCATGTCTCCTGCCGTTATTTCCAGTTTCTCAAACCAGCTCCCCCCAGCCCACCCCAGCGAGCCCATATAGTCCACAGGCATCCATGTTCATTCAAACCACTTTCCTACCCAACAGTGCACCCATCCCTCCGAGTACACGTGGTGTTTATGGAAAGACGACCTCCCCTGCTGACCGGTAACAGGACCTGAGATGTCAAAGGTCAAAACTCACACCGGAATCCATTTCGGAGTCCAGTCAGGCGCACTGGCCCAAAAGCCACCCCAGATGCTTGGATGGAGATAGGCCACGGTGAGGAAGAACCACCCCGTGGTGGGGCCAGGGAGGGGGTGCCCGGTCCTGGGCACTGGGGGGCACATGATGAATACTGAGTGACACCTACTGTATGCACAGGGGTGCTAGTTCACCTGGCTTCCTCACGGTTAGCTCCAGAAGGTCTCTGGTGCCGACTGTGGGACGCAGGGCTGAGTCCCTGCCTCCTGGGAGGCAGGGTCGGACAGTCATGGACTTTATGGCCAGAGAGAGAAACCCAATATGGCACAGCATTCACAATGACTGAACCTAGGATCATCTGTACATCCTTCCTCTCTGTGAGAAAGGACGGTTCGTAACTGAAAAGAAGGATGTCAGAACGCTCATTCTTTCCTGTGACACAGAAATGGCGGAAATGTTGTGACCTGCAAGTGGAGTAAATCCTTAAAAAACAGAGTAACAAAGTTAAATACATTTGTCTCTTAGGAGGCCATCTCTCTGGCATCAACCTCTAGGACAAACGTCATCTCAGCCGTGACGGCCGTGAAACGCCATGATGTTGCTGTGAGGTCGTGATCTGCTGGGGGTCTGCTGACAGTGGTCAGCGGTGTGGCTGTGGCCCATGGGCCACCCGTTAGGGACCTGCATGGGAGCACACCAGTAGGTCTTTGCAGATCCCTGTCCTTCATCAGGCCGCACTGTTCAACTGCTGAGGCTCACCCCTCGGAGACAGTTGCCTTCCCAGATGGCTCCCTGAAACAGTGTCTGAAACTCTTCACCATTACCCTTTCTTGGCCTGACCTCATCCTATTTACGGGCATTTTCACGAGAACAGCGTCAACAAACAGGGTTCCGTTCTACCCCAGGGACCCAGCAGTTGGCCGACGGGTGTCCATAGTGTTAATATTCTATATCAAACACGACACTCTACTGAATTAATATGGGTAGGACTCTGAACACACAGATGGCTACACACCTTCTACCACGGAATACAGTCCCTTTTTCTTGGGTAGACACGCTCGCCCTGCCAACTCAAACAGGAAGGGTTTCGTGGGTGGACGTTAAGCACCCCCTCTCTACAGGCACGGGGAAATCAGGACATTGACAGTCACTCCAGCCATGGAAAACACCAGCTTCGGGCTTTGCTCGCAGGTACTGGGCCAGTGAGTGGTGTCTGACTTACGAGGGCGGTTTGGTTTATCAACTTCCAAGTGCAGGTTTTACAAAGTGATGTAGAGGCAGATTCATAATTACTCGCTTTCGGTGTAAAATTATTAATTGTGGGTGGCCGGGGGTGAATTTATAGCACACGCCAGCTCTCTCAGGTGAAGACTGTTATAAATGACCTAATACCTGAGGCGCACCCCCAGCCCTTAAAAGCGCAGCGCCATTCATTCAATGAATGAACCGGCATTTACAACCTGATGCAAACTCAGGGCACTGAGTCTGGAGACCCACACAGGCTGGGTCCTGCTCAAGGTTGCAGGTAGAGCAGCTCAAAGCCCAGCAGGACCCCACACCTCGACTATCCACCCTTCCTCCCGCGATGCCTTGGCCACTCATGAGAGCAGAGAGTGACTCCTCTGCTACCTTATGCTCACCAAGAACAGATTTTATCCAGTGGAAGCACTGACGTCTCCTGCTTCCTCCCCCGCTGGGTTTAGAAACCAGAGACCCCGGGTTGGGATGTCCATGCCATCCGTGGAAATAGGGAGGAAAGCAGAGGTCAATGGCTGGAAGGAGCGAACTCTTGAGAAGTTTTTCAGGAAAGGAAGAGAGAGGACCAAGGTTTGACAGAAAGGAATGTGATCAGAGGCAATAGCAGGGAGGGGAAAACCAACAGACTCAGATGCCCCAGCCAGGTGATGCCCTCGCCAGGTGGTGTCCCAACCAGGTGATGCCCCAGCTGCACCTGCCGGGGGCATGCAGATTAGGAAAAGTGGCCTTCGCTGAGGTCCTCATTGGGCTGAGGCCCTCACTGGGCCTCCAACAAAATCTCTCTCCCTCCCCCAAAGTAAGCTCCATTAAAAATCATAAAATAAACACCCAAAGACAAGGTCACTGAACAGAGTTAGTTCTTTTTAGCACTGATGCTCTAGTAGCTTAAAAAAAAAAAAAATTTATCATAGCCCACGATGATGAGCATTGTTATTTGAAAGGTTTTTGCATGGTTAGAGTGAATCCATTTGCAGTAAACCTTTGTCTCTCTTTGCATCCATAGATGTCCCTGAATGGGCTCAAGAACCCTGACCCGAGGAAAATGTCTCTTTTGCCTAAGATCAATGCAGGAAGAGACGGCAGAAAAAGTGAACTTTGGCACTACCTGTCCGTGGACACACAGGTATTACTTACTCAATAATTTCCTTTTAGCAAGCAATGGCGGTAGGTTGTTCATGGACTCCTGGACGCATAAATAGCTAAGTGACAGACTCACGGAAAACTAATCAAGGTCTATTCTAATTTTTATTTATTTATGTGCGAGACAGTGCGTGTGCGTGCCCACCCGCTGGGCAGCATGGGGAGAGAGAGAACCTCAGGCAGACTCCACACTGAGCACAGAGCCTGACACAGGGCTCGATCTCACACCCTCGAGATCACGACTGGAGCCTTAAACAAGAGTCAGACCTTTAACTGACTGAGCCACCCTGGTGCCCCAAGGTCTATTTTTACAACAACCTACCTCAATGAAACCCAATGATGGCCACACCCTGATCCCTACAAATAGGTGAATGTCACCTTACATGGCAAGAGGGACTTGGCAAGCGTGATAAAGGTAAGGACCTTGAGATGGGGAGATGGTCTTGGATGATCTCAGTCCAATATCTTTCATAAAGACTGAAGTCTTTATGAAAAGGGAGGTGGTTGGAGCAGACTCAGAGAAGGGGACATGAGAAGGGAAATAACAGGCTGCAGGAAATGAGGAAGGGGTTTCGAGCTACGAACGCAGGTGTCTCCTGGAAGCTGGGAAAGATCAGGAAACAGCATCTCCCTTGGAGAAGGTGCCAATACCTTGATTATAGGATTTCTGACCTAAACCTAGCAAACGCCCAGGCTTCCCTAGGTCTGATGCAGTGGGAGTGCTGTTCTGTCCAAGGGCGTGGAAATTCAATCAAGGTAGACCACAGAGCACCAAGGGAGTATTTTGACCAGTGCCTTTCGGGGTTTTGGTCTTCCTGACCTTCTACGGGGAAGGGAAGCCATTCATTTCATGATGGTCTCCGTCTTCCCTGACCTCACATGCATTGCCTTTCAAGGTCTAGGTTTGTGGCCATCGTGCATCCTGCTTTCTTTAACTCCCCGTGCTGGGCCCTTTGTGACTTTGTGATTTTAATGGCAGACAATGCTGTTTGAGTACTTCCTAACACGGGAGTCATTCTGTTTCAGAGTCCCCGGCCAGGAGAGAACATCTATATTTTTCTCTAAATGACTCTAAGCCCCAGGGCACAAGCCGAACAAAGTACGTTGGTCATTGACGATTACAGATTTTCAAAGAGAATGGTCACTTCTTGCCGAGGATACCATCGCTTGCGCTTCATCAACCGATTCCTCCATGTTTATCACGGCCAATTTCAGCACAGTATTTCATCGGCAGCATGAAGTTTGCAGAAAGAAAAGGGTTTACCACATATTCAGCTTTTCGCTGGGCAGGACTCCACTCCTGCTGAAGTCCACTCGCTGAAGTCTCAGGTCACCAAGAGATCAGGCTTCTCTGCCAATTTTGTGATGCTTCGGTAACAACTCATTACTCACTGTCCGGATCAGGCCTGCTGGTCGACTGCCCCCAGTCACATCATCCTGGCTTTTTGCTCTTGAAAACCCCCCAGCACGTTCCCATGTCCAGATTGAAAGTCTTGGGTTTTATTCACAACGGTGCCGTTGGCCTACACCCAGTGCCTTTCCCTTACCCTTATTATTAACTGTGCATTTTGAGAAAACCGTGCATCTGTTAAGACGACAGTAGTCGGAGATGTACAAGTCACGGAGGTCTCATTGATGGGTGCCTTGGTTAGCTTGAGGGAAAATCAGTCTGAAGGGCCCGAGAGCAGGAAGGAACGCCAGACACATTTCCTTGGGAAATAACCAGAGAGAGAAGGAGAAACCAGGAACATCAGCAGAAGAGGGGTTATGCGATTTCACGGAAAGGCTGACGAGGGCACACATTCCGAGCAGGGTCACAGAGACACGCAGCACGCAGACCTTTCATTTCCTCATGCCTGAGCGACTGAGTTCTGGGTCTTTCTCCGACAATGATCATAGGTTCATGCCATCGAGTGATGTTTCAACAGCCCAAGGGCAACATTCCTGTGCCGTGGGTTCAAAGAAATTGGAGGAAAGCTAGAGAAATGTGCCTCTGAGAACAGCTGCTCAGACAGGGAATGGTAGTGGGGCTGGGGAAGTGGGCACGGAGCGTCTCTCTGGGGTGATGAGCATGTTCTTAAACCGACCTCAGGAGCTCACGTGACTTGGTGCCCTGATAAAGAACCACTGAATCGTACACGTGGGTGAATTAAAATGATATGGAAAATGTGCCACCACCCCTGTAGGCACCCATTTCACCAACTAAAAGAAAAATAAGAAGACAGTGCATTTGTTAAAACAAATACATCTGTTGAGATGAGCGGTCGTCCTCATGGGCCCCGTGAATGGCCCAGGAGTTGGATGTTGTCCAATTCTTACTCTCTTTCTGCTACATGTGAATGTGCAGACAGGACTGCACATTGTCCCGATGTCTCTGGAGGTCTACAGTCCTGCATCTCACCTGGTTTAGGAGATCTAGTCTTGGAAGGATCTCACCTGCTTTAGGAGACCTGGTCTTGCAAGGATCTCACCTGCTTTAGGAGACCTAGTCTTGCAAGGAGAATCTGATGGATACTGTTGCCCTGATCGCTTCGCCTGCCTCTTACAACGGATGCTCCCACACACACCGTCTAGTTTGGTCTTCGCGGCGTGCGGGTGAAGGTGCAAAGGGTCTGCGCAGTGCACCTGCAAGTTGAGTGGGCAGCTTCCTAAGACACCAGCAGGAGAGGAAGCAGCTGGGAGATACCACCATTTGGAAAGAGCTCCACCAGGGTCTCCTGCAGGCACCACAGCTGGGCCAGAGAACCAACATGGTGGGGAGAGGCCAAGGTCTGAGTAGAGAAGTCACCAAGGTGTGAGCAGAGAACAGAAAAGCAAAGCCTGTGACACACAGAGTAGATGACAGGGATGAGGGAGCAGGAGGCTGGCTGAAGACAAAGCAAAAGCTGGCACCTTGCACCCCCTCTCCACTAGCTCCCCTAGGTAATCTGTGTGACATTCCTCAGGCACCCCTGACCGCCATAAGCGGAAAAACAAATAGTTAACTTGCAGAAATCACAATCCTACGAGACAGGAACCTCCCTTGGTTTACAGATGTCCTAGAGATTTACAACAAAAATGTTACCTTATCAATAGCACAATTTCCAGAGGCAATTGAGGCTCAGTTCCTCAAGCCCTAAGGTCACCCTCCCCTCCATAAACAAAACTGAAGGAGGCTAAGTAGAAAGAAATGTAAATATAGTTACATCTCTTCTGAACCTAAATCTCACTAACAAAGACGCTTGATAGCAGGAATGTGACATCCCACCAGGAACCTCTCCACTATCTTGATGTTAATGGGGGGGGGGGGGGAGACAACACTGATCAAGCCTCAAGGCCTCCTATCCCGCACTATGTAGGCCCTCTTTAGCATCTGAAAGTTCTGTTGAAACCTCTCTTCCCCTCACCTTCCTCCAACCGCAGGGTACAGAACCTGCCATCCCTCACAACCCCAGGCAGCCGCTCTTCCTGCCCACGGGTCCTGTCCCCGTGCTTTCATAAACCACCATTTTGCACCAAAGATGTCTCAAGAATTCTTTCCTGGTCATCGGCTCCGGACCTCAGCCCACCGAACCTCACCTAGGTTCTAGAACTTCATCAGCAGGATCCAGAAAGGAGGCAACGGTCCAGGCAAGTGGCTCAGGCCCACGTTCAGCAAAGTGTGCGGCTTCTGGGAGGCGTTCTAACTCTGAGCAGCCGTGGGCGGCAGGGCCATGGCTGCTTAAAGGGACTACAGACGTCTGGGGGCAGGCGGGTGCTGTTCATTCCTCCTCTTCCAAAGACAGGCACCTGATGCTCTCACAGTTCGTGGAAAGCCCAAAGTCATGTTATTTTTATTTTTAATTATTTTTATGAACATAGAATGTATTATTAGCCCCAGGGGTACAGGTCTGTAAATCGTCAGACTTACATACTTTACAGCACTCACCATAGCACAAACCCTCCTCAATGTCCGTCCCCCAGCCACCCCAAAGTCACAGTTTTTAGGGAGACATCCAAAGGAAGAACAACATCTCCCAGATGATAGCCTGGTCATGGTAGAAGTTCTTTAATCAACGCATAGTTTTATTATCAAAAGGCTGTCAGAACTGTCCATTTTCTCCGGTCCAATTTACTGAAGTTCGATTCTTCCTCTGTCACACATCGGAAAGGGACCAAGAGCCCTCTTTCTAAACACGCTTCCTAGGAGTGTGGCAGTGACCCGTCAGCTGTGGCTTCCAACCACCCTGAGAGAAATGCTGCTCCAGGATCTCTGTTCTTGTAACCCGCCGGGTAAAGGCAGCGGTAGGGATCCTTGCCAGAAACGAGATGTGTTTCCCGTGTGAGATGATGATGTCTGTGCGCCCATGACAAAGCATGTGCCATAGGGAAAACCCTCTCGGGGGAGGACCCCTGCACGAGGACGCTACAGGCCTGTTTAAAAAAAAAGTGGGGGGACGATCCTAATTCTATGAATATAGTAAATAATGATTGGCCGCCCTGCAAGGTATTTCTGAATGTTGGTAGAAAAATAGAAAAAGGCCACACAAAATGATTCCAAGTATCCTTAACATCCAGCTATCACAGATCGAAACGATGTTCGCCTCCCCACCTTCGGTCAGCCCTTGAACCAAGTCGAAATAATTATACTCCACGTGTTATTTTATACACAAGGTTCGTTCGGTCTAAAAGATGCAAACATGAAATGCACGACTTCAACGAGTATCGCACGACTAGCGCTTCCGTTGGAAAACCCTGCATGGCAGGTACGTCCGAGGGCAGCTGGGACCGTGGGGGCTTTCCATGCTTCTTTACAGAAAGCCCCAGGAGTCACCAGTATTGATCCCCGCAGTGGATCCCATCAGATCTGTAATTAGGTTCCCATGGACATGCCGCATACCGCACCGTACCGTGAGCTGTTTCATGGCCTAATTACTGGCTGGGCAGTGGCCAGGAGCACCATTTGCTGAGGATAATTTGTAATTAGTCACTCAGCCACTTCTCGGCTATTATGTCTAATAAAATCCCTCATCTCCTCATTTGTCAGCGGGATGCAGCTGTATCAAAGGCGAGGAGACGGGCGTCAGAGTGCATGTCAGTGAGGACAGTGAGCCCAAACCTAACGGCCCCCAGGAACGGGGAGCTTGAATATTCTTACGGTGATGGTGCTCTGTCCTCAGAACCTCTGGCTCTGTCCCCAAAGGCGGGGGTGACACGCTGCGGCGGGAGGGGTGTGACATCAGAAGAAAGGTGACCCAGCTTGGAGAACTGGCAGGTGGGCAGTGGGTCGCCACTCACCCTGTTGGCTCCTGGTTCCATGGCTGATTCGACTTTCCTACTCACCATCATGGAAACGCAGCACCGTCCCGGAAGGCCAGCCCGCTATGGGACTGGGCATGGCCCTCATGGATTTTTAAGCCTGGGAAGGTGGTCCCAACTGTGGCCGCAGTGGCATGGGTCTGGATGGTCCACCTGGACCCCCGGGCCTGTGTGAGGCTGCTATGTCCCTTCATGAGCTAGGAAGCATGCAGTCAGTTCTGCCCATCGGTGGCTGTCTCCTGGGACTCCCTGTCCCATTCATGACTCCTTGGCCCCCGCCCTCTAATAAGCCACAGGGCAGACAGAAACAAGTCCGAGCAGTGCTCGTAATAAATGCTGAGGGTTTGCCAGTGGCCCATTCACAGCTGAACGCAAGCCTCCTCAACACAAGTTCAGACAGGAAACACTGTAATTCTGCCTCCTGGGGCTGCTCAGCACAACAGACCAGATTCTCTGGGAGGAGGACCTGGACACGGAACAGCTATGCAAAGCTGCGGTGGACACCGGCACGGGGATAGCTCAGAGTCACGCACACCCACCAGGGGACCTGCCGATTCTGCTTCCGAGTGGACACCTCTGGCCACTGAATGTGGGATCAGAAATGGGCAACTGTACACCCACGTGCAAACAGCACTACGCACAGCAGCCAAAAGCTACAAACCAACCTTCCGTGCACAGATCAATGCAGAGACTTAATACAATGTATCCATACAGGACTGTGATTCAGCCATCAAGTGCAACAAAATATCGATACCTCTCCAGCACAGATGAACCTACAGCGCCAGGTGCGTGCTCCCGCAGAAGCCAGTCCCCAAAGCCCACATAGCAGGAGGCTCGGTTTCTGCCGAATGTCCAGAATTTCCAAACGCTCAGAGACGGAAGCGATATCTGTGGTCACCAAGGGCTGAGAGGAGTGGGGCTGGGGTTTGGGGGAATGATTTATGAAGTATCAGAACTAGATAGAAAGCGGATGAATGCAGGAACTGTCCCTGAGTTCCGCTCTTTACCATGCTTAATTGTACATTCTGTGACTTTCACCCCAATAAAAAAAGCCTTGAAGATGTAACTGAAGCTGAAGCTTATTTAAAAGAAAAAGCAGGGTACCTGGGTGGCTCAGTGGGTTAAAGCCTCTGCCTTCGGCTCAGGTCATGATCCCAGGGTCCTGGGATCGAGCCCCACATTGGACTCTCTGCTCAGCGATGAGCCTGCTTCCCTTCCTCTCTCTCTCTGCCTCCCTCTCTGCCTGCTTCTGATCTGGGCCAAATAAATTAAAAAAAAAAAAAAATTAAAAAGAGAAAAGAAAAACCATATCCACCCTGCCTTCTGCTATCAATTCTGATCGTGTGAATTTACATCCACAAATTGAGACGTGCACAAAGGCTGAACCCCTAGTGTGAGTGCGGGTAGGGTTCTAGGGTACAACAGGTGGGGTTGGGAGACCCCCCTCCCCCCTCCCTGGGTGAGCCTATATTCCAATGAACATACAAGGCAAGGACAGATGGATGACAAGGGGTGACACCGGGGTGGGGGGTGTTCACATAAGAATTCCTAATCAGTGAGAAAGCCCGGGCCCGTGCATGGCCCCATGAGATGGTGTGTAAGCTCCCAGGCTCACCGTGCCAGATGCTGGGGGGTCCCCTGCACTAAAGGAGAGCCACGGGGAGTCCACAGACACCTCATCAAGCCTGCCCCCACAGAAGGGTGCTACCTGATCACTGCACCTTTTCAGACGGCCCAACAGCCCCCAGGCATGATCCTGAGCAGGATGGGGACAGCTCTGTGATGGGCAAGAACAGATGCCGGCATTACACCGTGAAATAGCCCACCATGCATCGGGCCCTCCATCCTCCAACAAACATATGTTCATCCTCCAATGAACATAAATGATGTTAACATGAGCTAATGGCCACCAGTACCGACAACCTTGGCACAGACGTCTCCAAATGTGTGCTGGTTAACTAGCTCATTTGGTTCCTGGAGCACGTTTTTCCTCACGCTGTTTAGGTTTCCAGCTCCACACACACCTCCCCTTCTCCGTTGAGGACAGAATTCTAAGATAGCCTCTCTGCTTTCAGCCCCGGGTACCCACACTTTTGTGAGACCTTCTCCTCTTGAGAGACCCGTGATGTCCTCCGAACCAACAGGATATGACAAAAGCAAAGCACGTTGCCTGTGTGATGGAGTTCTCTGACCGGCTGACTCTATGCTAGCCAAAAGGGACTTTATCGTGGGTGGAGCTGGCGTAATCAGACGAGTTGCTGAAAGCAGATTCCAAAATAGAGACCTTTTCCTGCAGGCCTTGATGAAACACTCATGGTGTGCAATGCCTACAGGGACCCACCGTCCCTGGGAACTAAGGGCTTCCGTCCTATAATCACAAGGAACTAGACAGGCCAACGCCCTGAGCGAGGGGCTTGGAGGAGGATCTCAAGGTCCAGCCAACACAATCCCAGGCAAAGCTTTGATGCAGCCTTGTAAGACCCTGAGCAGAGGACCCAGATAAACCGTGTCCACACACCTGACCTACAGCTGATACCGTGACACAATCAGGGAGCAGTATTGTGAGCCATGACATTTGGGAGAATTTGCTGGGCTGCCATGGAAATTAACCACGACAGCAATTTGCGTCCAAAGTATGTGCAAAATCGTGATAATACCACAGAGTTTAACCAGGATGCAACACCAGCTGTGCTCAGATCCAGTAGTCAGCCGCCATCGGCAACCAGAAAGGACAGCTACGGCTCGTGTCAATCAGCCTTACAAAAATCCAGCCCGAAATCCCGCAGCTCTTCCTCTGGTTCTGTGACCTTCCCACACACGCAACTAGAAAATCCCTGTCCATCTATAAAATAGAACAGAATTCTGCCATAAAGTGGAATGAAGTCCTGAGACCTGCTACCGTATGGATGAACCTCAAAAATGAGATGTGGCAGGGGACAAGGCACGGTGTAGGACTTTGTTTACAGGGAATGTCCTTGATGAGCAAATACACAGTCATTTGCGATTACCAAGCCCTGTGGGCAGAAGGAATGGGGGCCTGGGGAATGACTTAGCAAGGTCTAGAAGTGGAATGAACTCAATGCCTCTGAGCTACGTCTTTACAATGGTTATTTGTATGCTATGTGAATTTCACCCAATTTAAAAAAAAAAAATTAACAAGAGATACCAAAGCTGAAGCTTATGATGGGGCGGCCACATGAGTTCCTAACTTGCAACCTAAGACCTCCTGAGTCACGTACCCAACTCTAGACAGCTGCCATTATAACCTCCTTGCTGACGGCACTTGTCCCTTGGACTACTTTACAACCTGAAGGTGTCCAGCAGTCCACCGCACGGTGAGGACTGTCGTGAGTCATCCCCGTGACATGTGAATTACTTGATATGGCCCAGAATGTCCAGGAAGCAGAAGGCTTCTGACACCCCCTGGATGAGTCGTGCATGTCGCGTGTGACAATATAGTGGGGGCAGAAAGTCTCTTGACTGTGACGCATCTATAGAACATGGGGGACTCCTGGGTTCTCGGTGGGTGAAGCGTCTGCCTTCAGCTCAGGTCATGATCCCGGGGTCCAGGGATCAAGTCACACGTCGGGCTCCCTGCTCAGCAAGGAGCCTCTTCTCCTTCTCCCTTGGCCTCTCCCCGCCGCCGTCTTCTGCTCTCTCTCTCACGCTCACTCTCCTTCTCTTTCAAATAAATAAATGGGTCTGTTTTTCATACCTGTAAAAGAGGGTTCGCCAGCCAGTACATTGTCTGACATGTCGAGAGACCCCCTCGCCCAATGGACAGAGTGCCACTGGCATCTCCGAGACAGAGTCCAAGGTTGCAGCTGAACACCCTACAACGTGCAAAACCCACCCATAAGACAGAATCACCCAACCCCGCATATGGACGGTGCCCAGCCTGAGAAAGCCTGATCTAGACGTCCATGGGCTCGCCAAACAGCACCGACTTCCTCACTAACTGAAAACGGACTTGGGATTTGTGCTGAACGCAATCAAACATCTGGCCTTTCAAAAGTCAAGACCCACTGTTGAGGGAGTATGCCAGCCTTGGGATCCCAGGCAGGGCCATCGGGACCCCGCTAGGTCTTTGCTCCTAGGTATGCGGCTTAGGGAGGAGGGTCAGAAGCTGCTTCTCATTGGGCATGCCGACCAAAAGACAAGGAAGCTTGGTCCCACTTTTCCGGCCGAATATAGGTTTCTGACTACTCCCACTTTACCACAAAACCTGCAGAGTTTACAGAAAACCATGAGTTTTGAAGTAGTAGACGTCACCCCTAAAGGGATGTTCTAAATGGGGGAAAAGAAAAGAAGAAACCACCAGGTACAACCATCCTCAGACAGTTCAAAGTCAGCGCAAGCTCAAAACGAACCGTTCCCTGCTTACGACGAGAAACCCAGCTCCACCGTCTCAAAACGCAACCTTTTGGGGTCAACTGGGTTTCAGAATTCAAAAAAAAAATTTTTTTTTGGTTCTTTTAGAAGGTAATTAAAACAACTTTTTAAATCAATTTATGAAAAACATGCAGAGACTGTTGCAAAACGGAGCTGTCCCCAGGAACGGTCTTTGACCCAGCACGGCTATTTTCTATACAACTGTACTCATCCTATTATACCTCTTTAGCATTCCAAGAAACAGATATTTACGTAACTTCGTGAGGTGGTGGATGTTAAGGAAACTTCCCGTGGTGATCACTTTGCAATATGTATCAAGTCCTCATGATATGTATCAAATCAAGTGTATATATCTGTATACGTATATATGTGTACACACATATATATACACACACATATACATCTATATTAAATCATGTATATATAAATATACATACATATTTCTAAACTGATGAGACATACATATATACAGATATACATATATTTTCTAAACCGACGAGACACTGGAGGTCAATTATAAGTCAGTAAAACTGACACATCTGTACAAGTCTATTCCAGGTTTATTGACCGTCAGGTATCTATGCCGGCTTTGCTGACCTATAATTGATGAAATGACACGTTAAGTTTGAGGCACACAGCGTAATGAGCGACTGTTTGCATTCCGAGGGATGAATAAACAGTGCTCAGCTTCATGGCTTTATATACCGCTGAGGCGGAACTGCCCAAAATAAGCCACCCCAAAAATCATGTTGTCCAATCCTTTTCTTTCCTTTGTTCCTCTTGGTTATGCACAAAGAGCTGCGGATCTCTAATGCAGAAGGGAGCACTTGGAGAGGAGTCTTGGGGCACCTGGGGGCCTCAGTGGGTTACACGTAAGACTTCAGCTCAGGTCATGATCCCGGGGTCCTGGGATCCAGCCCCGCATCGGGCTCCCTGCTCAGCGTGGAGTCTCCTCCGCCCTCGGCCCCTCCCCCCAACTCATGCTGTGTCTCTCGCAAATAAACAAATAAATAAAGACTTTAAAAAAAAAAGAATTTTAAAAAAGGAAGAGTCAAGTCAAGACGCCAGACAGCGGGGAAGGCTGTCCATGATGAAAGGGATGTGGGCTCAGCCCCCTGACCTTGTGGAACCTTGTACTTCCCTTGCCACACAGGGGGCAACTGGGGACACAGGAAACCCGTGCCCAAGAGTGACCCAGGTCAGACCAGCTGGGACGACCTCCAGCACCACCAGCGCGCTTTCTGGAAGCCCGGCAAACAGCTGAGAAGAGGTGACAAGGCTGAACTCCACGCCCCCAACTCCGCGGCCCTACACGGGGTGTGTGTGTGTGGTGGGGGGGGGGGTGGCTTCTTCTCTCCGGGCAACCCTTGGAATGTCTGCAGACCGTTTCGCAGGTGGCTGCGTGCTGGGACATCTACTGAGTAGTGTCCACATCCTACAAACCCATCTCAAGTCCCTACAGCAACAAAGCTTCCAGGGCTGGGGCAAATGAATCACTTGTCACCGAGGACATCCCAGTCCTGCGTCCATCTCCGGGCGAGGCCTCCCCCCGTCCCGAAACCGCTCCGAGGAACCCCCGACCCTGTCCGTCTCACCTCCGTGCTTCCCAAGTGGAAAGTCAAAGGTGCTACAGTGAATGTGCCCAGTGTGAGTCTCTGCCCTGAACCTCCTCCTCCTCGTCATCCTAAACACTTAATTATTATTGACATTGGCACCCGCACTATTTTCACGGAGTGTCTGCCTGGAGGGAAGACGGCTCTTGGGTTTCGTCACCGCAGAATCGTTCATTACCTGACTCCCAAGGGTGCCAGGTAAGGGCTTGTTGAGTCAGCGACCGAGTTTTACAGGGTTAATTTCCAAACAAGGCAGGAATTGTAATGAGAGGACAAGATACAAACAAAACAGTCGACCTGGAGAGTGGTCTGGAGAACACAGTCTTTGCATGTGCACCTGCAAACTTTGAATGTTTCCTTGAATCATTCTCTTTAAGGAACGCCTGACATTCACTGCTCGGTTTTAAGGGCAAGTGGAAGGAGCCCTTGTATCTTCGTTTTGTTTTGTTTCCTGCATGCACGGAAAGCCCTTACATTTCTGGATGGCGACATCATCCGCTGTTAGGTTATAATCTTGTTATAAACGAAAACGGGGCAGTTTCGCAGTTGGCCAGTATTAATGTCACGGCAGACACCAGTTCCTGGAGATGACCTGTCAGGTACTGTCTCATGTTGGCTGAGATGCAGGGCGCCTATCGTAAATGACCATAAAACAGAATCATGGCTCCACTGCAGTTTCACCAATTTTTAGGGACACCATCCCCAAAGACAATTTCTTTTTCTCATCCCCTCCAACTTGGTCCTCAAGGGTCAGCTCAGAGGAGGGAATCCATGAACACGTGAAAGACATCCCGGGCACAGTCAGCTGAACGTCTCACTCTTGATTTCGGCTCAGGTCATGGGATGGAGTCCGGGGTCGGGCTCCGGGCTCACCGGGGAGCCGGCCGGAAACTCTTCCCTTCTGTTCCTCCCCACCATCTCCCTCTCTCCTTCTCTCCCTCTCAAATAAATAAATCTTAAAAGAAAAAATGTGGGTACCCAGATAAGAAGCAAGCACGCACTTGACATCTTAATTAACTAGGATCGTTCACTTGAAGGATAGGGAGATAGCACGATAGATAGCACAGAGGGTTCATCCGGGAGGGATTATTCACGTGCCTTGGCATCTCTCTTTGCTAAACCAACCAACCTCCCACCCGTTTGGCAGGCTCGGGATTGCTACATTATGTATGCCGTGCATGACAAAGGTCACAGTCTCCCGGATGCTTCTCTCCTGGAAGCGATACACATCTTCAGAACAAAGAGTGGTCCATTTCTGAGTCACGGAACAGTCCTTGCTGAACCCTGCCCCTTTGTGAAGACAGCTTCCACGGCCCAACCCTGTGTCCAACACTGCAGGGAGAAACCCCAGCGTGCTCTGCTGAGCCACAAATCTGCCAACTGAGATCACTCGAGTTCTGCATCAAGGGTTCCTGACAGATCTCGGACCTGTACACTTAAAGTGAAAAATACATATTTCCAAAAAATTTATTTTTTTCAAGATTTTATTTATTCATTTGATGGAGACAGAGCGAGCGAGTCCAGCAGAGGGAGAGCGAGAAGCAGACCCCCACACCCCCAACAGCAGCAGGGAGCTCGAGGAGAGACTCGATCCCAGGACCCTGGGATCAGGACCTGAGCCGAAGACAGACGCTTAACCAACCGAGTCACCCAGGCATCCCCAGATAGTCCAAAAAAACTCAAAAAGTTAAGAAAAGAGAACTGCCATGAATTCTGTCTCGAATTTACACCTTAGGAAAAGCATGAGCCGGAAGCTTAGGATAATAGCAACATTTCCTGGCGGACGCTTGACGCAGAAACGTGTGTTCATTCTGTCTAACTGGGAAGCACTGCTCCTAATATTTCGATACATAAAGTTAATTCAATTTCCCTTCTAAGTAAACTATAGCACAAAACGCATCTCTGTATTTGCTCATTTCCTCTTGGGTTTCTTGCCTCTGGGCTCTCTCTTGTTCTCTGTATGCAGTGTGTGTTTTCCCACTACCACGTTAATCCAGAACACAAGAAAGACTGGCAATCGCTTTCTTCCCCCGAAAAAGACCTCGCTATTTCAGGGCAAAGGAACCGATGAAAACAGATGAATTTCTTGTAGGTGGTTCTACTATTTTTTTTTGTTTGTTTGTTTTTATGTTTTTTGTTTTTTAAATGTCACGCAACAGGTAGCAAGGTACACACTTTCATTCTTCCCCCAGAAGATCCCTGAACACACAATCTCCCGCAGCTAAGACACTCGATAAAACTTCTTGAATTAACTCTCTCCCTGCAAGCTGTTCCACTGTTGCAGAACGAGGCAGCAAAAGAAACTCGGATTTCATCTGAACCAGGAACACCAGTCTGAGTATACCCCGGTCGCCGTTGGCAGAACACTTATCTCAACATCTCAGCGGCAGAGAAGCAACGACAAAAAGTTAACCCAACTCACCAGCTCCTACGGGGCTTTCCGCCAGGGTGTTCGCCAGGAGAGTCAGACAGGATACCCTCCCTCCAAAGATCTCACACAGCTTTTCAAGGAGGCGTGCTGGACAGCACCCAGCCCAAAGCTCCCGGGGCGTGAATAATAATGATGAGATAGCCCGGCCAGCTCCCACGGAGCTCACCTCCTCGGCCACGGAGTCATCACGGGCTGATTGGCGAATCCATCATAAAAAAGTTATTTAAGTGATTGGATGCGTCCACTTGGTCTTTCCTCACGCCTTGCATGGTTAACTTCTACATCAGAGGGAACGTGTGCTTCCTGAACCGAGCATGGTGATCACAAGGTCGCGATCCGTCCACACAAGACGGGTGTCAGCTTCCAGTGCTCCACTGCAACCTTTGCTCACCTGTCAGCTTGCTCAGTTGGTGTGGGGGGGGGGGCGGGGGAACAACACAAAAAAAACAACAAACACGGGACATGCAATGAGCATTGGCTGTGCACGCCAAAATGTCCACATCAGTGTGTACAGAGAACAGAGCAGGTGTTGGTGCAGAACGGGGGCAGGACTCTCCGAGCCTGGCAGGGAGAGAGGGGCGACAGGTGCTGACGTGCTGTATTCTAGCACTGAGGCCTGGGGACGCGGCTGACTGACGGAGGTGGGGGGGGGGTGCGTTTTGAATGCCCTGCGGCTAGCCTGCGGCCCAGGAGCCCTCCTAGCCTGTCTGTTAGGTGACTTACGCCTACCTACCCAGCACCCAGGGCCCTGAGGAATTCCTTCTTGTCAACACCGAGGCTTAGGCGGTGAGCAAGGACACCGTGCAGCTCCGTGGGCGGCAAGCGAGCAGGCACGCCCTCCATCCACCCGGAGGACATGCACAGGGAGTCTCTGCTCCCAGGGGCAGGGCCAGGAATCACCCCCCTGGGGGGAAAACCACAAACTTCCTGGGTTTTTCTCTTTTCATATTTCCCCTCATGTCCCCCCCGTCGTGTTTCATTGAGAAAAAAAGAAACAAAGGTAAAACCACACTGCGTCTCCCTTTTCTTTAGTCCACATCTATAAATAAAACAGTGCTCATTTTTAATGATTTTGTGTGCCTCCGGCGGCTGGTAAGCATCCAAATAATTAATATGTAACATACTGGTGCCAACGTATTTCATATTTGTAACAGTAACCTCAGATGCTGGGGCATCAAAACCTAAAGAAATATTTTATCCTCAACGAGGAGGACCGAGGCGTCATCACAAGGGGATCTTCTGGGATCGCTATAAAACCTACCTCTTGAAGAGATGTTTTATAAGTTCGTGGGCCAGATTCTAGCATGCCCCAGGATGCCTCCAGCCTCTGACCGCCATTACGCTCGGAATGCAACATCTAGGGCTATTCTGAAACAGCTGGAATTCCTGGGTATATCCCCCCCACCAGCAACAGCGTCGTTTTGGTAGTCTCGGGAGGGTTGCATTGGGGAGAGGAGCTTCTAGCTTTCTCCTTCATGGCCCAGCCCAGTCTTATCAGGCGCCCGCCCCTGGTGCCCAGAGATGCACAATCAGATCTTTATAAAGAGTCTCACCGCACCCTCCTCTCCGGGCTAAGGAACAGCCAGGAGCTCAGCATCCTTGAGGTGTGGGCAGGACGCAGGGCAAAGAAACCCTTCACAACCCCTCCCGTCTCCTTCCGCACCCCTGCTATAGGGCCGCCGAACCCACAGGGATCCAGGCTACCTACATCAAAGATTCCCCCCGGCTTTATTTCTTTGCCCCTCTCCCAATGCTTTCAACCTAGCATCTTAGTATGATAAATATCCCCCCAAAATGATTAATCTTAGAAAGAGCAAGGAGGACTTGGAGGCAGACGGATAGGAATTCAGCTCTGAGTCTCGTACTGGCTCGCTGTGGGGCCTCAGAAAAGCACTTACGCTCCGCGAGCACCAGCCCGCTCTTTTGCGGGGAAGGCAGAACGCTGTGTTCCAGGGAAGCATACGGATTAGGGACCACAGGCCAGGACATGATGCCTTGCTGTTCAGCAGGCCCTCACTGTTGGAAAATTTTAGTGTATGGAAGCGAAAATATTTCACTCAATGGAACCACGTAAACCCCTCTCCTTTGGGGTCATGAAAAGAAGAGGGTTTGTTTTATGAATTCCTGTGGGTACTTAAGAAAGTTGTTCAGTGTTGAACATAGCTGGTGTCTGACAGCCCTCGAAGGGGACTGACCATCAGCGGCATCACACAGGAACCCTCAAGCCAAAACCGGGTACGCCTTCTCACCCCGGACTCTACAGAGAAAGAGCCCTCCGGCGAGAATGCTGCCGGAAAATCCTCGACTCCCACAGAACTAGGCTGCGAGGCAGTCATTCAGGGATCAGCAAGCAAAGACTCAAGACTCATGGTCATGAGGGCCTTGAATCAAGGAAGAAACATCTCAATGCAAATCAGGCAACTGGACCAGCCACATGGCGCTCACAGAAGGGTTCTAGCCTTAGCCGTGTGGAGAGGAGAGGGCGTGGGGCCGGACTCCATGATCTACAGCGACCCAGCACTCTAGCTGCCGTGTACCTCTCTGTACATCCAGGAGGAGCCTGGCTCTTCTCTAGCAAACCACCCACCCCGCTCAGAAACCCTAGAAATGCTTAACCATCTCTCGTCTCGAGACCTTCCCTGGCGATCACAGTGAATCTTCTTGGGCAGCCAAGAAACCCACATGGGGAAAGCCCCCCCACCACCATGCAGTTGGTACGTTAACACGGACGGGCACCGAACAAAGACGGCAGATGGAAATTTCCGAGCGGTTTTGGGGTAGGGGCTTTCGGTCAGGTATGGTTTTCGATCACCATGCACTTCTCACCGCTCACAAGCACTGTGTGCAAACGACACCCCGCTTTTTGATATAATGCATTCTGGGGTGTGAAGCTGCATCACTAAACCCATAACGAACTCAGGGTGTATCACCTTCCCCTAAATGGCCCTGTGGTCCACCCCGGGAGGAAGGTCTCACAGGAACTGACTGCATCTCAGACTCCTGGCCAGTAGTTGAAAGGGCACCGGAAAACGGACCGGCAATACACGCTTCTCAGATGTTACCCCTTGTGCGTTAAATATAGTGGCCGCTGACGGACATATCCCATGGACGTCTGTCCACAGAAGAACCAGACACATTTATGATACATCTTTGACCCACCCATTCGCGTAAACTATTACACAATTCTCGGATCTGTATAATTACACATATACACACCCACACACAATATATGGAGAAAACTTCCCTCTGAGGGTTCTTAAGGCCACCAACTCATCTATTTACACACATGATGCACGTGTGTACACGGAAATCACTGCTGAAATGAGTAGTGACACCTGCTCACGGGTTTTTGAAAACCACAGATGCACATATCATTTACACAGAAGATATGACCCAAGTGTGTGTTTATGGAAGATAGATTTTATATATATGTTCTCAAGTTTCTTTTGTGAAAATTTTTAAAAATACGTTATTTATTTATTTGACAGAGAGAGATCACAAGTAGGCAGAGAGGCAGGCAGAGAGAGAGGAAGGGAAGCAGATTCGCTGCTGAGCAGAGAGCCTGATGTGGGGCTCAATCCTAGGACCCTGGGACCATGACCTGAACTGAAGGCAGAGGCTTTAACCCACTAAGCCACCCAGGCACCCCATTCTTGTTTATTTTTTTGCTGGTGGTCTCCACATTATTTTTTTCTCTATTTTTTTTTTTTTTTTGTACAAATGAATGTATCTGATCTAACTAGTGATCTAACACTAGTTATATATTAGGCTTCTGGTTTCGACTGCTCAGCAGGGATCCTGCTTCTCCCTCTCTCAGTCGCCCTGCTCGTGCTTTCCCTCTCTTTAATAAATAAATAAAATCGTTGAAAAAAATTACAAAGTATATAGAAAAATATAAAAACAGACAGTGCTGCTTGTCGGTTCCTTTCGAGGAATCAAGACCAAATTGAGCTTCACTCCGCCTTGCTCCTTGTGAGGTGTGTGGCCCGAGGCGAAGCAGTTAACCTCTCTCAAGCTCCATTAGCTCATTTATACATAAGAATAATTACACAGCCTCCCCAGCGAGGTTGTTGACCCGGTTGATAAATCCCCAGCGAGGTTGTTGACACGGTTGATAAAGCAGGGGGCGTGTCCTACTCATTGGAGCGCTGGCGGCTTTTACTGGAGTCCTGACGCAAGGGAAAGCCAACTTTAACCACAAACACCAAATCACTCTTTCCTGCGGACGCCCGACACGGGTCCTGCATCCACAGTTCCAAGAACTGAGCGGGGCTCCCTGCGTCGTGCCTAAATGGCCATGTGGCATCGAAGGCTTTCCGACAAACCCGCGGTTTCATCAGAGCAGCGCTGGGCAAGGTGTGTGCTCTGTGGGCTGAGGCTGGGCTCCGACTGTGCCCACGGGGAGGAGATTCAGGACATGGGGCCCTGGGTGCCACCACTCCTGTGAACGGGGGACGAGCTGGAAAAAAGCAAGCCGCCGACACCCCCGGGCATGTCTGCCACAGACACAGCGACACCCAACAGGTCCCAGAAGGAGGGCCCTCTGCCAGGGGGTTTAGCCAGACCTCAAAAATCAAGAGGGAAAGAATGAAAATGAGAGGGAGCCTGGGACGGAGACACGGAGGACAGGAGACCTCGCTGGGGGCCACGTATCCCGGTGACAAACAGGGCTCCTACCAGTGGGGGCACCACGAACCTCAGGGACCTCCATCAGGCGTCCGTGGTCACGTCCAGTCACCAAAGGATCCGAAGGGGAGACAGACAACTCTAGACGTCGCACCTCAATGCCCCCAGTTTTCGAGCGTTTCTCCTCCAGACACGGAATCACAGATGGCCGCGACCTACTCAGCTGCCAACACTACATGCGTTCTTCCTCACCGGGGAATGCTATAAAGCTCAAGCCAGAAGTAACCATTCTGTGTCGTTCACTTGAATCTCGATCGCGCTTTTATCATGGACGTTTCTTTCAGCTCTTTATGCATCTTGTGAGGGTTGGTTTAAAATTAAAACAACTTGTGAATACACTTAACCCTAAAACGTACGTTTGCGTTAACCTGAAATCAAAGGAAACAGTCGAGGGCACGGACGCCATCCCCACCCCCGTGTATCTCCCCCAAGTTATGGGGAAAGCAGGTCAGGACGCATGACCACGCCCCGTGGAGATCACCCACCAGTGTCCATGCACATAATATATACGGGTAAGGCCAAACTTGTTTCCCACCCTTTTACGTAACAAGAATCACCAGCAGAGGTTTTCATATGCCCCCATATCCCAACGGAATGAGTACCCAGCACAGCCCAGGCAGGGAACATAGGCCCAGGCCACCTGGGCACCTGGGTGCTTCGGTGGGTCCGCATGGGGTCTGATGTTCTGTGCGTCTGGCAAGAGCTCCCATGATGCTGCCCCGTGGACTTGTGCTGTCTCTCACGGTCCTCAAGATTGTACTCTGATAGGAAAGATCAAAAATAATGACCCTCTCCGCAAAACATCTACCAGTCCTAGAGGGAAAACGCGGTGAGCAGCAAGTTCGGCTGTTTGTGTACATCCGGCTTCCTTTCCGGGTTGTCTGACCTTGCGGGGAAATGAGGGGAGAGTGGTGAATACTTCCAAGGTCTCCCAAGCAAAGAGCTACTAAGCTCCTTCCAGACCAGTGACAGGTGGGAAGAAACAGAAGCAACATGAATCGCAGTTAGTGATAACTTCAGGGTCCGATCAGATGCCCCTTCCCCGTGTCCTCAGGGGAAGTCCCACTTGCAGACCCACCATGAGCCTGAACACAGTGCAGACACCATCTCCTTAGCGTGGAGGGCGGGGTCAAGGCCTCAAAAGCACCCATGGCTGGAGCAGACCCAGTCCACCTGTACCCAGTCACAGAGAGCGTAGGTCCCTACCGCCCTTTCAGCACGCATGCACGCCACATGGGACCCGTAGGACCAGACGTGAAGGCAAAGACGGGGAAAGGCAGGTCCTGCAATGTGAGCACAGCACACCTGCAACTAGAGAAACAGACTCCAGTTCTCCGTGGAGCTGCATGGCCTCAGCAAGTTACAGTGGTCTCGCTCACCTGGGGTCTCTCAGGAGAATATTCGGGGGAAGGACACTGTTCTACAAGCATGGAAGGCCACACTGTCCCGAGCAGTGGTGGACGTACGGGTGCATGCGTGCATGGGTGGGTGGGTGGGTAGGTGGATGGATGGTTGGATGTGTGTATGGACAGGTGTATGTATGTATGGATGGATGGATGGACGGACGGATGTATGGATGGATGGACGGATGGATGGATGGGTAGACGGATGGATGGGTGGATGGATGGATGGTTGGATGGATAGATGGATGGATGGATGTGTGGATGGATGGATGGACGGACGGACGGATGGATGGACAGATGGATGGATGGTTGGATGGATGGATGGATGGATGGGTGGACGGATAGATGGATGGATGGATGGACGGATGGGCAGGTACACTGATGGACGGATGGATGTTTGGATAGATGGTTGGACGGGTGGATGTATGTATGGATATGTGGATGGATGGATGGATGGATGGACGGGTGGGTAGGTGGATGGCGAGGTAGACACATATATACATATTCCCATCATAGAAGGTGCTACTGGCCTCTACCAGGTAGAGACTAGGGATACTGTTCAACATCCCACATTGCCCCGGATGGCCCCCACCACACAGCATTATTGTGTTAGTCTGCTATGGCCACCAAAACAAATTACCACAGGCCAGAAGTTCAAGATCCAGGCGTGGGCAGAAATGGTTTCTCCTAAGGCCTCCTCTGTCTTGAGCATACAGAGACCATCTCTTCCCTGTGTCGTCACGTGATTGTCCCCCGTGTGAGTCTGTGTCCTAATCTCTTTTTACAAAGACACCCATTGCATTGGGTCAGGGCCCATTCCTCATTATTCATTTTATTACCTCTTTAAAGACCCCATTTCCAAATGCAGCCACGTTCTCAGGTTCTGGGGGTTGGGGCTTCCAATACATGAATTTCGGGAAACAAATTCAGTCCATGTCCGTGTTCTTGCCCAAATGCTGAACAGTGTGGAGGGAAGAGCCTGGACTAGAGGTGTGCAGGTGGGTAATTTCTGCACCTACTTTTTCTTTCTCGACCCACATGCCGAGGTCCATGGCGTCATCTGCAGTCTCTGTGAACGGTATGCTGTTCCGCTGTGAGGCATCATGCGTATGCCCACGTTGGAGGCAAGGCCGACCCACGTGGACACTGAGGTATGGAGGTCTGTAGCATAACCTGCCCGTCCCGTCCACAGAGGAATGTCTGCATGATCACTGACAGTGACATGTATGTCACTCATCAGTCCCCAACCACACCGTCCCCTTGCTTTAAAGTCCAGGAAAGATGAATCCTATCACCACTTTGCTACCTTGCTGAGACTGTGGGCTCAGTCCTAACCCATAATCTTCCTGTGCCTCACACTTGGGCACAGCCAAGGGAAGGCCGGCCGAGTGTCCTCTTGAGCCTGTGGCTGAAGGGTTCCTGGGGATGGAAGGCTTTCAGAGTGACACTGGTTCTGTCCTAGGCATGCTAGGATGACCTGGTCACGGCACACAGGGGACAAGGAACTAAGGCTGTGTGTTATGGAACCTGAAAATAACTCAATGGCGAAAGAAAAAGTAACCCGCTAAAATGGACTGAATGCCCCTCTCCCTGCGAAAACTCACAGGGCAGAGCCTTCATCCCCCGTTGGATGGGACGTGGAGGTAAGGCATTCAGGAGTATGACTGTGACACCAGTTCGTACGTGCGGATTTTCCCACAGCACGAAGCCACGTTCCTACACCAGCCCGAGTGTCCTGCAATTCAAGTCAGTCCTGACCCTTGTACCTGAAGCTGTGTCAGAGCCCCAGGTGCCAGGCTCGGTCTACAAGTCAGCTCCTCCCACCACCAGATGCCAACCGCAAGTTCAGATCGGCACCTGTGCTCTCGACCAAGCTACTACAGATCGGAGGTTCCCACCACCCCCTCCAGGGTTCCATTACTTTGCTGGAGTGTCTCGCCAAGCTCAGAGAAAGAGCTGATGTCCTGTTCACTGGACATGACAAAGGATAGAGAGCAACGTCCACATGAAACAGATGCAGAGGGCGAGGGACAGGGAAAAAGTGTGATGTTTTCGGGCAACACTCTCCAGGCACCTTCCAGTGCTCACCAGCCTATAGGATCTCTGAACCCCCGTTGTTTTCGGGTTGGCCATGAGCCACCATCTTTTTACTTGACCTCTACGTGCATGTCCATAAAGAATATGAATCTAAAGCCCCGGTATGAGATGTAACAATGTATCTATATACATGTATGCAAGTGAGATGTAACAATGTATCTATATACACGTATGCATGTGCACATATGAAAAGATACACATTCTTAATGGGCACCCTCTTTCTCGCCAGCATTATGTCTGAAGCCGCCCCCCTGCAGGATCTCCTGCTAGAGGAATGTCGACCCATGCAAGCAAGCAGCCCTTCCTTGGCGTTGGCAGAGCTCAGTAGGCTCTCCAAACAACCCACAAATCCTAACTACTTCTGCCACAAGCGACCTCGAGTGTCCCTCAGGGCTTGCCTGTACACATCCCTTAGAGACCCAGCCCGGCCACCAGCTGCTGCAGGGTTCCACACGGGCAGCCTGCAGGAAGGGCACCATACATCAGCCTCGTGCTCCCGGGCGCCAGGTCGGAGCGAGGGAAGGAAATGAAGGCTGCTCAGGCTGAACCCCAGAGCTGGGTGTGCTCCCGAAGATGGCTTGGGCAACAAGCAGCCTTCCAGATACAACACAGAAAGCAAACACAGGGACGGAAGAACCAACCCAACCAGATAAAGAATGGCTAGGGCATGCACATCCTTTTGTCAGACGATGAATGGCACGTTGGAGTTTATTCATTGTGTGGGAATGGATTCTTCTTTCAAATGTGCACAATCCATTCTGAATGAATTTCTGATACCACTGTACCACACTTTACTCAAAGTCATCAAGACAGACAACTGGGAGGCTCAGTCGGTTAAGCAACCCCCTTTGGCTCAGGTCATGGTTCAAGAGTCATGCAACTAAGCCCCGCATCAGGCTCCCTACTCAGCGGAGAGCCTGCTTCTCCCTCTCCTGCTCCCCCTGCTTGGACGCACACCTTCTCTCTCCCTGCCAAATGAATATAATCTTAAAGAAAAAAAATAAATAAAGTTGTCGGGAAAAGTGAGCCATCATCCCACAGGGAAAACACAATTTTGCAAAAATAAATGGTAATCCGTGCAAGGAAATCCATCTTCCCTCTGCACAGACACACAGACTGTTAGAAGGATTAACAAGTTAAAGTGCCTCTAGTTACCTGCACAGAAACCACTTTCACTGTGAACACATTTTCAGTTTTTTTCCCCCCCTAATCTAGATTATGACATAGAAAAGCATGATGGTTCTCACAGTTTGGTTTGCTTCTGTGTTTTTTTATTTTTTATTTATTTATTTTTTTAAAGAGGCATCTCCCATCATTCATAAGAGGTGTTTCTCAAGAGTATAGACATCAGGGATGCCTGGGTGGCTCAGTGGGTTAAGCCTCTGCCTTCAGCTCAGGTCATGATCTCAGGGTCCTGGGATCGAGTCCGGCATCAGGCTCCTTGCTCAGCGGGGAGCCTGCTTCTTTCTCTGCCTCTGCCTGCCTCTCTGCCTGCTTGTGTGCACGCTCTCTCTCTCGCTGTCTCTGTCTCTCTGGCAAATAAATAAAACGATACAAAACAAGACTTTAAAAAAATGATGTGGAGCACGTTTTCACCTCTGTGGAGAGCACACGTCCACAAAACTGCCCCGTGGATCTCTTTCGCAATTCCAGGGAGGTTTTTGCCAGGTCCCGGAACTGGAGGGAAAATCCCTGGCTGGTACCTGTGTTCCTCTAAGGGAACAAGCTAGATTCTCTGCCAAGAGCCATGCCCAGAGCCACAATGGCTGGAACAGGGCAAGGAATTCACTCCAGATGTCTCTACCCTCCTGTTGTGTAACCTTCGTCATCTGCATTTACGAGACGGCTTATTTTTGCAGCAAATCTGTAGAAATCCTGAAACTCCTTCTAAGGAGTCAACTATCCTTGCCTGACTTAGGGACCCACCAGAGACAGCTTCCAGGTTAACACCCCCCCTCCCCCCCAGCTCTGAATGCTTAGTTCGGGCCCTGGAGGCTTTCTTTCCTCTTATCTAAGGAATCAACAGAGCTGTGATATTACAATGGGAGAGAAAAACATGCATTCCCCCAAGGGTTTCTAGAGACATAGAAAATGTGGGAAGGAGAATTCTACAGACCCAACACTAGAGCATGGGACAGATAACCTCAGGCATCAAAACAAAGAAACAAAAACTTGGAGTCCCAGCAGGGAGGGAGCTGGGGTGACTATTGGAAGACAAAGTCTTCAGCCAAGGAATCAGATTAAAAGGTGGTCATTAGGGTAGGCGGGGGTTGGGATAACTGGGGTCATCACAGAGAGGAGAAACTGGGATGGGGAAATAGAATCACAGAGACAGCAGATGCTAGAAAGAGATAAGAAGGTCGTGCACCAGGCACGGAGAGAGCTCTGGACACAATCCAATGCTCACAGCCCCGGGGAGGCATTCACCCTGCTGCTGGCACCTTGTTCTCCAATTTCTGGCTTTTCCAGACCTGTTCCGGAACACACAAGCGGTTCCACCTAGTCTGTGGGCTTTTGTCGCAGCAATTCTAGCACACTGGGGTCACAGTCGCCTCACTATTCTGCTGATGAACTATCTTCTGTGAGTGAGGTCCAGCGTCCCCCCCCCCAAAAAAAAATCACGCTTAGACTCTCTCCTAGCAAGAGCTCTGGAAAGACACGCACGGACCACGGATGTACTAATGCCTGATACTCAGAGCTTGACCTGCGTTGTCCCCTCTGACGCCCACACTTAACACACGAGGAAACTGAGGCACAGACGTTCCGCTGGCTCCGTCCAATCTGTCCCCAGGGCAGTTCCCTCCAGCGTCCCAGCACCCTGGGACCCTCACGTTTTAAGGCGTCTGGAACTTTCTGGCATCTGCTACTTTAAAGAGGTGATGCATAAACATGCACACGCGACATCAACCGACAGTAAACAAAAACAGGGTCACAGAGGCGTCAGGGCACGTTAATAATTCGGTTCAGGCCCCTTCCTACGCGATCTACCGGGGGGAAGGGGCGCTTAGGAAGAACGCGGCAGCCCCGGACTGCGCGGGACCAGCAGGTGCGCGGCTGCAGAGCCTCAGACCCGCTCGCCCCTGCGCATGCGCCTGGACCCGCGGGGCGGCGGGCGCGCGAAACTGAAAAGGACACCAGCGAGGGTCCCGGGACCGCCGCTCCTGACTGCATGACCCGGCCACCTAGGCTCCCGGTGACCGGGCGGCTGGCGCTGATGCCATCCTGAGCGCCTTTCCAGGCCCCTAACCCTCAAACAGCCCCATGCACCGGCCCTTCTAGGCTTGCCCTCCTTCCTCACGCCCTTTCCAAACTCAGGTCCTGCACTGCCCGCAGGCCGGGAACTAGGCTCTGCGCGGCCCCGTGTGTCGGGGGTGCCCGTGTGCAAACTTGTGCCCCTTCGTGGTGCGTCCCGACCCCGCGGCGCGGGCTGAGCGGAACGTGCCAAAGTCGCCCGCGCGCGCAGGACGCGGCACGGAGAGCGGAGCGCGCGTGCGCGTGCGCGGTTCAGGGCGCGCACTAGACGAGCTTCCTTAGTCCGGTCGAAGCGCGCGTGCGCAGTGCGACTGCGGACCCGAAGGTGGGTCGCAAGCGCGCGTGCCCGACAGCGACTCACAGCGCGCACTCGAGGAGCTTCCACAGACACACCGAGGCGCGCGTGCGCAGTGCGACTCGGGAGCCGAAGGAGGTTGCAAGCGCGCGTGCACGAGAACGTCTCAGGGCGCGGAGGCTCGCGGAGCGCGTGCGCAGAGCGTCTCGGTGGGGGGGGGCACCGGCGCGCAGCCCCGGAGCGCGCGTGCGCGGCCCGGCGAGCGCGCGCCGCTCCCTCCGCCCCCGCCCCCGCCCGTCCGTGACGGCGGCACAATGGCGGCGCCCGTGCCCCCGCCGCGGCCCGTCACCCACCTGCTCTTCGACATGGACGGCCTCCTCCTGGGTGCGTAGCTGCGTCCGTCCCCCGCTCGGGCCGCCCGGGCGCTCTGAGGGGCGGCGGCGGGGCCGCGCGCGGGACCCTCGGTGGGCGCCGGGGACCACGTCAGGCCGGCCGCGCGCGGGGCTGCGGCGTCGGCGGCGCCCGGGGCGCTACTTCCGGCGGCCGCGCCGCGCGTGGGGACGGAGTGCGTGGCGGGGGGCGGGGGGCGGCCCGCGGGGGCGGAGTGCGTGGCGGGGGGCGGTGCGCGGGGGCGGGCTGGGGACCCCCGTGCGGGCGGCCGGGAGCGGGGCGGGGCGGGGCGGGGCGGGGGGCGTCGTCCGGGGACGGCAGCCGGAGCGCGGCCTCCGTTGCCCCGCGGGCGCGCCCGTCGGGGGTCGCCCCGGCCTGCCCCGGGGCGGTCGCGGAGGGCGCGGGGGGTGCTCGCGCCTGGCCGGGCGGCGCCGTGCGGGGCCCCGTGCGCGCGGAGGGCGGCGGCGGGGGCTGCGCGGGGCTCCGCAGGGCACGGTCCGCCCCGCCCCCTCGCAGGTCCGCGCGCAGCCGGAGGAGCCGTGCTCGGGGCGGCGGCTGCCCGCGGTGACCTGCAGCTCTGGGTCGGCCGGGGAGGGGCGTGGCGGGCCCGAGGAGCGTCTGGGCCCCCGCCGGCCCCGCTGCAGGCAGGTCCCCGAGGTCCCGCTGCGCCGGCCGGGCCTCCTGCGGGCTCTCCGATGGCCCCTTGGAGAGCGCGGGGTCAGGGGCCGCTGGTCACCGCGCGGACCACACGGACAGGACGCCGCTCCGTGCATGCAGCAGGGCAGAACCACCGCCTCGGCGTCCCCGCCCACGACACCAGCAGGTCATAGGGCTCTGACCTCACAGCCTCCGAAGCCCGGCTGGGCCTCCAGAAAGGCCCCCCGCACTTCATGCAGGCTCCGGACCTGCTCCAGATGTTTACTTGCCCTCAGACCTTGCAGAGCAGGGGAAACGGGTTGCAGCCACCCATGGAAACAAACCCCGCAGCTCAGAGGGGTTAAGTCACTAGCCCAAGGTCACCCAGCAGAGAAGCATTGAGTCCAGATCGGTCTGATTCTAAATAAACGAGCTGTGCTCATCCTCGTGGTCATGGTCACCCGGTCCCCCTGCCCATCATATCGCTACGTGGTTCCCTGGTAATAAGACTGATTTTTTTTTTTTTTTAAGGCACACGAAAAACAGTCACTTTGTTTTATGAACCCATAGACAGAAACCGATAAATTCCTAAGAAAGGAAAATTAAAAAAAAAAAAAAAAAGAAAAATCCCCGTTGAGGTCACTAATTGCAGAGAACTGTGTGTGCAGCTACGACCTCTAAAACGACTCCATTGCAGAAACCTTCTAGGACCCATATCCCTAATAAATAGATGGGAATTTTCCTGCCCACGTGGTCAAACACTTAGATTGTCAAATTTCTTAGCCTCTGATGGAAGGTCCAGAGAACCTGTGGTGGGCGTCTCGTGAACATTCATGCCGCCGAGATGCGTCACCGAAATGAAATTTATTAAAGTTCTAAATGAGCTGCACGCTTGCTTCTGTCTCCAGATGCAAGCACAGCTGGTCTCTGAAGCCATCAGGGCGGCGTCTGGGACCCTGGCGCCTGCAGGGCCAGCGACGAACCAGGCGCCTCCACTAGCCCCTGGCACTGTTAGCCAGTCCTTTGAACTGGTCCGAGAACCAAGAATGTGTGCCAATTGGGCAGATTTTTCTCCGTGTTTTCTGCCCTTTGCCCCCGCCTCTCTGCTTTAAGTCTTGTTTGAGGTACTGAGACTTGGAAGAACTTTCTCAGGAATTCGTTTAGTCCGTTCTTTCGCAAAGCGTCTTGTGTAAAACACTGGTGTCTAAAACCTACTACTGCCTTACCTTGCTGGGTCCATCCAGTGCCCCCTGCTCGAGTTCCTCAGCGCCTGACTTCTTCCCGGGTGTCTGCTGTTTGTGTAACACCCGACCGTGAATTCGTAAGGAGTCCTTTTGCGGAAAGTCTGCTGTCTAGAACGGTCAGTGTGTTTCCCCTCGAAGTTCCCTTTGCCACGGTAGCCCCCAGGACTGCTGTTCTCGGGGAAATGAAATGGGAAACCCTTGGTTTCACGGGGAATGATTCTATTCTGGAGAAACTTGTTTAATCAGGGGACAATGAGGAAGTAAATGGAAATTTTTGTAGAAATGTTGACAGTGCTAGGGCATTTCCCAGTACATTTGAAATAGGAAATGTGTTTTTTTATTGACGCAAGGTAACAACCGGCTGTGATCCAGGTAATAATTTTGGTTCTCAGAGGCCATTTAGAAAAAGAGGAAAGGGGACTGAGATTGTTTATGAACCGGGACAAGATTTCGAAAGAAGATGACAGGTTTTCAAACAGTCTCTTGGCTTCTGGATAGGGAAGATTATCTAGTTCGTAAATAACTGGAATTAGGAGCCCACGGGGTGGGCCCTTTCTCTGTAAAAGACAAGAAGTCTGTTGTGCGGAGCAGTGCTGTCTGGTAGAAATAGGACTGCAGAAAACGTTGCACGGCAGCGCTGAAGAAGCAGAAACGTACAGATGAAACCAACTTAACAGTCTATTTTTCCCCTCTCTGAACATATCTAGAATATTGTTTCTCGACCCATCAGTGTAAGAATTCCCCAGATCTGTTACCTGCATTTTTGAGACCTAGTCTCTGAAATGTGCATTTTACACGTAGAAGCTCATCTCAGTCAAGCTAGCCACCTTTCACGGGTTCCTTAGCCATGCTGGGCGAATGAATGCCTCTGGCGTTGGACGGTCCCACAGAGGACTTCAGGGAGCAGCCCATGATGTCTAATCTTGATACCGGGCCCAGGCAGAGGGGGAGGTTAGCAGTATTCAGAATGTTGGAATATGTAAAATGCAGTGCACGTCAAATATATTTTTGGGGGTGTCCCAGACAGGGATTATGTAACATCCATAAAAGCAAAGAAAAATAAGATCGTGTTTGAATTCTTAAAGATCCGAAAATAGTTAAGAAATCTGTGTGGGGCATGAGAAGATCTGCACTGTTGATCATAATTTACCACGTCTCCCTAAATGCACACGGGTTCCAGGATGCAAACGGCTGGCGTGTGGCTGCTCCTTTGCATGGCAGAGGAGGTGACCTGTGCTGGACATCTTTGTGCTGCCTTAGCTCCCGCCTGCCAAGTCACAGTACCCGAAACTGGCGGTGCCTGTTTCTCTGGGCTCCTGGACAGACCACAAGCCCCGGGGTGGGGGTGGGGGGGTGGGAGGGGACAGGGTGTGTGTGTGTGTGGTACAGGGCCTTTGTGGCTGTCACTGAGTCCCGAAAGTCACTGCTTGACTGGACCATGTCACCATCCTGCCCGGTGTGTGGCCAGAACCCCTGTCCCTCTGGTGGTTCTGTTCACCGTGCCTGGGCTAATGTCTTTCCACCCTGGAGCATCCGTGAGGCTGATGACAGAAAGAGAATCTCCTTCCGTGAGGTCAGCCCATGCTCCAGACTGATTTTCACAGGAGCCACAGCGCCTTGTCATCTGACCCCCATGTGACGTGTATGAGACTTTTTAAAGTGAGACCAGGGGCTTTTCGGCGTGTGTGTTGGTTCTTCTCGTGTATCCCGTCCACACACTCCCAGGGTCCTGGCTGCTGCTCAGAAGGTACAGCAGAGAAAGGAGTGTTGAGGGGCATCTGTCTGTGGTTCTCATCCGCCCTGAGGGCTTGCCTAGATCTCAGCAGCTGCAGGGCACCTTGGAAACACTCTTGGTTGTGTGCCCTGGGGTCTGACGCTGGAGTCCAGGGGCTGCCGTTCACATGCTTCCTGCCCTGCCCTCCTGGGAGCCCGCCGCGGGTGCCGGGGTTTTTGTTCAGCTTGCTAGGTGGAAGTTAATTAAGTTCCTTGCAAAGAAGTCTGCTGAAATTTGGAGGCCAGTCAGAGGCCTGGCGGCGGAGCAGAACCCACAGGAAAGCGAGCCCTGAGTCCGACTTCCTCTGTTTGGAGGAAGATGCTGGTGGGCTCACCGCCCCCTCCCCGCCCTCCCCGCCCCCCCAACAAGGACCCTCCCAGAAGAAGAGAGAGACTCTGGGTGTGTTGCAGGACCCTTGTCAGGAATAGGGATTCCAGCCACGTATGCACTGATGCTGGTAAACCCTGTCGCCTTTGGGGACTCTCTCCAGCAGACGTGACCTGTGGCCCTGCGCGCTCCTTCTCACAGTCAGTGCTCACTTGGCGAGTGGGCACCGCAGCTGCTCTGCTTTCGAGAGCCCTTGACACACCCCCACTGCAGACTGGAGCTCAGACAGGAGAGTGCAGTCCAGCTGGCAGGGCGACCGACTGAGCTCCTCGCCAGAGCCCTGTCCCTGCAGGTGTGTGATGCCCCGTGCTTGCTTTCCCCTACGTTCCTCCCCCCCTCGGCGTGCTCTGTGGGGCACCTCCGAGTCACAGATGCCACCATCAAGGGAAGCCGCCTTCTTGGTTTCTCAGGATCCAGCTTTTACTGGCAGTTCAGGAGGGGGCTCCTTGGTCTGTTTGCCCTTGTGATGACGTGCCTTTGACTCTGGTTCTTTTTTTTTTGTTGTGGGTTTACCGACTGTGGTTTACATTACACTCTGTCATTGTCCAGGGCTAGATGCAGATTTCATGCCTTGTAAAAGAGCCAGGGAAGTAGTGCCCCCAAGAAACGTGCACCAAAAGCACTCATTACACAGATGCCCCGATGACGCCGTCACACCTTGGGGTGAGGTATTTGGAACGTGACTCAGACGCAGCCCCTGGCTGGAAAATAGACTGCCGTGCCACCACGGATTACATTTGGAAATGAATTTCCTACTGGCAAGTGTGCGTGTGCACCAGTGACTAATAATTAGAACGTTTCATCTCTGAAAACCTTCACTTAACTGTAGTTAAAATGGGTGGGGGCAGTCTCGGCTGTAATGTGCAGATCTCCATGCAGGGCACGGATGCAGAATTTTCTGGAAAACGTCATCATTGTGACGCACATCATTTTTGCACCAGAAGGTCTGTCGCCGTTGGGTTTGCCGAGGTGGCCTGCCATTGCAGCACACCTTAGTGTGCCTACGCAGTCTTCGGCAGGCGCCTTCCTTGACCATCTGGCTCCCTCCCCCCCGTCCTTCCCTGTGATGTGTACAGCCAACAGCTAAGTGTCCTGAAATCCCCACTCTCTGCACCCTGCATGAGTCAGGGAAGTGGGGTGTCCTTGATGAGAGCTCTTGACCTCTCTGCCCTCCAGACCAGCACTGTCCATCCCGCAGGACTGCCTGCCGTGTGGGAATGTTCTCTCTGTCTGCGCTGCAGACAGGAACCGCACGGGCCCCCTGCGTCTGTCAAATGTGACTGGCGCAACTGAGAAACGGAATTGTCCCGTCTATGTGGTCATGCTTTCCATTTCAGTAGCGTCCTGTGGCTGCAGGTCCCCGTGCTGGACGGCACAGCTCCGGAGCCGTGCCTCACTCATCCTTGTCTGTTCAGAAGTGGCGTGCTGGCCAGGTGCTGCGCGGTTTTCAAAACCAGTCTCTTCATCTCAGAGTCCAGATGGGACATAAGCCACGGTGAGTGGAATCTGTGCACAACTTGCCAGCGAACACGGCAATGGCATGATAGGGACAGAGCCGTGCTGTGCACAGGAAGCCCCCAGAGATGTTTGTTGAGTACACAAAGGGGCAGGGAACGAAACGGGGCATTCCCGACCAGCAGAAGAAACGGCCGAGTAAGGACCATGTTTACTGAAGCAGAGACACCGTATCTTTATCAAGCACAGAGTTTGAGTTTAACCAAAAAAAAAAAAAAAAAAAAAAGAGGATTCTCACTAATGATAGTTGGAACGTGCAGACAAGGGTGGCCTCTTGGTACAGCTGAAAGTGCTCTAGTGATTTCCCAACGGGATCCTCAGGGAGCCTTTGTCCCTTTACCCTGGTTTCAATCAGAAAACGTCTCCCATTCCCAAATCACATTACGTTTGTTTCCCTCTTCAGTGGCAACCTCTGGAAAAGTCCAGGCCGGTGATGTTGTGGAATGTGTACAGTTGTTTGGGATTTGGGATTTCGCTGCCTGCTTCCACCTGGTGTCTCCTTACTTGTTTCTCTCTCCCCCTGTGCCTGTAAGCTGTAAATGATGCTTCATGCACAGCTGTTGCCTTCTTGGGGGGACAGTGGGCATGTGGTCTGTCCTGTCCCCAGTCCCAGCCTGCCGACGAGTCTGGTCCTCAGAAGCATTGTGGAACCCACTGTCGTCCTGCACGGTGGCACGTGGGGCATTTTGGGGAGAAGCGTATAGCCTGACCAGGTGTCGGCAGTGGCCCTGGTGCCTGTGTGTCTTGAAGGCCTGAACCATTGAGCACATAGACAGGCTGGGTGTGGCTTTGGGGAAAGTGAAGCCTCGCTGGCACCACTCACCCTGAAGAGAGGGTGTGTGTGGGAACCCAGGGTCTGTTTGTCCATGCCCGTACGTCTGCAGCCTGTGGGGGGCACACCGCTTTTGCTCCCATCTCATTCTGGTTGCAGGCCGTGGTTTCTCCCAGTGGTTGTGGGGGAGGCCATCCAGGGGCGTTCAGACCTCTGGCATCAGACTCCTTGGAAAGCAGAGATGCGTAGGAAGCAAATACAGTTGTCTAGGTTTGTAGACATTTGGAAAGGTTAACTTCATTTTTTTCTTTCTTTCTTTCTTTTTTTTTTTTTTTTTAACTTATGTTGGCTGTCAGTGTCCCTAATTTTTGGAGAAGCACACGGAGTTAGGAATGAAGTGCCACGCTGTCTGCAATTTGGAGGGTTTGGTTGTACAGAGGCCTCGGTTGCATAGGTCTTTCCTGGGTACTCCCGGAACGTTTTGGGAACGTTTCCATGTGGCTGAAACTTACCATGACAGAATAGAACGATTAAGCCTTTAGCACGAAGCGCCAAAAAACAAAACCAAATGCAAATGAATTGTTCGTAGTCAGTAGGTTCTGCTTAAAAAGACAAGAACGTGAAAAGACATCATTGAATAACATTGATGTTGGAAGGAAGAGCTCCAGGACACTCAGCTCCCTGGACACTTGAGGCGGGGTGCCCGGATGTCGTGGGACAGCGGGAAATATTAGGAGAAGACGGGGTCCCCTTCCCGTCCAGGCCCTCCGTGTCTTGTTGTCAGGGCAGCGGGAGCTGGCCCCAGGGATTTGCAAAGCAAGCCTGTGACACAGCAGTGTGTCAGGGTGGTAGTGTCACACAGAAGCTGACAAGCACACACGCACAAAAGGAATAAAGGCTGCCTGAAGTTGTTCAGAAAGTAGCCCCCTACCACCGTCTGCATTCCCGCGGTGCTCTGGTTAGACCTGGGGACTGTGTCCCTGTGGCACCTGTCTGCCGACTCCCTGCCCTCTGGGGACCGATTCTCACGCACCTGTCAGCCGACTTCGGCGGCTCTGGACGAGGCTTGTCTCCTCTCCCACGGCCTGTCGGCCGCCACGGTCCCGGGAATCTTGACGTGAGACTGAGCTTGAGTGAAACGATGGGGAGATTGTCAACCTGCAGACTTAGCATGCTCTTCGCTGACGCACACAAGCGTTAGAAGTAAGGAGCAGCAGCCGCGGTCCATCCTGAGGGGAAGGCAAGCATTTCTTCCCTTGCGGAAGGAAGGATCGGGAACCCGGTCCAGGGAGAGGCATTGGCGTGAAGAGGACCAGAAAGAGGAAGCCGTGCCAGCCGCTTCCTGCGAACTTAGCGCAGCATAGCACAGTGCTGCCGAGGCCACGTTAGGAGTACACCCTCAACATTGGGACCCCACTCTCTGCCCAGCCCCAGCAGAACAATCAAGGGGCTGGAAACACCGACACGTCCGGTGTCCTGGTGCCCCGACACGATGGTGGGACGTTCTTCAGGCACAGAAGCACCACCCTCCCCTCAGCAGGGTGTTATTCCCCTCGGTCCAATCCACACTAGTGGGATGAAGAAGCTGGGCGTAGTGCAGTCCCACGAGTCTGTCTCTTCTGCGGAACCGTAGTGACCATGCGCTGAGGGCCTTGGGTGGCGTATCAGTGTGGTCTTGGCGCCTTTCACGTCCACCTTTTGCACATAAACAGATGCTGCTTCAGCCTGGGGGTCTGGCCAGAGTGCATTCCCCCATGTCCACGTCTTGCCAAGCTTCTTGGAAAGGCGGCCGCCATCCTGCTCCTGCTCCCTCACTGCCGCAGCCCCTGAGAGCTGGCTCCCGCAGCACGGCTCGCGGAAGCTCTGCCCAGAAAAGGAGCACGCTGGTGTGTTGCCACATCCACTCTTCTCTGACACTTCCAGAACTTTCTGCCTCCCCTGCCCCTTCCCCACTCCGTCCTTGGGATTCTCTCGTGGCTTCACGCACGCTCCTCACTTCCCTTCCTCAGGCCGTCCGTCCTCTTCTTCCGTTCCGTGACCGGCGCGGACCCCGTCTGTGTCTTGCACATCACTTGTGAACCGGCTTCAGCAACCGCTCTGGCTTTCAAGACTCTCCGAGCCTCTGGTCTGGCTTCCCCTCTCTTGCATTGATCCGTGCTTCCCGGTCAGCACCGCGTAACCCTGCCTGGACACGCGGTGATGTCCCGTGGAGCCTGGAATTCCCTGCCCGGTCTGCTCTTCTCCGGCCTTGCCGTGGGCCCCACGCAGAGGCCGGGGGTTCCTGGCCCATCCTCTCTTCTGCGCCTTCTGCCCCACCCCCAGAGCTCTGCAGTCTCTAGGCTCTCTGTGGCTTCCTCACCAAGCCTGTGCCCGTCGAGAGCCTTTCCCGTGTGCCCCGCGCTCCCAGGAGCACTCTTGGGCATATCTCACTTAGCTCTGCGCGGTGGACGCAGGCCCGTGCTACAGAGGAGGGAGCGGAGGCCTCGGGAGCTCGGGCAGCGACAGCGACGCGGGCGGCCTCGTGCCTCCTCTCACAGGCGCGCAGGGAGGCAACACTTCACCAAACTGGGTCTTCTCGAGGGCCGGTCTGTGCCCCCACTCCCACCCTACCCAAACAGCAGTGGCGGGGGCTGGGTTCCTGCTGCTCCCAAGGGTGACCCTGCAGGATCCCGGCACCCAGGAGCATTCGGATGAAGACTGTAGCCCTCACGCCATTTTCCCCTAGAACCTTCTTCTATCTCTTTGTCTAAGGAATGTGCCCCTAAACAGGTCCCTTTTTTCTGCATCGGTGCAGAGAAAAACCAGCTGTCCCCGTGGTATGCATGGAGCCCCATGCTGTGGGCTGCCTTTTTGGGCTGCCTGGGCGTGTGCTCCTCGCACAAACACGGAAGTCATGCTGGCTCTGTGGGGTGCAGCCCTGCGAGCTGGTCCCTTCCTGAAGGCTCCAGCCCTCTCTCAGCAGCCATCTTGTTAAACCAGTCGTGCTCACCTTGCCTGATCCCGCAATCTGATAAAGGCCTTTGAAGTCGCCCACTGGGTGGTTCGAAGGAGACAGGGACCCAGCCATCGGAGGCCCGGCAGAGGGTTTCAGGTGGCTCAAGACAGATGGTGATTTCTGCCCTGGAGGGTTGCTTTGGGGTAGAGTTTTAGCTTCAGAACCAGTTCAAGGAGAGCGTGATAGGACAGATCCACAAGGACTCCCAGGGAGACCCAGGTGGTCAGGGTGTTCATTCAGTTTGTGGGTCCACAGGCTTTGCTCACTGGCCCCCCAAATGCTGGGTTCTGACAGCCGGGATGGGTCCTCCCACATACTTCCGGGGACACAGTCAGGACCGCCGTGGCTCCGCAGACTTTCTCCATCCTGCTGCGCTGTCATTTGTCTGCTGAGCTGACCCAGTTCCCTGCGGAGGGAAGAGGAAGTGGGCCGGCAGCCCAGGGTGCCTCCCAGACTACATACATCCCGCACCAAGCTATCGAGCTGAGATGAAGGAGTCAGGAGGAGGAAGAAGGAAGTTGGGGAGTCTCCCAGGCCCGGGGCACAAGGTGCTGTGTGGCCAGGGGGGTTTGATGAGGTGCGTGACCAAGGCTTCTGCTTAGGGAGACGGGCTCAGAGGCTTGAGCCGTCGTCAGGCGCATGACACCAACACCGTGGTAGTTTCTGGGGCCTGCTGTCACAGGGTACTACAGGCTGCTGGCTTTCGTGACTCTCTCCCAGCCCTGGAGATCACAAGCCTGAAATCTAGGTGTGGCCAGGGCCATGCTCCGTCCCAGGGTTCCGGGGGAGGGTCGTTCCTGCCTCTTCCAGATTCTGGAGGCTCCGGGCACTCCTGGGTTCGTGGCCACCTCCCTCCCACCTGTGCCCCGGTGTTTACGTGGCTTCTCCTCTGCGTCTGTGCCTCCTCTTGTGTCGCTTACAAGGACCCCATCCTTGGATTTGGGACCCACCTGGCAAATATTAGGATGACGTCACCTTGAGACTCTTGACCTGATCACATCTGCAAAGGTCCTTTGTCCAAATGGGGTCCTGTGCACAGGCTACAGGAGGGCAGGGCACAGACCCCGCCGTCTGAGACACAGCACACACTCCGCTCCAAGGACGCAGAGGGCCGGCCTGGAAGGAACAGGAAAGGCTCGATTCCAAGGCTCTTTAGGTCCTGCTGGGTTTTATGGGAGCCCAGAGAGATGGAGGTGGACAGCATTCACTTCCGCCTTGGCTGGATCGCAGTGGCTTCTCCTGAAGTACACACCGGGGAAAGCCGTAATACACAACACCAGTGAACGGGTCTGCTGTGGGCACGTGCGCGCCCTGGGTTTCAGTCGCTTAGAAGTCTGGCAGCTTTGACATGGACGTTATGAAGGGAAGCTGCTGTGGTTTCCCATATGACACAGAGAAGACCCTTGGGGCTGACACCCTGCCGAGAACACCAAAACACGTGGCCCCCGCCGAGGCCTGTCTGTGTATGGTGGCAGTTCCTGGACGGTAGTGCGAGTTGACATCTGCTTGCAGTGCAGACACCCCCAGACCTGCATCGTGGGTCTGGGAAGGAGAGATCTGGAAATTCAGCTGTATGGACTCCCCCCGCCCCCGACCCCATCTTGTTCTGCTGTGTGTCTTGATTGGCTTTCTTCAGTGTTGCATGGACATTGAGGAAAAGACACGGATTTGGGAGTCAGGAGGAAAGGGTGTGACTGGACACAGAGGGGTCTTCTCAGGCTTCCTGTCGGCCCTGTGATTCCTCCTGAACCCCTGAGCCAGAGCCCGCCATTTTGGGTCCAGCCTCTGTGGACGTGGCAATGTGCACACCCTTCCGTGCCCTCTGCAAGGGTCTGTGTCCTTCACAAAGGTGGGACATCGTACACGCAGGTCAGGTCACCCCCTGTTTTCGGGTAAAATACATAAGTGATACTTCCCAGACAGGCCAGCTTTGCTGGCGAAGGCGCTTGCGAGTGGTTTGTGTCTCCTGAGGACACTTGGGGCTGATGGAATGCTTACCGTGCTCGGAAGGCACAGATGGGCTCAGCCTGACTCTGGAGGCTGGCAGGCACATCCGGGAGCAGGACCCTGATGGCTAGACCGTGCTCCACGGAGGTTTGGATCGAGGTCAGTTCTGCGGACCCTTTGGGCCCGAGCACGTAGCACAGCGCCCAGACGTGGCGAGTTTATCGGTGGAGGAGGCCCGGGCATTACGTACCTGTTGGTGCGCCCAGCTGCTTTGTATGCAGATATGTGGGGTGTGCGGACGAGCTGCTCTGGTGCGTGCGGCCACGTGCTTCTCCCCACATTCTCAGCACAGCGTGGCCCTTATGAGCGTAGAAACGAGCACAGGACCCGGGATATCTCCGGGTGTGTGCCCTGTGATCTTCCCGGGCTGTAAAGTGTTGTTAATGAGATGTTGGATGGGACGTAATTGCATCCCGGCACCTGTCTCGTGTGTCCTTGCCTTCTCTAATTACGGGCAAACCACGGGTTGCCGCAACCACCGAAGGCCGAGGGACTGTCTGTCCTGCCTTCCCACTTAAGAACCCTGTTCACCGTGTCGTGCACCTGGAGAAGCTCCTAACCCACCTGCGTCGAAGCGCAATTAAACTTAATACCCGGTTGCCAGTGACAGAACAGACATGAAGGGGGCGTGAGCCTGGGATGTGTTATGTAACTCACAGAATCTCGATGCTTTCCGCATAGTCACCGTGGGGCTCGCGCTTTCGTCCGAGAGCTGTCTGGGTTTCGTCCACGTGTCACATGTGTGCACCAACACTGGCCTATAAATGGGGGCCTTCCAGAAGTTGACTGTGTGGTACTTGGCCGATGGGACCCCATGTCCCCGGATAGAAATGTTCTAAGTGCGAACTGCGTGCCCAGATTCACACGGAGAAAACTCTGCTGGTACACGGGGGCTGTCGTATTTCCAAAGCTCCCCACCCATCTCTGGCTGAATATGGGAAGGTTCCTTCCGGTATCAGCTTGTAGGGCCAGGAGCACGGGTCTGCCTTGGGCCAGCGACTCTCTGCCCGCAGTCCCGTTGGATGCCCGTCCTTTCTCAGTCTCTGCTCTTCTGTAGCCGCAGACACATGCCGTCCCAGGTCCCTAACTTGCCGAGGGACAGAGGGCCTCTGTATGGCTATTAACATTAGGGCTTCAAAATATACCTGTTGCTTCAGCATTTAGTATCTGCTCGTGCTGTGTACAAATGTAGTGGACTCGAGCCGTCTCCGCAAAGAGGCCGTCACAGCGCCCAGTTCTGTTTACAATTTCTTCTATCAGCGTAAACACCTTTATGCTCGTTAAACCGTACTTAGAAAGCCAGTAGCTTTTATTTCCTTGTTCAGGACTTCTCTTGTCTGAATTAACAGGTGGAACCTCTTGGAAGACCCAGTGATCACTTTGGCCTGATAAACGAAGTTTGTAAAAATGATGAGTGTGAAGTTGACTGTTCTGTCGCATTCCGATAATGTCACCTTAAACTGTGAGTGAGGCTCAGTAAGCCAAGTGTGCATTTCGACGTTTATTTACAGCACGGTTGCCCCCACAGGCCAGAGGATGTGGAAGACGTGAGTCATAAAGCATTAAATAGCACGCAGGAATTTGTTCGGTGGTCTTCCTTCTTCCAGCTGTCACTGAGTACTGGGGGCGTTGAATAACCTCCCCGTCCACTGGGGAAGACTGGTCCTCTACCACGTACTTTCCATTCCCACGCAGAGGATCAGGTTTTGCATTCTTTTTAGCGCTTATGTAAATGTCTTTCCGCCTAAATGGAATAGTCTTTGAACTCGGGGACACTTCTGCATTCTCATTCTACTTCCCAAGTTTAAGCGGGTCATAAGGAGGGCTGTGAAATGACCTCTGAGGGAGCGCTGGTATCTTTCACGGACTTTGAGTTAGAGGAACAGCTTACGCGGCCTACGGTGATGGGCATCAGAAAAAAAGCAGCAGCCAGGCTTTACTCTCTGTCCAAGGAGCCTGAATGGCTTCACAGACAGGTGGCCCCTTTCCAGCTGGAGATCAGGGTGCAAAGCTTGTCCCCTTTGGTCACAAACGCTTGGACGTCAGTACTTTTTACCGGCCATGCACTCTGCATAGAAGGAGGGACCCACACATCACTGCTCTTTGGATCTTGGCAGAAATCCCGAGCAGAGTTCAGTAGAATCTGAGATCTATAAAGCGGTTTCTAATGTGTGAGGTGTCTTCTTTTAAAAAGGATCTTGGTTCTTCATTCTTGATTATTCTGGTAGTCCCGTCCCCCGAAAAACAAGATCTACGAGGGTCATTTTAAGTGGTCGGTTGCCTTTGCTTTTGGCAGAAGGAAATACCAAAGACATGAAGATCTATAACGCTGTGCTATGGACGGAATTGGGGGATGGAATCCCAAAATGCATATGTTGAAACCCTCCCCCCAGGACCTCTGAGTGGGGCTGTGTTTGGGAGCGGGGTTTTAAAGAGGTGATGAAGGTAAAATGAGGTTACTGGGATGGGCCCTGGCCGCATAGCACTGCTGTCCTTGTAAGAAGAGGAGAGGAGGGCACAGACAGGCACAGAGGGACGGATCCGTGAGGACGCAGGGAGAACGTGGCGTCTCCTCGGCTTCAAGAGGAGCCCATCTCGGCCCAGCCTGCGTCTCCGACTCCCATTCTCCAGGACCGGGAGGGAGGCACGTGCGCTGTTGAAGCCGCCCAGTCTGTGTTCCTTTGTGGTGACAGGCCTAGCAGTGCACCCAGGAGCGTAGACTGGGTGATACCGTGAGAGGATCCAGCAGTCTGGACTGCCCTTTTGGAGACTTGGTGGACAGACTGTGCCAGGGCTGAGGACGGCGCACGCTCAGGGCTGCTCGGCATGGCCCGTACCCACGGAAGTACCGTGGACATTCGTCCTATCTTCGTCATCTTTCCAGAATGGAGTTTTCCGATTCCCCCACCCCCACCCACACGTGAGAAGAAGGGACAGGAAGGATGCCGGAGCAGCCAAAGGAGTGTGCCTGTGGCGGGCGGCCCTTTGTGTCTTCAGAGGAGGAGCTGTTCAGCCCTGATTTCATCTCAGCACAATCACTTGATACCCCAGTGCTGTAGCTCGCCCTCCGTGAAGACTGTTTCTGGCATCGTCTCTGTAGGAATGCTCCCTCTGGTGTCCTCGTCCAGCACGCCTCTGAAGGGGAGTCCGTCCTACAATAGTCACGGCAGAAACCGGAGTAGCAGGAGATGCCACCGAGAGCTAGGTGATGGAAGCGGTTCCTGGGGTTGGGGGAAGAATGTCCTCCCACTTTGCAGGTTGTGGAGGGCAGCTGCTGCTTGTCATTTATTCAAAACCCATAAGAACATATACATTCCCTACGGATTCACCATGAAGCCGTAAGCCTGGGGCATTGGGAAGCTCATTCTTCGCAGAGTTGATCCGTCTCGAGTATGAGAAACGCACGCCCATCTGGAACACCACCCTCATACTTTTGTCTCCTAAAATTCAAGAACTTGAATTATTGACACCCACTAAATGGAATGTCAAGGTGCGTCAGTGGGAGATGGGAAAAAGGAACCCGGTGATGAATAAGGTTTATAAATGTGTGATGATGATGTAGAGTAAGACAGACAGAGGCCACTGTTCAAGGTGCTCTTGAACAGCCAGTGGACAGCCTCGGGGAAGCCGAAGCAGGGACTGCTGTGAACTGTCTTAGCTGCCATTGACCTTTGGTTGGGAAAGCCCGTGCGAATGAAATTTAAGAAAGGTTTGTTGGCAGACCGTGTTTTTGATGTGCTCAAGAGTCATTGCAGTCATTTGATATGCTCAAGGTGCCTGGGGGCCTCAGTCAGCTGAGCACCTCCGACTCCTGATTTCGGCTCAGGTCAGGAGCTCAGGTTGGTGAGGTCGAGCCCATGTCAGGCTCTGCGCTCAGCTGGCCCTTGGAATCTGCTTGAAATAGCTCTCCCTCTCCTTCTGCCCCTCTGCCTGCTCATGTGCTCTCTTTCTTTCTCAAATAAATAAATCTTAAAAAAAAAAAAAAAAAAGGCCACTGTACAGAAGTCCAGTTAGAAAAAAACACAAAAATAGATGGCCAAGAAAGTTTCCTACAGTGTTGGTTTCCTGTTGCAGGAGTCACCCCTTATCACGAACCAAGTGGTTTAACACAGTGTCAACGTACTGGGATGGTCTCAGAGGTTGGACATCCCCAGTCGGTCTCCCTGGGCTGACATCAAGGTCTCCACAGGGCCACATTCCTTTCTGGAGGTCTGGGGAGCGATCGGTTCCCTTGCCTTGTCCATTCACTCGCAGGCTGACCTTTCCTTGGCTCGCAGCCCCTTCCTGTTCTGCACATCATCCGCACGCTGTGTCTCTGACCGTTCTTCATTAGCGTCGGCGTTTGTGGCCAGTCACTTCCCTCCACGTGCTGCTTTCCTCTCACCCCATAGGTTTGCGGTGTCGTGTGTTCCTTTCCGCTCATCCCGCAGCATTTCTGACATTCCTGACCTTTAAGTACACAGATGGGTTGTTTACTTTCCACATATTTATGAATTCCCCCATTGTTTCCCCATTATTGACTTCTAATTTCCTCCCATTGTTCATTAGGGAACTACGTGGTGTGAATTCAAGCCTTTGCAGGTTTATGGGGCCTTGGCCTCGCGTACCGCCTTCTCCTCCCCCTACCGCACAGAGCGTTTTCCTGGAGAAGGTGTGTGTGACGTTAGTGTCGCAAGGAGCTGTTCCATGGACGTCTGCCAAGTGCAGCTGGTGGGTGGTGTTTAAATAGTTACTGTATCAAGTCTGCTTGCTACATTTAATCCTGCCAAGTGCAGCTGGTTGGTGGTATTTAAGTAGTTACTGTATCAAGTCTGCTCTCCTGGCTGCTTGGCTACATTTTATCGAGTCCTGTCCCCTATCAGAAGCCTGAGATGCAAATCTCCAACTACATTGTTGAATGATCAGTTTCTCCAGCTTTTGGGTCAGTTTCTGTTTTGGGTCATTGGGGCTGTGTTGCTGAGCTCATGCATGTTTGTAATTGCTGCGTCTTCGGAATGCAGAATGACATCTCTGTAGAAGGCTTCTGTTGCATTTCTTTGTGTTGTTTCTAGCAAAGATACGTGTCTTGGGTCTGTCTTCTGTCAGCTCCTCTTCTGGTTGCTGTTTACATTGGATATCTTCTCCATCCTACAAACCTGCACCTTTCTATTGAAACTGTATCTTACAGACACCCTGTAAGTTGGCTCTTGTTGTTTTTCTTTCTTAAAGTCCGTTCTGGCAGTCTTTGCCTTTTATTAGGGATTTTAGCCATTTACGTAAAACGCCGTTCTTCATAAAATACGATTTTGGTATGGAATGTTGTTTTCCCTGTGCCTTATTTCGTTGTTTTTCCTTTATTTTCCGTGACTGCCTCCTTGCATGCTAACGAGACATCTTCTAGTGAACCATTTCAATTCTCGTGCCGTTTCTTTTATTATGTGTGTGTTTGGTTGTTGTGTAGTTCTTTTTCCTCCCTTTACTTATTTTCTTCATGGTTGCTCTGGAGATTACCGCTAGTGGCTTAACATGCGATCATCTGGTTTGCATTAATGCCAACACAATTTAAAAAGTATACAAAAGCCTTGCCGTGATACGGCTTCGGTGCACACCATCCTTTGTGCTGTTCACATCCTTAGCGTTACATCTCTCTACAGTGTGTGCTCCTAGAGATGGATAATTGTTGCTGAATGCAGTTGTCTTTTACATCACATAAGAAACAATGATTGACAAATAAGAACACTTTTTTTTTTTGTTTTTGGTCCCCCTGTGGGCAAAATCACCCCCCTCCCTCCCCGTTCACCAACCATTGCTCTAAGGTATAAAAACACTGTTCCAGCATCCCTACGAAACATAATTTACAAAGCCCGCCAGAGGGATTTTTGAGCTGGCCATTGGATAATGAACTGAGAAACAAACACTCACATATAAAAAGTATGGCACGTTTCAGTCTTTCCACACCGTGGATGACGATACTTTCCGAAACAAAAAGTAGATACGGATCGTTCTTGGGCTCCGTGGCACCCTCCGGTGAGAAGCTCTCCTGGTGTGCTCCGCTGTCTTCCGATCCCACAAACGATGCTGATGGGGATGTGTGGGCGTGGTTGTAACAAGGCTCTAGCAGCGCAGTCAGTCCGATCTGGGGAGAAGCCTCGCAGGAGAAAGTGGCTGAGTGTCAGGGGGCATTACACACCGTGCAGAGCCTGTGTCTTCTCTGACACGTCCTCCGTCTGCGTTCGTTTGCCAGGTGGGATCTGAGTGCCATTGTGCCATGTGGGCAGCTTTTCCAAGTCATCTGGGGGAGACCAGAGCGACAGCCCCGGGTCCCTCTCCCTGACTCCCTGTGGTGGTGCTCAGGGATGGCCACTGGCTCCTGGCAGGAGCTGCAGCCCGTCAGTCCCCTGGTGGACCCCCCGTGTGGAAGCAGAGGCATATCCCACAGGACAGCGGCAGCCTCCTTCCAGGGAACAGGACAGCAACCTGTCCTCAGTGTTTGTCCCGTCCGAGAGTCTGCCTTGAAAACTCCATGTGAGAAAGGCAGGAGATGGGGCGGCCCTCAGTGTCTGGCCCTACAGGGAAAGTCACGTGAAAACCCTTTGTTTCCACGTGCGGTCGGCTAAAAGTACGCTTTTCAAACCAGAGGGAATGGTTTGCCCGTACAGAGCTTGTGTCGATGGTACTCCCATGCTTCTGGGCTCTTTCCCTCATCGTGGGTATCAGCTGGTTGTAAACACACTTTATACAACTTAAACGGTTTGCTCTCCTTTAGACTTAGCCTGAAGATGGTGTAGCTCCCTTGTGTGTTTGACTCCTCGCCCAGGCTCTTTACCCCGGGGTGCCGTCCCCTGCCTGTGGAGGGGACCCGTGACACGGCACGCCAGAGAGGATGGCCTCCCTGTGGGACAGGCCCCACGGTTCCGGTGTGGCTTGCAGCCCCCACAGGCCCTAGCCCCTGCCACACATCCATCTCCCCCGTGGGGAGCCTCACCCTCCCATGCACAGAGCACGGGGTCGCCCCCAGGAGCCACGGGGCCTCACTCTTCTCTGCAGTCATCCTGGCCAGCCCACCTTCCTCGTAATTAAATGCAAAAGAGAAGCACAACTGGCCTTTGGCCAGGATGGTGTGGGAGTGGATGGACGACTCTGTGAGCTCCGGGGGTATGTGCTCCCGTCCGGTGGTCTGTGCCTCGTGCCGGGGGAGGAGTAGGACTCAGGACCAGAGTTTGGGACACATGGGACGTGGCCTCTTAAAGATGCGACCCGGCGAGGGTCCCCTCTAAGGACACTCCTCTCCACGCACTTCACTTGTGCTTTCGTCATTCGGCGCCGACTTTAATTTTTACGTGCCTCCTCTCGGAGCCCGTCAGGGAAGGCGCCCTGGCTTTATTTCCAGCCTCCCTTCACGGTAAGGACTGTGCGTGGAGCATGTGCCCTGTTCCACACAGTTTCTACCAAGGTGTTTCGTCTTCCGACAACGTTAGGGGACAGGGAGCCTGCTCCCTCCCGCAGCGTTCGGAAAACTGGGTTCTCCGTGGGTTTTCCCTCGGGCAAGGTGACGCTGCTGGGAAGTGGCAAAGCCGGCATGTGAATTCGTGTCTCTGGGCCCCGTGGTCCCTCCTCCCCCTCCTTGGGCCGACTTCCCGCATCTTCCGTGGTGCGTGCCCCGGCCCGAGGTGCGTGACCCCGCAACATCCCTGCTGAGAAAGACTGCGGACCGCGCGGTCGGTGATGACGTGGGCCCCTGCCCCATACCGCTGCCCTCCCCGCCCACGTGTCACGGCAGGATGCGCTCACACCCCTGGGCAAGCGTGCCCTCGTCTCCAGATGCCAGAGTGGTGTTGACAGAGCCTGCGCGGGGGCAGCCACCGTCCGGAACCAGCGTCGCCCGTTTCCGCCTCGACGGGCGTCCGGCACCTGACACTCCCAACGCCCACCTCACGGTTGCCCAACACAGACAGACGTGTTTCTGGTGGCTTGTGACGGACACTTGGTCTTCTGTTTCCCAAGCCACGACGAGGGAGGATGGAACCGCTCCTCCTCTGAGCTTCTCAGTCACGGGTGCCGGCCGGTCCTGCTCAGCACCGCTGCGGGCGTTTCTCCCACCGGCCGCAGGGGCTGAGGGTCCCCGCCAGCCTCCGATGTGCACGATGAAGAACAGGCTCCCTGTAGGGGGAGCAGAGATCGGTGTCCCTGTAGGACTCTGCAAGCTCATGGAACCCTCCACGCCCCCGTCTGGGGAGCGCTGCTCTGGGCTTAAGAGCAATCTCGGGGGAGAACTCTGCTGTGGGTGACTGCTCACTCGCTACCACACTCTGGCCACACGGTCCCTTCGTTCCTTAGCTGAGTCACGCCGGAGTCAGGGGGCACCGCAGCAAAGTGTCGCTGCTCCCAACTTCCAGATTAGTCTTTCCAACAGTAGAAAATGAAACAGGGCCAGCGTGAGAGCTGGAGCCTGGGTTTGCCCATGGAGGACGTGTGGGGTTAAGGAGACAAACCTTGCCAGCCCATGGGAGAATCCGGGTGCCGGCACACATCGGCTGTTGTGGGAGAGGAGGTGTGTGGAGCACGGGACGCGCGAGGGAGGAAGGCAGATAGGCACGTGACCCTTTCTGGGCCTCCCGCACGGTCCGTGTGCCGTGTCAGCATCAGGGTGCCCGTCTGAGAGCTGGCTGCGGCGTGCTCCTAGGGCATACCACAGGCGACGGTCACAGATTCCCGTGCCACCAGTCACCGCCCCTCCCGTACTGATGATTCTGTGTCGTGTCACGGCCGGGAATCTGATGACACGTAGCCCCGCGGTTCTCAGACTTGCGCCGGTGTCAGATGCTTTCGGAGGGCTTGTTAGGGCCCCCAGGGCCCCGGGCTCTCTGACTCGGTAGGTGCGGGTACATACGAGAGTCTGCCTTTCCCCTTGAGCTCCCAAGGAAAGCAGATGCTGCTGGGCCGCCCGGAGAAGCCCATCGGGACGCCCCTGCCCGGAGCTGAGGCTGAGTCCGGGGACCGCGCGTTGAAGGGACGGCGGGTGGGGGGGACCTGGCAGTGCGTTTCCGGGCCAGACAGCCCACACGCCCGGGCGACGTCGCTGAAACTCAGTCTCCGTGTCTCGTTTTTATATATTGGATCCGTCCGTTCATGCGTTTCCTTTTCTTGATTCTCCAGTGGCCTCAGCATGTGGGGATCCGTAACGTATCACTGAACATCGGAACGCAGTCTGCCCCTGGTGACGTGAGTCTGAGCTGAGTTTGGGAGGTTTTTAACCGGAAAAGCGCTGCGTTATCACCACCCAATCCCACAGTGATTTCCCTGAAGTTACCCCTATTTTAGAAGATGCTTGTCTCTCACAGGGCAGTTTTGCTGAGCTCGGGCAATGCCTCCCTGTCTGCTCTTGGCCTCTCTGCCTGCAGCCTTCCCTTCTCCCCACCGTTGGCTGCTTCCACAGCCAGCAGATGCCAGCAGCGTGCCTTCCCCACCGCGTGACGGCCTCTCTAGGGGCAGGAGGGGGAGCAGAGCGGCGCGCTAGGTGCTCAGGAAGCAGAAGGCACTGGAGGAGCGAGGCCCGCATGCCCGGAATGGATCATCTTACTTGTCTGTTTCTTACCCATTCTTAAGAAGGGGATGGGGTCCTTCATCCAGTGGGTTCCGTGAGACGTGCTCTGTGTGATCATGGGAGTCGGTGGAAAGCCTGCGTCCTGTGGCTCGCTGGGGACACCTGACCTGACAGGGGTCCTGGGACACCTGGGGTTTCCCTAGGGAAAGCTCATCGTACTCCTGAAATCCCGGCAACACTGCTAAGTCTTTTGTCCTTGGGAACAAATGTCATGGTTTCTAAAAGACAACTGTCTTTCTTGGTGGACGGAGGACCGTGTTCATGGAAGCCGTTCTTTGTCCCCATGATCTCGTCCTGACTGTCGTGGGCTGACCCCCGGGACAGTATTCGACAACAGCAGGACCACACTGTGATCCATATACCCATTTTGACATTGTACTGAAAACGGTGATGATATCCAATTGGTAAATTTGGAAAATCTCTAGTAGGCAAAGTACAAACAATATTCCTTGATTTTCTTGACTCTTTGGACTATTACGCTTGTTTTCATCTGTATAGACTGAGTCACAAATGTAGTTAGAATTTGTAGTTTTAAGTATAACTCAGCAGAATTTCGCTCCCAATGTCTGTTGTACTCGAGGGAGATCTTAATTCATCCGTCCCGTCCTGTGACGGCCATACCCTGGTGACTGCTCTGAAACCCACGGGAACAGCAGGGTTTGACGTGTTGGGTGGTTTTTGCTTTCGGTTGTCTGCAGTCCTGGAGGGCTCAGTTTCCTGTAAAACTGCCCATGTTTGGAGAACCTAACCATACGTTTGGATGCAGTCGGTGAATGTCTTCTTGCACAGAAACGACCTTTCATGAAGGAAGGTCAAGTCCCAGGAAACTGGAATCGCGCGAGCCTTCCAGGGAAGGTTAACGTGCACAGTGGGATCATTTTAGCGTGATTCCACTTGTACACTTAAGGCGAGAACGTTCCCACAACTCCTCAAGCTCCATGGCCCTCTGCAGCCCTCTGTCTCTTCAGCCCATGCCAAGGTAGCTGCTGGTCGGCTTCTCCCACTGTAGATGAGTTGGCACTTCTGAGACCTAACGTCTTTGCTTGCCCGTAATTGACTGACACTCGTGCGTGTTACCGCGTGATTCCAATAGGTTGTTTCCTCCTTTTTACTGCTGATGCTTGTTTGGCCGGTGTTGGAGAGGCCGCCGGGCCATGTACCCCAGTGGTTCTTCTGCTGGGTTGTGTATTAGCTTCTTACTGGACCTGTCACAAATGATCACAGATGGCTTCATGGCTCGTGGCTGAACACAGCAGATTTATGACCGTACCGTTCTGGAGGCCAGAGGGACATCAGTCTTGTTGGGTTAGAATGAAGGTGCCGGCAGGGCTGAGTTCCTTCTAGACGGTCTGGAGGAGACTCTGTTTTCTTGCCTTTCCGGCTCCAAGAGGCCGCCCGCATTCCTTGCCTTGTGGTCCTCCGTCCCTGCCAGCCCCTGCTTCTGTGCCCGGCCCTCCTCTGACTCTGACCCACATGCCTTCGTCTGTATAGACCCTTGATGAGGACGCTGTACCTGCTGCATAATTGAGGACCACCCCCCATCTCCACACACTTAACCTGATCACGTGCAACTTACCTTTTGCCTTGTATGGTAGAACAGTCCAAGGTTCTGGGGATTGGGTTGTAGACGTTGGGGGGTGCTGTTTTTCTGTGAATGGCAGCTTATTTTTGTTTCATCTTTGAGTTGTAATGTTAGGTTCTTAATATATTCTAGATGCAAGTGCTATGCGTGAAAGTGTGTGTGTGTGTGTGTGTGTGTTGTAAGGATTTTTATTCTACCTATGACTTGCCTTTTGTTTTCTTACAGGTGTCTTATAATTTTGGTGAAAGGCCCTTTTTATGTGTGTTTTCCTACGACTCCTTCTTTTTGTGGTCTGTGTATGAAAACGTCATATAACCCAAGATTCCCAAGATGCCGTGTTTTCTTCTACACATTTTTTAAAAAGATTTTATTTATTTATATGACAGACAGAGATCTCAAGTAGGCAGAGAGGCAGAGAGAGAAAGAGGAGGAAGCAGGCTCCCTGCTGAGCAGAGAGCCCGATGCGGGGCTCGATCCCAGGACCCTGCGATCATGACCTGAGCCAAAGGCAGAGGCTTACCTCACTGAGCCACCCAGCCTCCCCTTTTCTACAAGTTTTGGAGTTTGGGATTGATATTTACATCTGTGATCCCAACAACCATTGCACAGTTATGTTTCTGGACATGTATATGTGATGCAGCCACATTTTTGGAACCAGCTCATGTTTTAGATGACTGGCAAGGGCGTCTAGGTGGCTCAGTGGGTTAAGGGTCCAACTCTTGCTTTCGGCTCAGCTCGTGGTCTCGGGTCGTGAAATTGAGCGCCACGTCGGGGTACGTGTCCAGCAGGAAGCCCACGCCTCTCCCTTTGCCTCTCCATCTGTTCACACTCTCTCTAAAATAAATTAATCTTTTTTCTTTTCTAATGAGTTTTAGAAGTTGAGTACAGATTACCAGAAAAAAATAAAAAGTCCTTAGACCCATACTGATACCTACTGAGTGGAGTCATTGATAATGCCAGGGAGGCATGCCACATGCCAACCACGGGTTTTACTTTACAGAGGTTGACTCGTGTTATTATTATTACTGCTCCTTCTTTACAGTCATTGCCTTTATTAGTACTCCTTTACAGTTCAAAACTGATAGAACCATGGGAGTGGAAACATCAAATACTTACATACTTCTCTGTGAGCCTGCTGGAGCACGCAAGCTTCCCGTCTGCAGCAGATACTACCGTGGTTCATAATTCCCCGCTTGTCCATTGTGCGTTTCCGCGGTTACATCCCCGCACACGAGGAAGCAGCACCTTTTACGCGCAGGCTCCCTTGAAAGGTGACGCAGCTGGCACAAAGTCCACGCGTGTGTCTCTCTCGTCCGTGTGTAGGAAGCTCATCACGGAGAGTCGGTGGCCGTGGGAGAGAGGCCCCGAGTGCCCCAGCAGGTACGCACGTGCTGTGTTGGCCGGGGAACCCATGACGGTCCTTCCCGAGTGCCCCAGCAGGTACGCACGTGCTGTGTTGGCCGGGGAACCCATGACGGTCCGTCCCTTCCTCGCACGCACTCACCGTCTTATTTCTCCTGCCCGTACCGCGAGGAGGTGTGTGTCCCAACGCACTCTCCCTCCGTGCCGGACTCCTGCGTGCCCGTCCACCGGGACCTTTCTGGGCCACCTGCAGGTCGGGGTTCGCCGACGGTGGCGACATTTCCGTAGGTCGTGAGAAATCCTCGCATTGATGTATCGACGTTTTGTCAATCGTTCTTTCTACAAAGTGTGTCAGACCTTTGTAGGTGTTTGGTCCTTTGTTTACTTTTCCAGACAAACAGGAGGGAGCCGTTTGGTTCCAATGTGGCAGATTTATGTCACCTGCAGCAACACCCATTTCGGCCTCAATTATCAGGTCGTTCTCAGGGCCTGTCACACAATAGGTAGCCAAGAAGTATCCGAAAGGTTCGTCTCTCAGGCATGTACCGTGACTGTGTCCCCAAGATTGATGGCTGGTGGTTAAGCTTGCTCATCCAGGCTTCTGCTCCGTGATGCGTGATGCTTCCACGACACGTGGTGTTACTGATTTATAAATATTTCTTCCATGGGGACCTCTGTGCTCTGTCGTTTCAAACTTGGTCTGAACTTTTTGAGTTTTGGGAGGGGATCAATTTTATGTTGTATTCGGTTCTAGTTTATACCATCGTAGGTTTTTCCTTTCTTTTTCTCAGTATCCTAACCATAAGAAATACATGTTGAGCACGGGAGAGCCGTGAGGTCTTTGGATCGCTAATAATTAAGCGAAATTAGCAGGCATTACAATGAAATATCCAGGAAGCTTAATTTTTTGTAGTGGCTCCTAGCGCCTGCTGCTTGTTAATTGAAGGAGGTCTGAGTAAAGATCGGCTGGAGTCCCGTACAAGCACGGTTTCTGCTTGTGGCTTTCCACCACACCAGATTCTCGGAAAGCTTTTTGGTCGTTGGTTGTCGGCTGGGAAGAGTGTGGACCTGCTTTCCCTGTGACATCGTTATCTCTGATTCTCGTTTGGACGCAGCTTCCCTCCGCGAAGGCTCTGAAGCGTGTCCCACAGACCAGCCTTCTTAGGACAGAGTCCTCGTGATCCTTAGCAGGATGAGGGAAAATAGGCAGACGGGGTTCGCCGGCAGGCCTGGGGCACGCGCAGACGGTCCGACGCAGACGCGGCTGTGTCCGTGCCCACAGCGGTGCACAGACTCTTTAAACCCCGGCAGTGACTCCTGGCTGCGGCAGGGCCTCCTCCTAAACAGCTCCTCATACCCACGCAGGGGCTTTTTGGTGTGCCGGTGGCATGGGGGCTCCTCCCTCCTGAGTGGCCGAGAGCACGGCAGGGCTCAGACGATGCGGGCCAACGGGTTCCTGGGTGAAGAGGGAGGTGTACCGGGGTGGGGGTGTGAATGACGCCAGGCGGCACCTGAGATCCCACTGCAGGCCTGGGGATATGATCAGGGTTTGCTCAGGGACCGCTGGGTGGCCAGGCAGACGTGGGAGCCGGCTGGCTGCATCCGCAAAGGGCCTGTGGTCCCTGATTTTTGACCGGCTCAGTAACGGTTTCCTTTCATGGCACCTGAAGGTCTGGGGCGAGCAGCACACTCTGTGCCCCTTCATGGCTCAGCAGGTGGCGTACCGTGGTGAGATGGAGACCCCTGCTCTCTGGGGTTGTATGCTGCTGCCTCCCCATGTTGGGTCGTGGTCCAGAAGCGGGGGACAGCAACCTTTGGGAAGCAGAGCAAGAAAGCAGTATCAGGCAGCTCGCTGCTGCCCTATACACAAGGGCCTCCTGTGCGCACCATGCCTGGGACCCAGGTGACGGCCCAGCCTTGACCTTCAGCCCCACACCCACCCCCGGATGCCGGAGCAGAACCTCCGCAGCAGGCTCACCTCACTGCCTGCTCAGTCCTCTGTGACTATGGCTTTCCGTGCAGGAACACCCCGTACCCTCGGGTGTGCCCCCGAAAGCATCCCATAGCAGGCCCCGCTTCCAGACACACCCCTCCTGCTCCCCCAGGCCGCTCCTGTAGCTGCGGTCGGGTCACCACAGCCTTCCCTCCACCGGGCTCCTTCCACCGCGCGCGCAATCAGAGCTCCTGCAGGGTCTCATCCGAGGGCCCCTCGCAGACTTCCACATTTGCTCTCGTAATTTAGGACTGGAAACTCGGGCAGTGCCTCATTTCTTCCCTTGCTACGCCCCTACCAGAGCATTTTCATGCTCCCTCTGCCCTTTGCAGCTGTCCTGTAGAACCTTCCTACCACTCCCGGCCTCAGCGCTGCTCCTCTCAGACATGCTCCTCCCGTCCATTCGCAGACGTGCCTTGCCTTGGCCTTGGCGTGTCACGGCGGCCAGACAGGCCGATCGACAGAGGGAGGCCGCCTGCGCCTCTGGGAGCCAGAGGACGGCTCCGCCAGGAGGATCTGGGCTGAGGGCTGTGTGCCGGGAGCGGCAGGAGAAGCATTTAGCTCTTGGTGCTGGCAGTGACCTTACAAAACAGCTTTTGCCTTTAGGGTTCTAGGGATTATTAAGCAAGCTTGGCTGCCTTAAGAAGTAAAGAACAGCCCCAGGCAGTGGAGATATCAGACTGCCCTGCTGCTATCTCCCGTGAGTCACTGGCGTTCCAGGCCCAGGACCTTCAGAGCTCCGGCGTTCACAGAGCTGTGTGACTGGCCCCGCAGTCCAGTTTTGGAAAAGGACTCCCGGTTTGCGATGATGTCCTTCCTATGGCTGCGAGTGCGTTCGCTGGGGGAGTCCAATCCCCGCCTAGAGCGTGCAGGTGGCGCACGGGAGAGCTTGAGTAGCTGTCCTCACATCAGGGCTGCCAGTGACCAGCTCTGATGTTGGGTTCGCTAATCCCAGGGCCACCCGGTGTCTTCTTGATTTCCCATTAAGAGAGAAAGGAGCCGTTGAACTCATTCTTTCGATGTGGTATGTCCCCGGAAGCCATCTGTCCTCTATTCTTGACAGGAAAGTGTGGCAAGTTAGGTGCTGCTCCAAAGGCCGCACGCCCTTGCCGTGGGTGACCGTGCCGTGCAGAACAGAACGCTGGCCGGCTCTTCTCCTCTCCGGGGGCGCCCACATCCCTGCGCTTCACCGACAGCTCCAAATTGAAGTCCTTTGCTGGCGTTAACTTCAGAAAGGATGGGGCACATTCCGCATTTCTTACTTTAAAGACTTTATCTTCCGAGAAAAATGTATTAACGTAGATCTCCTTTTGGCGGCCAAAGAAGGAAGCAGATGTCAACATGGGGATGAACGTCATAGCTGTTTTCCCCCCTTACTTTCTACTCCATTCTGTGTATGTCATCGTTGAAAAGAAGCTCTTCTTAGCGTGGATCCCTTTTTAAAATCACTGACTTTACAAAGCTCGGGGCTTCAGTAAGCCTGTTCTGTTAGCTAACTGGTTTTCAACTTTAGCACACACCCACAGCCCTGGGGGTGCTTGATGAAAGGCACACGGCAGGGCCCCACCCCAAATTCAGAGTCTGCAGATCTGAGGTGGGACCAGGAATGGGCATTCCTGATGCTGCGCTGCTTCCCTGGGGACTACACTTTGGGCATCAGTGCAGAGAATCAGAAACTAGTAGAACAGTCTCTTTGGGGAGCTGATTCTGTTCCCTGAAAATACTGTACCCTGGTCAGTAAATAAATGTCAGTTCAGGTACATCTGCGGGGCTCGGTCTCATAGGCGTCTGCCTCTGGCTCAGGTCATGATCTCTGCAGTCCTGGGACCCTTGGTCAGCGGGGAGCCTGCATCTCTCTCTTCTTCTGCCCTTGCTCCTGCTCTCTGTCTGAAAAATAGATGAAATCTTAAAAAAAAAAAAAGACCTATCTGTTCAGCAGTAACCCGTCACCTACTACGTGCTCTTGAAACAGCTGAGAAAAAGGACACCCCCACGTTGATCAAACAGTATTCTAGGCAGGGAGCTGTTTCACGGTAAAAGAGGGAGTGTTCACCCCGTTGGAAAACCCTGCTACACTTACGAGTGAGAGAAAGCCGTCATTCAGCCCCGTCTTCGCATCTGCCCCGTTGCGACCTTTCGATTTTCACTGAACATGCGTTCTTCTGTGTGGAAACGTCTCTTCCGTGACCGAACCTGTCTGTCCCACCAAACACCGGCTTTTGGTCCCCCCACTCCCCCCCTTGTCATTGGGAAAAATAAAAGCACGCCTGGTTTGGAGAGAATATCATTCCGGAGGGAAGCTTTCCATTCCTTTGTCCTGCTTTTCAAGGAGCCAGTTGTGTTTAGATTTTCCCGTTATCAGCTTTAAAATGTGTTATAATGCGTTTTCTGTGTGATGTGTGGACTCTTGGTGGGGCAGGGTCTGGGGCAGGGCCCAGGCGAAACCCATAGCTATCCCTACGGAGAACTGGGTCAGGAATCGCACTCGGGGAACAGGAAACCCTCCTCCCGCCAGCCCAGGTCCGATTTTGCTGCTAAATGAAGACGTGTCTGTTTGCAGGAGTTAATGGGTTGAGGAACCGGAAATGAGAGATCCCGGTCATGTGCCAGGCCGGACTGTTAGTTACCATGCGTTCATGAAGCTAGTTCCATGTGCCCCAAAAGTGAAGACATTGCCACGACTTAGTGGATTGGTATTTTGTTTTTTTAAGGAAACGGTCTCAGGAGGGCCGGTGATTGTCAGAATAGGTCTTTGCCCTTTTTGGAGCACTGCTGTGTGGCGAGAAAGCAGGTCTTGTGGTCTCCGAACTCAGGGAGGCTCACGGGTTACAAGCTTTCTGCACCTCAGGTGCAAGGCAGGCGTCCCCACAGCCAGCGTTCCCCACGATGATGCTGGAGTTTCCCATGGCCAGACGCTGTGCTCAGAGCTCGGCCTAAGTCTAGGCTACATCGAGGACACGGTCACTCAGGTGTGTCGTGGCCCCATTACTGTCCCCATTCTGCAGACCCGTAACCCAGGGCCCAGCTGGGGGGCTGAGCACCTGCTGGCAGATTTCAGTGACTTCTCAGCTGCAGGGCAGGGTCACGGACCCGGCCAGCGGGCGTCAGACTGTCTGGTCACAGTCGGCCTTACAGACCAAGAGAAGCTTGGCACCCCCGCTCCCAGGGCAGAAACTCCAAGTTATGAAACTTAAAAACCTTAACCAGGACTGTCCGCGAAGCAGTGGTTGAGCTGGGAGTTGACCATTCAGCTTTCATATTACTGATGTCCACACTTTCTCCCCAGACCTCATTACATTCAGGTCTCCTCTGGGAGCAAAATGCGGATGAGCAGAGAAATCGGGTCTTTTCTCTCAATTTCTCTTCTTTTCTTGAGATAGAGGGCACACGCAGGGGGAGCAGCAGGCAGAAGGAGACTGAGAAGCAGGCTTCCCGCTCAGCAGGGAGCCAGATGTGGGTCTGGAGGTCATGACTTGAGCGGAAGGCAGACACTGAGCCGACCGAGCCACCCAGGCGCCTCGAGAAATCAGGTCTTATCAAACGTGCTCGTCAGCGACGATGAAGCATGTCTGGCTGTGAAGCCGTGTGACTGCTTGTTTTTACAGTGGAATTAGGCACCTGCTTGTACGGTCCAGCTTCCTGCAAGGGAGACGTGGGGAAACACCCTCCCCCGCTCTGTCCTCATGGGGTGAGACGCAGGCTGGCTCTGGGAGCCAGGGATGGGCTCAGCCAGTGTGTCGGTACGTTCGCAATGAGAAGAAGATGGTGCCTTTCTAGAACCTCCGCCTCAGACACCACAGTGCAGGCTGTCAAGGTCACCGTGCACAGGCAGCCGATGTCCAGGTACAGGATGGGGTTACCCTTTGGCATTGGTTCAGTGACTTTAAACCTCAGTGTCTTGTTTCCCCACCCAGGAGGGTAGCATGCCGCCCACGACGACACCTGGCTAGTGGCCACCCCGGTTGGCTTGCAAGGGTCCCGTCTCCCGTCGGGCGCCCTCCTGTGCCCGCTTACGTGATCAGCGCACCTGCGGCGGCCCCCCGGTGCTGCATGGTCTCCCTCTTCCGGCCCAGAGGGAGGCTGGCCTTTGCGAGGAACGTTGTTCGAACACACCTGAGGACGGCGGCAGTTTCGTCGCTGTAACATGCTATGATGATGTTCTGCTCCACAGTAACGCTCAACAGTAACGAATTGTGAAGCTTGGCAGTCGTTCCTTCGCTTCTGAACGGGGGGACCCTGTGCCCCCGATGAAAACATAGGTCTTTGGAACAGTTTCCTCTCCAACCGTGGTCCCTTGAGGATGCGTGGGTGCCGTCACACGCTGGCAGACACATCCTTGGTTCCAAGGAGTGGAATGACTCGTTCACATCCTCGCTTACGCACCGAGGGTCTGGGGGACGTGACCGACATTGTGAAGAAACGCCGTCTGCACTGTCCCCTGCACATTGATAATCCCACGCCCAGTGTCTTTTAAATTAAAACCTTTGACACGAGGCTTTAAATAAACCCTGTTTAAATAATTTGATTTTATTTTAGTTTTTAAGATTTTATTTATTCATTTATTAGACAGAGAGAGATCACAAGTAGGCAGAGAGGCGAGAGGCAGGCAGAGAGAGAGAGAGGAGGAAGCAGCCTCCCCGCTGAGCAGAGAGCCCGATGCGGGGCTGGATCCCAGGCCCCTGGGATCATGACCTGAATCGAAGGCAGAGGCTTAACCCACAGAGCCACCCAGGCGCCCCTGTTGAAAGCATTTTAAAGGCCATCGCCGTGTTTCTGTCATGGGATTAGTATTTCTGTCGCACCCTTTCTTCTCTTTCGTTCACTTGCGTTAGCAGGAGTCCCCGACGGCTAGGTCCATCTTCCGCCTCGGCTGTCTCTCCCCGCACGCCAGACTTTGCTTTTAAGGCCACACAGTCGTTTCTTTGTCATTCGGTGCCTGCATTTTCCTTCTGCCACGGACCTGTCTCAAGTCGTAGAGGACGATGTGCGAGGGAAGAAGGTAAAAAGACGCAGCATCGGTGCGTGTCTGTCCTGCTCTTTCCCGCTCCTCCGACCCCCTCACGGGGGCGCACTGAAAAGGAGTGTTTGTCCTCGGAGCCCATCGGCCCCAGAAGGCTGGGGAAGGCCTTTCTGCAGTTGATGACGGGGACAAGCCAGCCTTCCCTCCGTTGTCTGCGTTCTTCAGAAACACTACGTGCAGGGGCAGCGTGCGTTCCGGAAAACCCCAGTCACTCCAGCGGCTGTCCCAGCTGCGGCTTGGTCTGCAGACGACCCCGGGAGACTTTTCCTGAAGCCTCACCGTGTTCTGTGCCTGCTAAACCAAACCAGACCTGAACAGGCTTTCCCCTGTGCAGAGGTGACGTGTGAACCGTCCCGAATGCCTGAAAGGCGGGGCGGCTGAGACGTGTGTGTTGGGCACCCCACCACAGGGTGGAGGGTTCGGGGTGGTCCGGGGGACCGAGGCCGCATTAAGGTAGAATGCATTCAGGGGGCAATGGCAGGAAGAGCAGGGTCAGCCACCATGGGAAGCAGGTGTGGGGGCCGGAGGGGAGGCAGCCCACCCTGAACACTGAAAGAAGAGTGGGGTCCCACGGAGCTGCTGGTGCTGACCCCGACAGCCCCCGGGGGAGGCGTCCAGGGTGCCTGCCGAGCCCCAGTCTAACCTGGAAGAACCAGAGATCCCCTAGCAGGTGCAGCAAGCCCAGGGACAGGGACCTGTGAACGGTGACATCCGTCAAGCCAGCAGCGGACACGTGGCAGGTGTGCTGTCCTGTGGAGGCGTCCCTGGACCCCCCGTGGGGGAGATGCACATGGACACTTCGGTGACATCGCCGCAGCTGTGGCTCACGGGCACAGTCCACGCCTCCTGCCATCCACGGGCCCTGGGTTGCTGCCCCGTGTGCCGGGTGGCCGCCGGACGGGGCGTCAGGGAGGAGCAGAGGTCTGCAGGTGACAGCAGCCGGGCGCGGGTTACAGCGTGCCGACTTCAGGCCGTCCCAGAGAGCACGCACGCCTGTGTGCACGCCCGCGCAGAAGAGGTGGTCTCCTCTCCACATGCAGTCGAGAGCGGGCACCGTTCTGTTGCTTCCTGCCCCGCATCGGCCTTCCTGCCCCGCATCGGCCTTCCTGCAGAAATGACAGCAGCGCGGTCCGTGTCCTGAACTCGTCAGAACCCGGACTCTGTGTGGTGACCCCGTCCGTCACCCCCAGGTCGCTCCGAGTGTCTGTGGCTGCCACAGCCAACAGCGAGGCCAGGGCCTCGGGGACACCTCCTGACAGAGCCTTTCTGGGTTCCAGGGCTCAGGGTCACCAGCGCACACCCCCTGTGGCTTCCCTGGTCTGGAGACACTTGTCCTGCGGAGACATCAGTTGCTCCTCGGGCACCTTCCCTCCCACGTGGATTTTCAGTGAATGGACCTTGCTGCCAGGGTCCAGGATGGATGCAGGGAAGCCCGTCACAGCCACAGCGAGGGCGCACGAGCCCTCCCCGAGACGCGGATGCAAGCCCTGCGAATGTCCCTGTGTTCGGTCCTTGCCTGGGAGTACCGGTAGCTCCTGGGGGTTGCCGTGCGAGTGTCCCTGCTGTGAACCTTCTTTCTGTACTAAATACTCGAGGACCTATCCCGGCTCATGGCGCTGGTCGTGGGCGCTGGTCGTGGCTCGCGTCACTGATAACGCCATTTATGTGTTAAACGTGTAGGGACCTCAGCATAAACAGATGTAAATACGGTGGCGCATCTGATGTCCTGGGCTGTGTGGGAGCCGTGATGCTGCCAATTACTATGGGGCGTGCCCTTGGACGCTCGTTAACCCGAAAAGACCCCGGGATGCGCCCTGAGGTGTCTGAAGCTTTACTGTCTCGAAAGACTCCAGCTGGGATCCGGTTCCCAGACTGGCCTTTCCTGGGGACACGATCCAGCCTTGTGAGATAATAGAAACCATATATGTGTTGGTCTGGGCTCCCTTTTGCTGGCACAGAGCTCCCCAAATCCTCCAAAGGTCCCAAGGGATAATAGCATCACTGGGCACGTCCTTGCTGTAATGTTTTGTCGTCGGACCCTGGTTCCCGAAACCGAGCTCCTGAAGCCCTTGTACTTTGTGAGCGACAGGCCCGTCTTGAGTGGTGCAGAGGCCCTCCCCTTTGGGCTCCTGCACCGGCCGAGCAAGGCGTGCTGGGAACCGTGGTGCTTCCTGTTTGTCTGCGTCCTCCGGACGGGGGTGCAGGGCTGCAGGAGGGGTGGGTCACGCCTCATGCGTCCATGGTGAAGCCTTCATGGAAACCCCAAGAGTACGGGCGTCCCGAGAGCTTCCCGAGAGCTTCCCCGCTGGCAGACTTGGGCGTGCAGGGGCTGGGAGGAAGGTGCACCGGGGAGACCATGGGACTCCGCGCCCTTCCCCATGCCGCTCGCCCTTGGCCCATCTTTTCTGCACACGCTCCCCTGCATGGTCGCACGTACCCTGTGTCATACACCAGGGAACAGTGAGTCAGCGTTTCCTGACCGCTGGGAGCCACTCTAGGAACACCGTGGGGCCCAAGACGGGGTCCTGGGATCTCCTACCTATGTCACAGGAGACGGCCGGGGCTTGAAATTGGCATTGCTGGGGGCTTGGGGCAGTCCTGGGGCGCTGAGCACCGGCTGTTTCCAGTATGACCGATACACACTACCCTGTTACTTTCAGGCTTATGTCGTCGGGATCGTGCATTTCTGTGCATTACAAAACCGTGCCCCTGGTCAGCCCAGTCAGCCTGTGTGCCGAACACAGAGCTGTCACCAAGTATTGACTGTGTCCCCCATCCCTGTGACTTACTTCCTCCGTGCACTGTGACCCCCCAGGTCCCCTTCGCCTACCCCACCCATCCCGCACTCCCCGCTCCCCTCCGGTGCCCAACGCTGCGTTCTCCCTGTAGAAGACTCTGTTTACTCTCTTGGTTCCATCCTTGAGATTTCGCAAGGGAACAAAACCATACAACCTCCTGTGTCTCTGTGACTTTGCAGAACACTGTGGAGCTCTGTCCATGTTGTCCAAAAGGGTCAGATTTCCTTTCTTCTGAGCAGTGCTTTCTTCTGTGCACTGTCCTTATCGTCCGTCTATGCGTGAACACGGGGGATGCTTCCATATCTTGGCTGCTGCACATAATGCTCCGTGAACATGGGGTGCACAGGCCCTTTTTCTTCCTAAGATTTTTATTTATTTGAGAGAGAGAGCGCGAGAGCACAAGCCGGGGGAGCAGGAGAGGAAGAGGGAGAAGCAGACTCCCCGCTGACCAAGGAGCCCGATTTGGAGCTCAGTCCCGGACTCTGGGATCACTATGAGAGCCAAAGACAGATAGATGATTGCCTGACGGAGCCACTTGGGAATCAGCGTCGCTGTTTCCTGCAGGGAAATACCCAGAAGCAGCTGGACTGTGTCGTCGCTCTGTCCTGAACTTTGTGCTGTTGCGCAGAGCGTCTGCCCCCGTTGGCATTCCCAGCCCCCGTGCACGAAGGCTCCTTTTCCTCCCCATGCTCACCGGCCCTGGTTCTGCTCGTGTTTTCGGTTGCCGTCCCTCTTGCTGATGTGCGCTGACATCTCGTTACGGTTTGGGGCAGCCCTTCGACCGTGAGACCTGTGTCGGACGTGAGCTGGATCGTCGGGGACCCGGCTGGGGCCCCGCACATCTTGGGGTGGGAGACCCCCCGCCTGCAGCACACAGCGGGCGTGCGAAGGGCTGTGAGGGAGGTTTGGGGAGCATGTGGCACAGCAACGTGAGCCTGGACAGACGCTCCCCGTGCTCACGACAGAGGCCTGGCTCCCATGGCCTCACGCACACGCCCGCTGTGCTCACTGCCGGGGGGCAGGGAGGTGTCCCCGCCAGCGCACGGTGGCCCGCCCAACCCCGGGTGCTGCCTGCTCCAGGCCGCTTCAGTCATAGCCGATGGCCTCACGAGATGGCCTTCAGCACGCCAGGTCCAGACACACCGAGTTGGTATCAAAGCCTGCTTCCCGGGAAAATGAGCCTCCTGTCTTTCCCCATTTTTAACCTTCTGGATCCCAGCTGCAGACACATTGCAGCCAACAGAGAGCGGCGATCCCGGGCCCTGCTGTCCGATGACGTGCGGCAAGGTCAGCATTTGCACAGCGCCCCGTGCTTCTCAGGCCAGGGGTCCGCCTTCGTACAGCACGCCCCCTCACCATCGCCGTATCTCTCTCCCTGCAGATACCGAGCGGCTCTATTCAGTGGTGTTCCAAGAAATATGTGACCGCTACGGAAAGAAATACAGCTGGGAAATCAAGTCCCTGGTCATGGGGAAAAAGGCGCTAGAGGCAGCGCAGATCATCATAGACGTCCTGCAGCTCCCCATGTCCAAAGAGGAGCTGGTGGAAGAGAGCCAGGCGAAGCTGAAGGAGGTGTTCCCCACCGCGGGTCTGATGCCAGGTACCGTGCCCTCCCGCCAACGGGATCACACTCGGGAGCTTCCGCGGCGCCGTTCAAAAGCACGGCAGAGGGCCAGCGCCTGTTAACGCGCTGGCTTTGTGTCGTCTTTTGTCTCGATTCCGTCTCAGCAAAATCTCGAATCTTGTGGGAGGCTCGCAGCCACCCCAGAAACCGTTGGGCTGACCCTCTGCTGTGATTCCATCTGGGCTTTCCAGAATAATACGTATTCCTTCCACTGCGTCCCGAGATCCAAAATCATTCGAACCGTTCATTCCGGACTTATCTGAACAGCGTATCTGGGGGAGATTGCTTCATGATCTGATACGTGGCTTTGCCTCTTCCTGTTCGGAATCAGGGACAGATTATCTCAGCGACTGTGGAAGCTTCAGCCCATGCGTGATGAGCCCGTCCCTGTGTCTCCCCGAAGATGCTTAATTTTTTTCATTTCTTTTCTTTTTTGTTGTTTTGTACAGTTAGGGCACAATTCATTTGCAACATGTCTGTGAGCCCTTCACCCCTCTCTTTCCTTGTTTTCCTTTGAAAGCAGAGAGGACTTTTCATCGTTTCGTGGCGCTTGAAAACTCAAGATCGTTCAGAACTGAATGGTCTGCTGTTTCTTGCTAGACGTGAGAAGGTGAGGAGTGTTCTAGATGGCAGGGCCGAGAGATGCTTGAAAACGGAGTGCGGTTTTAAGAATCTCAGGAAGACAGGTGAATTCCCCATTTTGGAATTCTTAAAGCAAGGAGAGAGAGTGAGAGAGAAAAAAAAAATGTGCAGTTACAGCAGTGATTTGGGGATTTACAGTTGTGTTAAAATGATTCCGAGTCGTTTTTGAAATGTGTATGTTTTTTAGAAATATTTATCCATCCCTCCTTGAGTGTACATTGGATAAGGCTGGAAGTGGAGAATTTTCTGGAAAGGGCCAGCGAACAGCAGTGCCCATGACACACAAACCATGTGGGCTGTGCATGGATGCCAGGCGTAGCCGAGTGTCCATGGGTACAGGCTCTGTGCTGCACACCGCACGCCTCGGCCCCCGTGCATGGAAGCCAAGCCTAGCCGAGTGTCCGTGGGTACAGGCTCTGTGCTGCACGCCGCACGCCTCGGCTCCTGTGCTGTGCTCTTTGCACACGCACGTGGCCTCATCACCCTTCCTGATGCAAACACATCCACACAGCTCCTTTCTGAAGAGATTTTTTTCTTAAATTTATGCATCCGAGAGAGAGACTGAGTGTGCACAGACAGGGGAAGGTCAGAGGCAGAAGGAGACGCAGACCTCTCCCTGAGCAGGGAGCCCGACCTGATGCAGGGCTCCATTCCAGGACCCTGGGGCCATGACCCGTATAGCTCATTTTTTAAATCTCGGTTAAAAGCAGACGCAGTAAAACTTACTGTCTCACGCACCTTGATGCGTCCAGTTAGCCATTGAGAGGGTGATGGTCCCCACCATCCATCTCTAAAACGTCTTCATCTTGCAAAACAGAGAGTCTGTCCCCATCAAGCAGTGACTCCCAGTTTGGCCTCCCTCTGGTAGCACAAGTCCACATTCTGTCCACATTCACACAGCGTGTGAACTGCGCTGTTCTAGGAACTGCATAGGGTGGGGTGGGGTCCTCCAGGGTTTGTCCTTTCCTGACTGCCTTTTGGAACGTGGCGTCATGTCCTCCAGGCCCTCTCCTGTTGCAGCACGAGACACGATGCTGTCCCTTGATTTCCAGTTGTTCCACTAGACACACAGTTTGTCCGTTCGTCTGCAGAAACTCACGAGTCGTTTCCTCATCTGGGCTCCTGAGAGCGTGGGAGTGCAGACCCGGTCCTGAGACCACGCTTCCGGCTTCTGTGCTTCTGTGCCCAGGAAAGGGCTTCTTGCTGTACGTCGTGGTTCTGGGCTCAGTCTCGTGAGCAGCCAACGAACGTAATGTTTTCCACGCTGGCGGCACCGTCTGCTTTTCTCTGTCTTCGTCCTCAAGTGTTCCAGTTTCTCTGCATTTTACCCAACACTTAAAGATTTTCTGTGGGTCTTTGGTTGTCCTTACGACCCATTCTAAGGTGTGTGAAGTGATAACTTGTTGTCTTTTTTTTTCTTTTTTTTTAAAGATTTTATTTATTTGACAGAGATCACAAGTAGGCAGAGAGGCAGGCAGAGAGAGAGGAGGAGGAAGCAGGCTCCCCGCTGAGCAGAGAGCCCGATGCGGGGCTCGATCCCAGGACCCTGAGATCATGACCTGAGCTGAAGGCAGAGGCTTAACCCACTGAGCCACCCAGGTGCCCCCTCATTGTCCTTTTGATGGGCGTTTCTCGAATGATACATGATGTGGAGCATCAGTCCACTTCCTTTTGGCTGTTTCTCTATTTTCTTTGGAGAAATATCTTTTTAAGTCCTTTGCCCATTTTTAAAAATAGGGTTAATTTTTGGTTGTTAAGTTGTAGACAGGCTGTTGTGAAGTTGTGAATAGACCCATTATCAGACACATGGTGTGCAGATTTTGATTTCTTCCTTTTTCATGGGTTATGTTTTCACCCTTTTGATGGTGACCCTGGATGTGCAGAATTGTTTAGGTTGGACGCAGTCCCATTTGTCTATGTTTGCTCTCCTCACCTGTGCTTCTGCTGTCGGATCCAACACATCATCACAAAGTCCATTTTCGTAAAGCTCTCCCCCTTCTGGAAAACCTAGAAGTTTTCTTCTAGGAATGAGATAGTTTTAGGTGTTTCGTTAACTTTAGGTTCATCTTTGTGTGTCCTCTAAGGGCTGAACGTCATTCTTTGGCATGTGGTTACCCAGCAGTCCCGCTTGGGTGGGACTTTGTGGAAGAGCCTGTCCTTTCTCACTCAGGTGGTCTTGGCGTCTTTGTTGAAGATCCTTCCACCGCGTATGGGAAGGTTCAGTTCTGGGCTTTCCATTCCGTTCCGTTCATTTTCATAGCAGCACCGCGGTGCTTGGATTCCTGCAGCTCTGTCATGTACCTTCAAGGAGTTCAAGACGTCCGACTTCTAGTATTCCTTGCTGCTATTTTTATGGCTGTTCAGAGTTCCTTGAGGGTCTGCATACATTTTAGGGATAGCTTTGAATCTGCGTATCTATCACATTGGGGAGCGAGGACATTCTAATGGTGTCAGACGTTCCAGTTCACGAACGTGGGGATGTTTTCCGTTTATTTGTATCATGTTTTTAAATGACTCTCAGCAGTGATTTGTAGCTTCCGTGTGCAAGGCCTTTACCGTCTTCTGTGTTCATTTTTGATGTATTATAAATGGAATTGTTTTAACTTTCTTCTCAGATTGTTCACTGTCACTCTACAGAAATGCAACCGATCTTTGCGTGCTGATTTTTGTGTCCTGAAATGTGGCTGAATTTGTTTTTCAGTTCTCACAGTCTGGGTGTGTTTGGAACCTTCAGGGTTTTTTAGGTGTAAGGTCATGGTCATCTGCGAGCGGGGATCGCGTCATGTCTTCATTTACACCTCGGATGCCTCTTACTTGTCGTTCTTGCCTGATTGCCCTGGCTAGGTCTTCCAGTACGATGCATAGAACTGTTCCCGATCTACGAAGCAGCACTTTCCACCTTTTTCTGTTAAGGATGGTGTGAATGTGGTGTGAGCTGTGGGCTCCTCAGGGGCAGACTTTGTTATGTCGACGCAGGTTTATTCTACCTGCTTTTCCTTTTCCCAGCTTCAGTGTTAAGTGTGATGAGAAGGTGATGCGTTTTGTCTGTTGCTTTTTCCATGTCCGGGGATGTCGTTTTCGTCCTGCATTTTGTTAACGGGCATCACGTGGGTTTTTGTGTGTCGTGAACCATCTGTGCATTCCAGGAATAGCTTCCCTTTGGTGACGGTGTGTAGTCCTGGTGCTGCTGAGATCAGAATGCTAGTATTTGATCGAGGGTTTCTGCCCCAATATTCATTATTCAATATTCAATTAATATTCAATATTGAATATTCAATTCAATATTCAATATTCAGTATTCAGTATTCTCAGTTTCCTTGTAGTGTTTTTGTCTGCTTTTCATATGAGGGTAATGTTGGCCTCACAGAATGAGCAAACATACCTTCCCCTTCAAATGTTTGGAAGAGTCTGCGCAGTTTGGGTGTTCGTTCCTCTTCGGTTGTGCGGTAGGCTTCGTGGGTGATGCCTTTTTCTTTGTTGGGAGGTTTCTGGTTGCTCAACACATGTCCTTAATCTTTCATATCCAGTCAGGCTCTCTGTTTCTTAATTCGATCCTGATACAGAGGGTATGTTCCTAGCAGTTTATCCATTTCTTGATTATCTAATTGCTCGGCATACACTTTTTTATACTATTCTCCTAAATCTTTTTTTAAATTTCTGTGGCACTGGTTTTCATGTCCCCTCTTTTTCATCTCTGATTTTAGTTATTTGAGCTTCTCTTGTTTTTTCTTAGTTAATCTAGCAAGGATTTGTCCAGACAGTTAACATTTGACCTGGATTATCTATCATTGTTTAACACCAGAGCACCCATCGTGTATTAGGTATGCAAATGCCTTTTTGCTTTCTTATCTACCCAGGCCTGTGAAGTGCTTTTCCTTCTTGCATTTTTGTCCTGTATGCTAAGAAATCCTTGAGTTGTTCTCCACGGCAGGACCCAGAAAATGCGAACTCAAACTTTGCAGCCCGCCTGGCCTAGAACACTAAGACGTCTATGTCCTGACCTCTCCGCGGCGAATTGAGTCGCAGTCTTCCCATGTGACTTTCACAATGACTTAGGTATCCTCTGCACTCAGAGATAATCCCAGAAGGTCACCAAATCCAGACATTTCTGCCTTGAAAGTGAGGCAGGGGCTAGTCCTTGGAAGAGAGTTGAGCCCTGCAGAAGTCCCCTAGCTGACTTCTCTCTGTCTCACTGGTACCTCACCTGTCGTTGGAGAGGCTGCTACAGTTACAATAGGAAGCACAAGATCCCTGACTTGATTCCGATGAGCCCTGCAGAAAGTTGGGGCAGCTTTCTAGCCTGAAACACATGCTTCGTCCTGTCTCCCTCCCATTCCGCACCCCTCCTGTCGTCTCTGTGCCTGAGCCGAACCTGAAATCCACCGCAAAGGTGACCTCCCAGAGCCCTGGTGCAGGAACAGTATACGGCAAGAGTGGCCACCGTGCTCTTTCTAGATCTGGGTTCACTCCCTGCTTCGTTCTCATTATTAAACTGGGGATGATCCCATAACCCCTGACGACTTTCATCCCTTCTCTTTCTGAAGGTACTAGCTGCTGGGGTGTTTGTGGTCCTGGAAGTCACCTTGGGCTTATTAGATGAGAAGGCCGCCTGTCGGGAGGCTGTATTACTCATTCACGGGCATTCGTTACTTCCTGCTTTCAAGGTGAGAGCTGAGGCCCACGCAGGTATTTAGCATGTTAAATTGGAGGAATGGATGGCAGGTTGCCAGGGAAAGCAGCCCCCAGTGGTGATGCAGGGCTGTGTCCTTCCCCGGGGCCATCACCAGGGGGACCAGCCCCTGAGTATGATGCAGGGGTGCATCCTTCTTTGGGCCCATCACCAGGGGTAGCAGCATTTGATTACGATGCAGGGGTGCGTCCTTCGCTGGCCCATCACCAGGGACAGGACCCCCCCCCCCCCCCCCCCGGTATGGTGCAGGGTGTGTCCTTCCCTGGGCGCATCACCACAGGCAACAACCCCCTATTATGATGCAGGGGAGTGTCTGTGCCTGCCTGGAGAATAGGGCTGACCCACTGGGCTTGAAGACAAAGAGGGATCTGACGAGGTCCCTTCTCAGGTCAGTAGGACTGCATCCATAAATGGTGTGGGAAGGGTCCCTTCCGGAGGACTGGGCCATGGACGTCCCCAGCAGGAAATACTTCGGAGCAGTGCACTCTGTACGCATTTTGTACGCTACTGCATAGGCAAAGGGGAACCGCCCGTTAGTGAAGGGTTTATTTTATGGAAACCGAGCTCTTTAAACTGTGGCAACAATGTAGAAAACTATCCGAACCTGGTTCATCTACGGTCTGTTTTCTGGGGCTTTAACAGATGTGGTTTTACATGCTGAAATGTGTGCTTGACTTGGCACACAGGAAACCTCAGTAGTATTCCCCATGTGAAAGGTGTTGGTTACCTACATTCCGTTTCCGACCAGTTCCTTCGTCTGTGGATTCTTCGAGATCGATGTAGTAATGTATTTTTGCAGGATTTAGTCAGTGTGATAATTTGGCTTAGAAAGCCAGTAACAAGAAGGAGGTACCTTTCATGGTACAGAATCGTCCGGAAGGCTTCCCTGTTCTGTTCTTCCACTGGCTGTAGGATTTCCCAAGTGAAAGCCTCAGGCATGGGCTCTGGACCAGTTCAGAGGAGTGTGACAAGGCCAGGTCCTCACACACGGGGATCTCTGGGTCCCCTGCCTCCTCGCACTGGACGAGATCACCCTGAGGGGAACCTTGGTCCCCTGGACAGCCAACGGTGTGGCGCCCAGGCCTTCTTTGCAGGGAGGGGCCACTGAGGGAGGGGAGCTGGCAGGTGTCCTGGCCTCTGAGGTTGGGGTGTGTGTGGCCGATCAGCCCTCACTGTCCCACTGAGCTCTCCCGAGTGTTCCTGGAGCTCGGGTCCTGGCTCAGGTCTCCCCAGTAAAGTGCAGGTACACGGTGGAGTGTCTATGGATCCTTTCCCCGGGCCGCATCTGGTCCTCACCAGGGCTGAGCGTCATCTCTTCTCCGTCTCTGCTCAGCTTCATGGACAGACAACGGCCATTCACGTAGCCCCCGACTCAGCACCGTGGGGGCCCTCGTCCCCTGGCTCCGGGAGTCGGTCTGTGTGCCAGCCTGTCTCATCCCGTGGGCTTCCATGCGACGCAAAGCCTGCGCCTTTTCTTTCCCTCCTGGCTTCCTTGTTTGTGTTTTTTACAGTCTCAGCCCCTGGAGGCCATCAGCAGGGCTGGCGGCACCTCCCTCCTCTTCTGCCCGTGCTCGCCACCATGCAGGTGGACAGGAAGGCTTTGGTCCCTGGGCGTCATCCCGTCACATTTGTCTTTCCTCCCTGAGCTCTTCCGTGCGTCCAGTGCCGAGGCGGTGCTCCGGGGGACCTTCCTTATGGGTTGTGTAGTCTGTTGAGGGGACGTACGTAGCCATGCAAGGGAAACCCCGCAGGAGCTTAGTATCTGCCAAACAGAAATTGAAGGCGGGCTGTGGACAGAAACAAAATAAAGCCTCTTATTCCTGGTGCAGTGGCAGCTTTTTCGCAGGTGCTGGACATGGGGTAAACTGAGGACAACGTGTAAGGGATGGGCAGGTGAGCAGGGAGGGCACGGCCGTTCCAGGTGGAAAGGAGAGGGTGTGGACTTATGTCAGGCAGCAAGAGACTCGCTTCTGTGACCCCTGGAAGCCGGCCTCTCGTCGCTGGTGTGCTTGAGGAGGACATGGGCAGCAGCTCCGTTCGGGAAGGTCCTGGGTCCGGAGCTCCTCTGTCTCCTGAGTTGAAGGCTGGGGAACCGGTGGGGTTTGGAAGAAGAGCTGTGCCAGAATGAAACCCTGCTGGGGCGGGGGCTGTCCCTGTGGCTTTATGGCACCTGGTGAGGAGGTGGGGGGCAAGGTGGGCTTGAGGGGGGCCGGGGTAAGGACTCCAGCTCAGGGGGAGTCTGACGGCCTCAGTGGACCACCGGCCCCGTGTCCCGTGATGCCGGCACCAGTTAATGCTCGCCTGAGAATCCAGGGCTGGAGCTGAATGACCAGCGGGTACTTGAAGGCTGGAGGCTGTACGGCTGCGCGGGTGAAGAGTCTTAGAGCATCCGCCGCCGTGTATGAGGACGGTCGGCGCGTCTCAGGACGCTTGCTCACACGTGAGGTTTATCACCGCGGCAGGAAAGGACAGTCCTAACTCTGGAAACTGTCCCTTCGTGGTAACAAGTCACTACCACAATGTCCCTTCTTTGAACGTCTCTGTAATTACAAAAATGACGCCTGCTTCACGTAATACAAAAGGAGGGACTTTAGAAACCCCGTAACTCCTCCTCCGTGGATGTAACCGTTCTTACTACTTCATCACCTGTGAGGGGGTGTCCTTCCAGACCCCTCACTCGGCCTCTGTGTTTGTGTGGACACACACATGCACTCACACGCTCCGTGAAAGAGCAGAACCATTCACGCACATATGGAGAAACTACGGACAGGATTCATGGCATGAAAACTTTTTTTTTTTTTAAGATGTTATGTATTTATTTGACAGAGATCACAAGGAGGCAGAGAAGCAGAGAGAGGGGGGGAGTCAAGCTCCCTGCTGAGCAGAGCCCAACGTGGGGCTTGATCCCAGGACCCCGAGATCATGACCTGAGCCAAAGGCAGAAGCTTTAACCCACTGAGCCACCCAGGCGCCCTGCATGAAAGCTTTTTGAATTCTTTAAACTGATCATTGGACACAGCCTTTAGACCGAGAGAGATATGAAGGCACTGAGGACTGTGCTCTTCCTGGGAGGCTAGGTGAGCGTCCTTGGCGATCCCTAGACCTACAGGCCGCCCCTTGCTCACGAGGTGCCGGGAGCAGAGCTTCCTGCCCCCCCGAGCAGTTACCGGGTGCCGTTATCGTGCGGTAGGTCCAAACCGAGTCCCGGGCTGAGTGTAGTTGGAAGAAGACATGAGCCGGTCCCGTGCCTGTTCCGGGGTCTGCCTGTCTCAGTAACACGGAGCCTGGGAAACCCCAGAGCACACTGATTGTGTCGTGTACCAGGGTGGCCTCGGGGCCTACAGGACTTCAGCTCCTTGCCCTGAGGCCGCGGTGGGTGGCCTCAGGGCCCGGCACAAGTCCAGAATGTGGAGCTCTGGCTGCAGCACGCAGCTGCTCCCACGACATGGCAGCGGCCTCGCGTGGAGGAGGTCGGCGTCCTGCAGTAACGTGGAAACGTGACAGCCTGTCGTGGGCTGCTGTCCACGTGGCTCGGTCCTTGCCAAGTCCATGCAGAACGCATGCTGAGAAGTCCCAGCTGCTCAGGGACTTGGCCTCTCTCAGTGGCAGCCCCGGACCCCAGGCTGATTCCACCGCCCTGGAGAAGCCTTCCAGGCTTAGACCGGAGCCTGCTCCTTGTAATGATGCTCACTGCGTTCACGGACCTTGCACAATTAAAGGACACACGTGACAGGTGACGAGAGAAATCATCCACCAACAGCCGTGATAATCCGTTCAGCTAACGCCCGCGCTGCTTTTCTCTTCAAGAAAGGACGTTAGGAGGCACCTGGGTGGCTCAGTGGGTTAAGCCGCTGCCTTCGGCTCAGGTCATGATCCCAGGGTCCTGGGATCGAGCCCCGCATCGGGCTCTCTGCTCAGCAGGGAGCCTGCTTCTCCCTCTCTCTCTCTGCCTGCCTCTCCGTCTACTTGTGATCTCTCTCTGTCAAATAAATAAATAAAATCTAAAAAAAAAGAAAAAAGGAAAAAAAAGAAAAGAAAGGACGTCAGGCACATACCAGGAAAATGGTCGTTGCAGGCTGTGGGCAGGAGCCGGAGAAAGGCATTACTTGCTGGTCAGATGGAACTGGCAAACCTCGGAACTACGTCTCCCCCTTTCCTTACATACGCCACCTTCTTTGATGTTGTATACGGACCTGATGTCTTTCTGGGTTTAAAATTTCCGTGTTGGAAGACTGCTAACTGCTTTCACAGTCAGTCACTAAAGAGTAATGGAGACATTCTAGACTAAGGAAGATGAGATAAATGTCTTTACCCTCTAGGATCCCAGACATCACATGCCTGTGGTCGTAAACGTTTTTCTCAAAGAATTACAATTTCCGCAACACCTGCGGGGGGGGGGGGTGCTCCGTCAGTGAAGAGTCTGCCTAGGCTCAGGTCCTGACCCCAGGGTCCTGGGATCGAGTTCCGTGTCAGGTTCCCTGCTTCGCGGAGAGCCTGCTTCTCCCTCCGCCTGGCTCTCGTCCGGCTTGTGTGTGCTCGCTCTTGCTCTGTCTCTAAAGAAATAGCATCTTAAAACAAAAAAAGAATTACAGTTTCTGTTGTAAAATGTGTGGTGGTTTTCCCCCAGACTTTTAAGTACTCGGAAGGATAAGATGATACGAGAAATCCTCGCCTCAAAGACTTGTCTACTCGAGACGGGAGAAAAGGAACGGTTCTCATGGACAGAGCTAAGAGACTGGGGCTGGCTGGGCCGCCTATGGCCTGGGAGAGGAGCTTCGAGGCCCACGGACAGTCTCTGGGTGTTTTGGGAGCACGTGCTCTGCTCAAGTCTGCAGAGTGCGCACCTGGGTAGCACCTGCTGGACGTGCGGAGCGACGTGTCGTGCCGATGCGTGGCGGCTCGGGATGGCTGCGTGGTGTGCCCCCTCCTGCACAGCCCCATTCCAGCGGGCTGACCGCACTCACAGGGATACATTGTATGCAGAGACAGCGAGCGGATACATGTTACTAGTTTTCCGCCTTGTCTCACGGATCCAGTTCACCACAGGCACAATACTTCCACGGGGGCTCCATGACGGTTGCTCAAGAAATAAAAAAAAATCACATTTCTTGTTTAAAGAAATCGAGAGCAATGATTGGTTACAGCAAAGGTGGGAGCAGCCAAGGTGCGTTGGTGGGTGAACGGAGAAGCGCTGTGTTGTGCATGCGAACAAGGGGGACTCTTCAGCCTTGGAAACGAGTTCTGACACCTGCTGCGGCACAGACGAGCCTCGAGGGCACTGAGCCGGGCAGAAAAGGACAGATGCTGAGGGCTTCCGGCCCTGGGGGCATGGACAGCTAACAGTGTCTTGAACAAGATGAGAATGTACTTAAGGCCACTGCACTCTCCACTTAAATACAGTCAGTTTTAGGGGCACCTGGGTGGCTCTGTCTGTTGGGCATCTGCCCTTGGCTCAGGTCCTGATCTCAGGGTCCAGGGATCGAGTCCCGCATCGGGGTCTCTGCTCACCCGGGGGTCTGCTTCTCCTGTCTGTCGCTCCTCCTGCTTCTGCCCTCTCTCTGAAAAATAAAGAAAATCTTAAAAAGAAAATACAGTTAATTGTATGTCGCATGTACTTTAGCACAAAAAAGAAAAATTACGTTTGTTTTCTAAAATGTCAGAAGTCCTGCGGGGAAGACGTAGTTGAATTTTGCTAAAACTCCGGGCAGACGAGGTGGAAAGACGTTGTGACGGTGCACTGCAGAGCATGTTCACATCACGGACGGGGCGTACGCCTCCTCAGCCCCAGGCCGGATTACACAGTGTGCTCGGCCGGAAACCCTTCCTTCGTGTCCCCCGGAGCAGCCACGTGGTGCCGAATAGGTCCCGCTGTCGGCAGTGGGGTCGCAGGAACTCTCGACCATGGCACCGGGCCCTTCGTGGCCGACTTCCCAGTGGAAAGCAGACAGCCCTCAGCACGCGGTTCCTGCATCGCTTTCCAGCCCTGGTGCCTTTCTCCGCGTCTGCCCAGCACGCCAGACACCGGAACCCACAGGATCCCTCAATGTCTCTGTCTCTCAGACATTCCACGCAGCACAGACTCAAACGGAAAGAATTTCATATTTGAAGATTTTATTTATTTATTTATTTGACAGAGATCACAAGCAGGCAGAGAGGCAGGCGGGGGTCCCCGCGGAGCAAAGAGCCTGATGCGGAGCTCGATCCCAGGACCCTGAAAGCATGACCTGAGCCGAAGGCAGAGGCTTTAACCCACGGAGCCACCCAGGCACCCCAGGAATTTTATATTTGAAATGATTCACGGAAAAGGGCATCAACCCAGACATCACGACGGAAACTCGGGCCACACAGTTGAAATCCGTGCAAAGAGCCAGCAAGGAGGAGCCGTCGAGGTTGGAAACGATCCTGTTTTAATACCATGCTCCCTGCAGATCGGGCGAGTCACTTTCGCATTATCCGGGGGTCACCAGGGTAGGGTCTGCCGTTGTTTTGGTCGCGTTTTTGGATGCACGAGGCAGGCAGAAGGAATCCGCTGCCGATGGGAGCTGTCTGGAAGGTGCCCACCTTTCTTTTCCGTTACCACGTCCGTGTGCAGATGTTGGAAACCCAAGCGTGTCCTGGACGTCCGTGTCCTTTGCAGCTCAACGCTCCTTCCGTGACGTTGGCAACACCAGCCTCCTGTATCCGTGAGGGCAGAGCACGGCTTTGGAGAAGCCGAGGCAACAGTGAGCTCCGGGCCTGTGCACTCGCCGGCTGTTAGCTCACGACCGTGATGGAGAACGCAGAGTTCGCCGGCTTTGAAGGGGACCAGACGCCTCATTTTAGGCATCGTTGTATAATGTTCCTAGTGCTTCCTTGTGTAAGGGAACTTACAGAATTTTATCTCATTATTCAGAGCTCTAATAGAGACTCACAAAGACTCAGTGAGCCGTCAGCGCTTCCTGTGATATTTTTCTCTTGGGCTATAAATAAAAGACTATTTAAATAGCTGTGCTGTACATTGATTTCGTAGCGACAAGTCCTTAAAAGCAGCAACCTTAAGAGTGGTTCATAGTAAATAAAATTAAGACTTTAAGCAGTTTTCAGTCAAATAAACAAAGGCACAGAATGAAATTTTTCTCCACCATTGTCAATGTTTTGAAATAGTTTGAGCCTTGACCTGCACGGGACCACTTAGATGTGGATTTTTTTTTTTTCCCTGCAAATACAGTATAGTTCCCTAAATGTATCATTTATGGTTTTCTTTCCCTGCTCAGTCTGACTCAGGACTCGATCCCAGGACCCCGGAATCGTGACCTGAGCCGCAGGCAGAGGCTTCACCAACTGAGCCCCCCAGGTGCCCCGTGCGTGCGTTTGGAACCGTGTGAGGCTTAGTACGCCCACCACGTTGTGGAAGAGTGAAGGGTAGTTGGCCATTCTCTTCACTTACTAACAAGACAGATGGAAGAAAACACCGAAATTCAATATGCTTTTCTTGAAAGAGTGTCTCTGTCTTTCTGGAATCCCTGCAAACCTAGGAGGCCCAAGGTTCTCTAGTCAGGTGATGAGGTGCGCCAGGGAGAGCAGCCTGACCCGCGTGCCTGTGCGAGGTCCGGTGGCCACCGACAGCCAGCCACACCTGCCGGGGTCTCTGTAAGGATCCCCGTCGTTGGCCGTGTAAGGACTGTGCTCCCGACCCTCCAGCGTTTACTGGAGTCTCCCAAGGCACTTGACAACCACTCAGGGCCATTTCTTTTGGGCAGAAGAAGCAAAGCGAGGACAAAACTTGCTCTCCTGTTGTCTCCTCCTTTATGTGACACAAAACAGGGGTCTTGACTCGGTTTGGGAAGCAGAGACCGCCGATTCTGAGTTTTCCAGGTGACGTCAGCAGTTAGGAAGGGCAACGTGTGTCCCTTGGATGGAAGAGACGACCGTGTGCCGAGGTGGGTAGAGCTTGGGACTGGTGCTCAGGGCAGAGAGCAGGACCTCCAGGATGTCTCCAGATCCCCCTGGAACAGACGATCTCCTTGTCGGGAAACCCAATGCCCTTGTGAGTCAACAGGCCAAATGCAGAACAGTGCGTGTGATCAAAGCGTCACTTTACTACCTAACTTGCCGGAAATGGCCCTTTTCTGAATGTCCCACATTTCAGAAAATGATGTGCAACCCAACCCAGATGGTCTCTGGGTCGTACAGTTCTTACTTGACTGATTTTCTTTGTCTACGCTGCAACACACCTACTCAAACCAAACCTCAATCACTCTGATAGAGCAGCCTGCTGAAATCTCCTCCTTAAATTGCCATTGAATGCGCGTAGACAAAGAAAATCAGCGCCCTGAACCCCGTTCAAACAGTCCGTGTCCTATCAGATCGTCCCTCAGAACAGGCAGCAAAGACTCAAGGTCCCAGAGCTGGCACCACGTTCCCGGGGCGGGCATAACGTTTTCACCTTTGTGTCTGAGCCGCCGTACTGATGTCCCGTGGACCGATGGCGTCCATCAGAGACACGCATCTCTCAGCGTCGTGGAGGCTGGAGGTGTGAGATCTAGGGGCCGGCACGGTGAGCTTGTGCTGAGCTGTGCCTCCTCTTCTTACAAGGGCACCGATCTCCTTCGGGGGCTCCTCCTCATGGCCTCACAGGACCCCAGTCACATGCCAAAGTCTCCCCATCCAGCACCACCGCACCAGGGCTCAGGGCTCCGACGTGGGGAATTTCAGGGGGATCCAGTCCACACCAATGACAGTCTCTTGCCTGGAACCATGTGAAGAGGGCAGCCCACCCCGTCCCATTTTATAAATGACCCGGCGTTCTGTCTGCCATGGAAGAAACCGAAAGCAGCACAGGACCTGGGATACGGGGGCTCAGGCCAGGTCTGTGTGACCTCAGACGGTGGTTGACTTACAGGAAAGGGGGGGCAGATATAAAACACTGATTATCACAGTGGGATTTGCTGGCACGCGGACCCCTCTCCAGGCTGGGGACTGCGGACCAGAGGAGCACGGACAGCACTGCTCCGTGTCCTTCCTTCTCGTAACGTCAGGCGTGCTCTGATGCGGGACACACAGGAGCAGCCCAGCTTCCTCTTCGAAGCAGGAATTGCCAAGACAGGGCTTCACAGCCTCAGCAGTACTGACACTGGGGCCACATGCATCATTCTGTGGGGGGCGTCCTGTCTGCCGTAGGATGGACACGGACCAGCCTCCCACCACGTGTCCGGACCGGTCCCTTCCCCCGTTGTGACCACCCAAACCAGAAATCTCCAGACATTGCCGAACGTGCCCCAGCAGGGCTGGGAGCACATACCCCTCTCGTGCTTGAGAACCAGGGCCTTAAAGGAAACGGTAGGTCAGGAAATCACTGTCGCGGGCCCTTGGATGTGGGAGGAGACGGACGGGAATGTCCGTGCACCCGGGCCGTGTTCACAGTGAAGCATCGGTTCCCGGGAGGGGAGCCTTTCCCCTCCGTTGCCGTCCCTGAACAAGGGCTTGCCCTTCAAACCCTGCATCCTGGCACGAGGGTAGAACGTGCCGTTGTCCCCGGCCCCGTGCCTAGGGCAGAAGGAATTAGAGTGCACACTTGGAGTCGGGTCTCGTCGCTCTCCCGGGACTCTGGACACACGGCCTCTGGGCCTTCCGCGTCCAGACCCCGACAAGAAATCCGTCCCCTCAAAGTGCAGGCATGCACACACTCCGTGTGTGTCCTCGGAGTGAGGACAGGTGCCAACATACCCCTGCTGAGAACCACGGCTCCGCCACCTCCCGGGACCCTCCACGCCTCCCCGCCGTTGACCCCAGGGGACGGACTGCCCCCTGCCCGCTCTCTGGAGTCAGGAATTAGGGACTCCCTGGGCCTCGTGCTCCTGCAGCGGAGAGAACATCTGTGAGGCTGTTTGTTCCTTTACCGTTCGTTCCTCGTCCCGAGCTCTGTCCTTCCTCAACTGCCAACAATTGTCCGATTGTCGCCGGAGCACCGTCGCCCTCACGGTCATGAATTTTGCCCTCTGCTCTGAGTCCAGGCGTCGTTTCTGCCCTCCTGCAGGAGTTCTGCCACCCCGGGGGCCGTGTATTAACTTCCTGCAGCTGCTGTAATGAGTGACCTCAAACGTGGTGCCTTAGGACAGCAGAGATTTATGTTCTTACGGTTCTGGAGACCAGGAGTCCCAGAGCAGGCCTTGGCAGGGCCATACACCCGTCCTGAAACTCAGGGGAGGGTCCGTCTTGTCCGTCCCAGCTTCTCAGGGCCCCAGACGGTCACCGACCTGTGGCTGCAACTCTCTGTCTTTTGCATCTGTCCGCACAGGGCCATCTCTTTGTCTCTCCTCCTGGGGGGACACAGTTGCCATGGTCTGAATGTTTGTGCCCCCCCACAAAATTCATAGCTGGAATCCCTAATCCCGCAGTGTGAACGTGTTAGGAGGTAGGGCTGTCAGGACGTGAGCAGGTCATGGGGATGGAGCCCTCACCAGTGGGATTAGTGCCCTTAGAAAAGAGACCCCGTCCAGCTAGCTCACCCCTTCCCCGACACGAGGACACAGGGACAGGCTGATCGTGCTCCAAGAGGACCCCACCAGCGTCGGAATCTGTGCTGCCTTTATCCTGACTTCAGCTTCCACAACTCCTGAGAAATAAATACCTGTCGTTTCAAAGCCACCCGGTCTGGGGGTTGGGCACGAGCCACTGCATTTAAGGCCCACCCTGAATCCAGGATGATCTGTTTCTCCAGGTCCTTAATCATGTCTCTTTCCAAATAAGATCATTAGACTAATGATCTCAGGGGGCCTCCCCCGAATGGTTGTTGAGGGTCACCAGTCAGCCCTCCAGACTGAATCTCTTATACCCGGGTGTTAGCCTGCTTGCCCTCCGTGACTGTGAAAGCCACCTTCCAGGAGAGGCGGTCTGCCCCAGCCCCTTACTCGTGGCTGGGACCGGGTCAAGAGGGCCACACCTTGTCCCCAGGATGCATGTGTAGAAGGTCTGGGCTGGGCCGAGTCCTCCACAGTTTGTGGTCCCGGGACAGCATCAGTATCTGGTTATAGGTAGCTGGGGGCATTCATAGCTCACAACACGACCTTCCTGGGTCTAGCTCTACAGAATTCCAGACTCTGCGCCCACTCCCACGTTCTTCCTGGCGTGCACATGTCTGTATGACTTTTATTTCCCCTGATTGTACTCCTCACCGTAGGTCTGTGTTTAGGGTGAGGTTCTGAACACGACGCCCGAGCTAGTAGGATGTGCACGGATCTCTCCACTCCGTGCACGAGTTCCCAAGAAATACCTCCATTCTCAAAATACCTGTCAGCTCTCAATCTTTTCCACATTTTTCCTTCTCCAGATCCGTGTTAGTGGCAGCGTCCGTGTTCTCTCTCATCAATCTTAGGTCTTTAGGAGGAAGACGACAGCATTTTTCCCATCAACACCGCTGATTCTTCACATTTCGTGTGTCTTCCCCTGGAGATGAATCGCCTGAGAGCTGACTGTTTGTAGCAGTAGCTGTCTTCCTGCCCTTCCCTTCAACGACTTCCGCACACCAAGGGCCGGAAGCTCTTAGCCGGGTTTCATTTATACACTTAATTAACCAGCTTCTCTGCAGGGCAGAACTGCACTTACGGTTTTAGTCTTTTATGGCTCGGGGGGCCGTGACTACAGAAGAGAAGGCTGATGTCCAGTAGTTAAAAGATGCAAAAGTTGTCCTGACAGTGGCCAGCATCTGTCTGGGGCTTACCGTCCTGCCTGTCTGGGAGTAGATCACCGAGGTGGTTTTACGTGCGGGACCGTGTCCTGGCATTCGCAGGGAGCAGCTCCATGAGCAAAGCTGGTCATGGCTGTTGGGGTGGACGATAACCCTGAGCGTGAAGATTTGATGGACGTTTGCCCGATGTCCCCGCAGAGGACTGTGGTCACATCCTTCTCTCGGGTTTCCTGTTCACCCTGGTCTCAGCCACGGTCGGGACGCTCCGGACGCTGGGGCTCGTTGGAAAACAGTCCAGCAGAACTTCCCCTGTGATTCATTCCCGTATCGATACAGACGTCGAATCTATCCCCTCCCACGTAGGCTTGTTGCTGAGCCTTTGGGTCTGTGTATGCCTCTTCCGTTAGGTTACGTGCAGGACAAAACACAATGTGGACGGGATTACCTCACATGATAGAAGCTGTATTATTACTATTTTTTTTTTAATGAATAGCATAAAAGAACATTTTCAGCAAAACTTTCTTTTCCCTTGTGTTTTAGAGAGAGCCAAGGGTTCATGCTTTGTTTTTTTTTCCCTTTATTTTTTTGTTTGTTTGTTTTTAATCTTGGTTTGTCCTCTTGTAATCTAGTAACTTGAAAGTTGTTTTAAATTCATATTATTTTGGGGGCTCCTGGGTGGGTCAGTGGGTTAAGCCTCTGCCTTTGGCTCAGGTCGTGATCTCAGGGTCCTGGGATCGAGCCCCGCATCGGGCTCTCTGCTCCGCAGGGAGCCTGCTTCCCCCTGTCTTTCTGTCTGCTTCTCTGCCTACTTGTTATCTCTGTCTGTCAAATAAAGAAATACAATCTTCTTTAAAATAAATAATCTTAAAAAATAAATAAATAAAGCGAAGACGTCCCACTCACTATCAGTCACAGAGAGAATGGTCCGTTGCAGCCTGAACAGAAGAATCCTCTACAAGAAACAGTCATCGGGGACAGGCCCCAACGGGGGAAGATGACCTCGGCACCTTCCGTTAGAAACCTGCCTCCCCTGGGACCCAGCCAACGAGAAGCCATCATCATACTGGACTCCTGAGTTTCTCCAGCACATTTGCGTCCGGAACCACCCTCCCACTTCCTCCTCCTCCTCTGTGAAATAATGTCCTCTCTTCTCTGTGTCGGGCCTGCCCGCCGTGCTGCCGTAACCCGCCTGTCCTGGCTTGCGCTTCTCCGTGTGTCCCGAACCCGCCCATGTTTGCTGCGTGAGCACCCGGCGGGTTTATTTTTAAGGTTCATAGTCCTCACCTGGAATGCCTGTATCTAGACACAGTTTCGCCATTGGCTGTTTTTCTGTCCCGCCACCCACCTCCGGGAAGTAAAGGTTTTTAACTGAAATGTAGTTAATAGATGGAACCCGTGGTTTTCATCAGTGGTGGCTGCAAACGAATCGAGTGTTTTGGCACCTTCCTCCTGTCCGCTGCGCATTCCGAGGACATGGAAGCTGATTGGGTTCTGCACAAGACCAGCACGGGTTGAACTGTTCTTACGCGCGAAGGGGTTAGTGCACGAGATGCACGGGTCTGCGGTTTTCTCCTCGGGCTTCTGTTCAGCTCTGGTCGCGGAGAAACATTGGTATCAAGAATGAGTCAGAATGCCTTCACTCCTGTTTTCTGGAAAGCTTGCCCAGAATCGGTGTTGTTTCTCAAACGGTCGTTCGCAGTTCACCAGGGAGGCCATCCGATCCTGGATAGGAGAAAGGTTTGTTAACTACACACTCTCTCGGAGGTATAGGGCTGTTGAACTATTACGGTCTTTTTGAGTGAACTTCATATCTTTCAAAGAGTCTGTCCATTTTATCTAAGCTGTTAAAGGTATTGGCTTCAATTTTCTCTTAATCCCGTTTTTTTAAAATTTAAGTTTATTTTTCTCAGGCTTCCAAGCCTCACTGTGTACGCACCCCACCCAGGGCTCCATGCGACCCGTGCCCTCCTTAATACCCACGGCCAGGCTCCCCCATCCCCCACCTCCTCCCCTCCAAAACCCTCAGTTTGTTTCTCAGAGTCCACAGTCTCTCATGGTTTGTCTCACATTTTTTAATCCTTTTGATGGATTTAAGGATCTGTGGTAATGTCCTCTGTTTGATTACTAGCACTGTTAAATTTGGATCTTCCATTTTCTTTTCCTTTTTTTTTTATCTTTAAAAAAATATTATTTACTTTTTAATTTATTTCACACAGAGAGAGATCACAAGCAGGCAGAGAGGCAGGTAGAGAGAGAGAGAGGGGGAAGCAGGCTCCCTGCTGAGCAGAGAGCCCGATGCGGGGCTCGATCCCAGGACCCTGAGACCATGATCTGAGCCGAAGGCAGAAGTTTTACCCACTGAGCCACCCAGGTGCCTCTCTTCTAGTTTTCTTAATGGGACAACTTAGATTGCTGGTTTTACACCATCTTCTTCGGAGTTAAGCCTGTCGTGCCATCAGTTTTCCTCTAAACAATGTTTTATCCACTTCCCACAAATTTTGATACATTTGCTCTCTGTTCTCTACCCCAGATCATCTAATTTCCCCTTGTCACGTCATCTTTGACTCATGACTTACACAGAACTGTGTTGCTTCATGTCCACATATTTTTTCCCACCTGCCTTTCAGTTACCGATAACTGTTGTAATTCTTTCATGGTCGGAGCACATATTTTGAATGATTTCAATTATTGTAAAACATTTTAGAGTGTTTTACAGCTTATGGACTCACACTCTGTCTCGTTGAACGTTCTGGGTGCCCTCGAAAATCGTTGGTATTCAGCTGTTTTGGGTGCCGTGGTACATAAACGTCAATTCAGTTACGTTGCCAGGTAGTGTTTCTGAAGTCTGCTGTGTCCTCCTCTCTGTCCACTTGTTTTGTCCATTAGTGACGGGAGTTTGAAACTTCTGTCTGTTTCTCCAGCCAGTGCGTTTGTTTGTGCTTTACGTGTTTTGCAGCTGTGTTAGCAGATGCTTACACGTTTAGAATGACGTCTTGCTTATCCGTTGACCCACGTGTCATTATGAAGTGTACTTGGTTATCTCTGAGACTTGTCATGCCTTTTTATTCTTTTTTTTGAGATTTTATTTATTTTTATTTGACAGAAAGACAGTGAGAGAGGGGACACAGGCAGGGGGGTGATGGGAGAGGGAGAAGCAGGCTTCCTGCTGCGCAGGGAGCCTAAAGCGGGGCTCCGTCCCAGGACCCTGAGATCATGACCGGAGCTGAAGGCAGACACTTAACAGACGTAGCCACCCAAGCGCCCCATCATTCCTTGTTTTAAAGCACACTTTTTTTGCTATTCATATAGCTCACCCTGCTTTTGACAGAAGTTACAAAATACATGGGTTTTATTTATAGACATAAACATCCATTTACTTTTAACTTGCCCAAATATTATATTTCAGTTTTCTGTCGATAGTAGGTAATAGGATATCACTTTTTTTTTTTCCATTCTGATAGTCTCTAATGTGCCCATATTAGTAGTGTTTATTAAGCTTCCAGAAGGTCCTGACCCGCTAATTCCTTCGTCTCGGCCCTGTCTGTGTTCATTTCTGTTGATGGGTGTTTCGTCCTGGCCCTACGCTGTATTCGTCTGCCCTGCGGAGGCGTGGAGGCTCGACCGGACATCAGACACGGCGAGTTTCACATCCGGCACAGTGCTAGGTTTCGCTTCTTTCTAAAGAAGTTTTAATGTCGTTCTCGTGCCGAGTTAAGATCTACACCTTCCTTTGACCGTGGCAGGAGCATTTCTCTTAAAGGTCAGGCCCTCACAGTGTTTGCTGTAGGCGTGGGAGCAAGAAATGGGTGTGCCCGTGTTTTCTGTAGCAATTAAGGATGTAGGGACACGGCCTGGTGCAGTTCCTCCAGCAGTAATGATTACACGACTGTTTAAGAGACGGTCTCAGGTCATTAGTGCCCTGTGTGGGTGTAGACGCTCCCGGCACACTCAGCAAAGGTTTCCAGGGGGCCAGTACTGCTGTGTGGGACATGGGTCTGATAACCAGCCCTCTCTCCGATGGTATTTGGCCCCGCGTCCCCGCACGGGAGGCTCGTCATTGCTGAGAGTGTGGCAAGGATCCTGCCCTGTCGTGCCCTCCTGTTGTGGCTCTGCGGTGTTTCCTCCTCCGTGGGCTTATGGGGTAGCCCTACAGCTTTCCTTCAGCTCCCACCGTTGTCCTGGGGCTCCGGAAGGAGCCCTTTCAGGGTTCCCTCTCCCCAGCTGTGTGGCGAATGACTGAAATGCCTTCAGTAGCACACGAGTGTTCCCCGAAAATACAGCAGCATAATCACTGCCAATTCATTGCTTCAGGAAACAAAACCAAACCAAACCTGATCCACCAGGTGCAGAGGTGCCTCCCTGGGCTCACTCGGCCTGCTTTCCACCTTGCAACAAAACAGGACCCGCAAACAAGGCGGTGTTGCTTTCCAGTAAAATCGCTTTTGGTTACTTTGGGAGATGCTATAGCGAAGCCCCAAATGGCTTTCTGAGGTTTGGTTTGAGTAGGTGTGTTGCAGCGCCCTGAACCCCGTTCAAACAGTCCGTGTCCTATCAGATCGTCCCTCAGAACGGGCAGCAAAGACTCAAGGTCCCAGAGCTGGCACCACGTTCCCGGGGCGGGGGGGAGGGGAAGGTATGGCACTGCCCTCCTCCACCTCGCTGAAGAAGGCTCTTCCTTCTCCTCCCCAGGCGTGGAGAAGCTGATCCACCACCTGGGAGAGCATGGCGTGCCCCTGGCCGTAGCCACCAGCTCTGGCTGTGCATCCTTTGAGATGAAGACCAGCCGACACAAGGAGTTCTTCAGCCTGTTTGACCACATCGTTTTGGGTGATGACCCCGAAGTGAAGAATGGGAAACCGGACCCCGACATCTTCCTAGCCTGTGCGAAGAGATTTTCTCCTCCGCCTCCCGTGGAGAAGGTAAGGCCCCCAGTGAGGAGAAACGTGGCCTGGGGCAGCCCCTGAGCAGGGTTTGTCCACGACTGGAGCACCTTGTGTCCACTGGGGGAGAGCCACCGTGAGAGCAGGGCCGGGGGTCGGGGGCGGCCCACGGACCTGGACACGATCAGATCCCATCAGCTTGGCGGGAGGGGTCAGCAGGCCAGTGATCCGGGATGCACAGACGGGACGTTAGACAGCTTGTGTGGGACGGCCCGGTGGAGGTGCTGCAGGGAAGGGGCTCTGTGCATGGGGCAGGACCGCACCCGGACTGGCCAGGAGCAGCCTTCGAGGAGCCTACTGGTTGCGACAGCGAGGGCACTCATCAGTGCTCACAGTAGCCCCCGCCCCCCCTCCACAGGTGCTTGTCCCGGAGGGGTTGTTCCTGCAAGGTGTCTGCTCACAGTGACCTTGGGCTTTGTGGTGACCTCTCCAGGCTTCTGTTTGTCTGCAGGCCCAGGGCATGGGTGGGGTGGTGGTCCAGGGCTCCCTCGCCCGTCTGTGCACAGTACTGCATCATGCAGGTGCACAGTGCAGATGGGGCAGGGGTGTCAGCCACCGGGAAGCACGTGTCCAGCCGCTGGACAGTGTGGGTGCAGCTCTGCCTCAGATTCTCCTGCCTGCACTGTTCCTGTTGGCACGGGGAGCTGAGTCTCCCTATGCGCCTGCGGATTCCAGAACACGGGAGACAGTGTGGGGAGAGGGCGGGCGGAAGTCTGACTGTGCGCCTGCAGATTCCAGAACACGGGAGACGTTGTGGGGGGTGGGCTGAGGTCTGACTGTGCGCCCCTGCGGATTCCAGAACATGGGAGACCGTGTGCGGAGGGGATAGGCAAAGGTCTGACTGTGCGCCCCTGCGGATTCCAGAACACGGGAGACGGTGTGGGGAGGGGGCAGGCTGAAGTCTGACTGTGCGCCTGCAGATTCCAGAACACAGGGAGTCGGTGTGGAGAGAGGGCGGGTTGAGGTCTTACTGTGCGCCACTGTGGATTCCAGAACACGGGAGACGGTGTGGGGAGGGGGCGGTCTGAGGTCTGACTGTGCGCCTATAGATTCCAGAACACAGGGAGTCGGTGTGGGGAGAGGGCGGGTTGAGGTCTGACTGTGCACCTGTAGATTCCAGAACACGGGAGACGGTGTGGGGAGGGGGCGGTCTGAGGTCTGACTGTGCACCTATAGATTCCAGAACACAGGGAGTCGGTGTGGGGAGAGGGCGGGTTGAGGTCTGACTGTGCGCCTATAGATTCCAGAACACAGGGAGTCGGTGTGGGGAGAGGGTGGGTTGAAGTCTGACTGTGCGCCTATAGATTCCAGAACACGGGAGACGGTGTGGGGAGGGGGCGGGCGGAGGTCTGACTGTGCACCTATAGATTCCAGAACACGGGGAGTCGGTGTGGGGAGGGGGCGGGTGGAGGTCTGACTGTGCGCCTATAGATTCCAGAACACAGGGAGTCGGTGTGGGGAGGGGGCGGGCGGAGGTCTGACTGTGCGCCTGTAGATTCCAGAACATAGGGAGATGGTGTGGGGAGAGGGTGGGTTGAGGTCTGACTGTGCAACTGTAGATTCCAGAACACGGGAGACGGTATGCAGAGGGGGTGGGCTGAGGTCTGACTGTGCGCCCCTGCAACATTCCAGAACACAGGGAGTCGGTGTGGGGAGAGGGCGGGTTGAGGTCTGACTGTGCAACTGTAGATTCCAGAACACAGGAGATGGTGTGCGGAGGGGGTGGGCTGAGGTCTGACTGTGCGCCCCTGCAACATTACAGAACACAGGGAGACGGTATGCGGAGGGGGCGGGCAGAGGTCTGACTGTGCGCACCTGCAGATTCCAGAACACTGGAGACGGTTTGAAGAGGGAGCGGGCTGAGGTCTGACTATGCGCCCGTGCAGATTCCAGAAGGATGCGGGGACTGATCGAGAGGCTGGTTTCTCTTGTTTGCGTGCTGGCAGCAGGGAGATCACTGCTCAGATGACCATGTGTCTGTTGGCTCCTGGGTTGCGGGACGTTGGGCGGAGTTGGTGAGGTCCTTACTTCGTCACTTCCGGGAAGAACACTTCATGGTCGTTCTTTTCTCGCTCCCCAGAGAGCCCGAGATGGAGGCAGGCCCTTTTCTGACATGAATCCCGGGAGCTATTCGGTTGACAAGAGGATGCACAGCCTGTTTGCACTGAAGCTGAGGGGCTGGGGCACGTTTCGTCAATCCCGTCCGTGTGTGTCATGTTCTGTTTTGTTTGGCTCTGGGTCTGCTGAGTAGCTTGACCTGTGATGGCAGTAATTATGAGTGAGTCAGGGCTCACTCACTGTGGACCCGGGCACAGTAAAATACGTACGATACATGGACACGGGTGGGTTCAGATCTCTCCATGGAGTCCAGCTCGGTGGTTCTTGATGGGGGCGAGCCCATCGTGGCCGGGTCCCGAAGCCATGGACAGAAAGAGGGGCCCCTTGCAGGGCTGGCCGAACAGACCCGGGGTGCAGCGTGTGTTGGCTTCATGTCTCAGGGCATCGAGACGCCTGCGTGCTGGGCATCCCACAAATTCCATGGCCGTGTCTTCTTTTCCCCAAGAACCTCACTTCCTCGAGGGCTCTCTACCTTCAGAGGACCAAGTCCCCTTGCGAGAAGAGCCCCTTGTCTTGTCGGGCGCACGTTGCTGTTGATTCACAAGTGTCGTGCAGGTGCCACGTGTGCTGGACAGACGGGTTCGCAGAGCCGTTCAGAGTCTGCGGCCCCGGCTTTCAGTGGGGTCTGCGGAGCTGATGGGAGCTCCCTAGGATACTGGCCCTCCGCGGAGCAGCTGGTGCAGCGGAGGCCATGAGCGGGATAAAGGAGCTCCGTGTCGTTCCGCGATCGCTGTCGCTCCTTCACAAGGCAGGGTGTCCGTGGAAACGTGGCATTTCCACGTTTGACAGTGGGTGGGATTTCTAGGGTTTCTAGGGAAGGTGCTCGCGCGCTCTCCTGCTCGCTTCGCAGGAAAACGTTCGCGGCGATCCCGTGGAGAGCGAGGGCGCCGCGGCCGTGTGAGCACAGGGCTCTGTGTAGCCGTGTCCCCGTGTTCTTCTCCCGACAGTATTTGTTTCAGACTTGTCGGAGGGAAACGAGCACTTGCGTATCTTCACGGTCATTTAGCTCCTAAACTGTGCGAGGCATCACCCTCGTTGCTAATTAATCCGTGTTTATTGACGTGTGTGTTTGTCTCGCAGAACTGCAACTATTCTGGTCGTATTTCTTAGGCAAAGAGGGTCCAGGCTTTGGGGCTTTCTCGTTGGGTGACCTGCGCGTGCTAACACTGCAGGGAGGTTTGGCCAGGCCCCTTCTTGTGGGCACAGCCTTAACTTTGTACTCGGGTTCTTTCTCCTGCCTCGTACGCAAAGCACTTGCAGAGAGGGATGTTGGAATAGGCAAAGGTTCTTCGACCACGTCCCGCTGCTTTCTGTTTGAGGCAGCACCGTGCCTGCCACGTTTAAGGGCATTTGCCATGATTCCTAAGTCGCTGGAGAGATTCACCGTCGCCGGTGGGCATTCATTATGCTGTGGGTGTCGTCCAATTAATTAGGTGCCGTGGTACTGCTAGGAAGGAGGAACAAGCAAGCAGTGTCAAAGGGAGAGATCCCGTTAACATGTTACTTACCATTCTACCAGGAGAAGTGCCCACAGAGCTGGCATGAACCACGTTCTCACGGAAATGATTATTTCTGAACTATGCACGTGTCCTTCTTTTGTGCTAAAGAGAAGCAAAAATGGTCCCATCTCAGAAAGTCCCCCCAACCTGTCACACAGCATGCAGTGGGTGGGAGCCGCCCGGACGGTCGAGGCCCCGTGGGGCGGGGTCACCTGTGCTCTGGTTCCCGCAGCACACCTGCTCCTGCAGCCTTACCGACGGAGCGGCCAGCCCCACACCTCGAGGCGGGTCGAGGGACACAAGCCGGGAGTCACCCCCAGGTCCTCGGGCGGTGTGAGCTTCCGTTCAAGTTCCTGGCCCCCGGCTGTGCACGCGTCTGGTGCAAAATGGAAAGGATGATGGAGCCGCGGACTCGGGATTGCTTGGGTTGACACGTGCTAGCAGTAAATCCCCACATCAGTTCCAAGAAGCGTCGTCGTAACTACTCTGCATGTTTGGGTTTTCATGCTAATGTTAAGAACTGAGTTCCAGAGTGCTTTCTTATTCCTCGATACTCTGCTTTCTTTTCCAGAAAGTTCTGTACATTAAGCGTTTCTATACCAAAAGAGTTAAAAAAAAAAATGATAAACACATCATGGTTGGTGAGTGCTAATTGCGTAACGTCCCCCTGGCTGACCTGAGACCGTCCTGTCAGTGACAAAAGGAATGGCCCGAGCTGACTTCCCAGTGCAGGAAAAGGGCAGTGAATAGGTTGTTCCTGATCTTGTGACAAAGAGACATGTTCCTTTAGGGTCCCCTCTCAGGACCTTTTTTTCCATACGCCGTCTCTGTCCCCAGGGTCTGCACGCAGGCGTGGGCTGTCAGTGGGCTCCTGCCATCTCTGGCTCTGTGTGAAGAACGTCTTGACCTCCCAGAACGATGGGAAGCCAGCACGTGCATTGCTGGGTCAGAGTTCGGGTTAGGTCGGTGGCCAGCGGAGCTGTGCAGGGCCCTTGGTCTTTTGCGTGAGGGTACGTTGCTGAGGTAGCCTCCCACTGCCAGCACCCCGGTCCGGGCACAGCGGTGCTGCAGCAGCTTCTGGGGATGAGGAGTGTCACGGTGCCCTCGTGGTCTGCCTCCCCCAGGGCCCGGAGGGACCCAGCAGAGTCCGCCATTGCTGGCCAGGCCTCATGACCACTTTGTCCTCTTGTCTCTCATAATGACTGAGCAAAATACAGCGGTTTCGGGATTACTTAATGTCTCCTGCAACGTGGCTTACCTCCCTTATTGCATTAAAAAAAAAAAAAAGTCAACTATCGTGAATATTATCTTCCGTTACTACCCTTTTATGTCTTCTGTTACAGAACCTACCTATTATGCTTGGTTTCCTTGGAGTTTCCACGAACGAGATTGCTGGCTTTTCCAAATTCCCACCAGGGAGGAAAAACGTGTCCCATACTCTCTCTTAGGTTCCGTATCGGGTGCCTGTAAATTAAACCAACAAAAGGTCTGAGTAAGAGACAAGACAGATTTTTATTCACTTATGGATGTGGCAGTTCACAGAAAAAATGTGATTCACGGAGGCCGTTGGCATATGAGGCTTATATACCATCTTAATAGAGGCTGGAGAAAGACCGAGGGACCCGTCAGGAGGGCCAGGGACCGTCAGGAAAACGAAATGGGCTCTTAGAGCAGGTGGGAGCCGTGGTAGGTTGACGACAATGCCGTAATGTTTAGGTGACTTCCTAACGCAGACACTGCCTGGTGCTGGCCTCTGCAGCAGCTAAGACTCCACTTTCTCCCGCTGGAAAACTCCCAGGGACAGGCCTTCCGGCAGTTGAATTCTTTAGGAGCCTGTGCTTTGTGGACGACAAGGAGAATTCACAAAAACCCTCTTTCTGCAGCTCTTGATTCTCAATTGTCCTCTGTGCAGTGTCATCCTCGAGCCGCTGGAGTGTGTTCTGGACTCCCTGACCCCGAAATGTCCTCTTTTCCGTTTCCAGCAACCCTCTGTCCCTTCTGTGCTGCCTCCTGTGCTCAGCCTCTCGCAGGCCCGACGCAGCGCCCTTTGTTTGCAGAGCTCCCTCGGCCTCGCTCCTCGCGGGAACGAGCTTGTCTCTGCTTCTCCTACGCTGATCTCATCCCACACCTCCACCCACCCCAGGCGCTGTGGTCCCGTCTGCCCCCGTCTTTGCCTGGTCCGTCCTGCCTTCTGGTGCATCTGCCGTCCGGCCCGCCGTGGCCTCCCCTGCGACCTGCTGCTCTCCTCCAGGTCCTCCGTTCCTGCCCACGTGCCTCCCTTGCCCTGCAGATTCGGTCCTGCCATCCTGCCATCCTGCCATCCTGCCATCCTGCCCAGAGACCTCCTCCATGCTGGGGACCTCCGCAGCGCCCCTGCCATCTCTGCAGACCTGCGGCAGCAGCACCCTCCCCTGCTGGCAGCGCCCTTGAGCGAAGACGACGGCGCGGGTAACTGCTCAGCTCTGTTCAGGGGGACTCGCGGCAAGCCCCCGGTGAAGCCGTTCACCACGGGACGCCTGTTTCTCCCGCTCATGCGAGAGCTTCACACACGCACACACGTCGTACGCACGTATTTCACACAGACATGCACGTCACACATGTTGTAAACTGCTGAAACGGGAGGCCAGTGGCGACGTTTGTGACCACTGGAGGGGCACCTTCCCAAGTTATGCTTGTACTGTGCTTGCAGCAGCACCGGGGCTGAGCGATTTCTCATTCTGCGTGCACTTGGGCACGGGCTGGTGACAACCGCGTACAGCCGTTGCTGAGAACATCGTGCTTGTCGGGCCGTCACAACGACACGCACACTCGGAGCTCTCTGGGTCAAGCTAGCACGCTCCCAGGGGACATGGGACAGGACATCAGACATTGAGAAGGAGGACCCGTAGCTAGGATTTCGGACGTTCACTAAGCGGCTGTGCACGCCAGTAATTCCTCCCCGACAGCAGCAGTCTTGCCCCAGTGGCAGAGCGGGGACAGCCCGCTAGGGCCCCCGTGGGTTTCTCCGTCAGACCGTGCTTTTGCCGCTCCAGGGTTTGTAAAGCTGGTGTGGTAGAGTCGCTGTGCTCCGCGCCCACGTGACTCTCCCCGCCTCCCGTGACCTCACGGTGCGCAGACCCCTCGGCTGGGCGGCCCTGTCCCTCGCTGCTTCCTCCCGCACTGCGTCTTCGCCGGCTCCCCTGCGTTGCGAGCGAGCCAGGCACGGAGCCTTTTGTGCGGGCTGTGTCTGCAGATGCTCTGTGGGGATGAGAGAATGGGGCCCACGGTCGGGAAGCACGGGTGTCGGCACAGTCTGGGTTAAGTCAATACTCAGTGCATACGCCCTGGCGCTTTCCAAGGACTGCGTTTAACAAATCTGGGGTGGTTTTGTGGTTCTTTTGGAAAGGCCTCTCTAAAGCGGGACACGTCCGCATTGCTTTGTGTGTTTAAGCTGTAGCGCGGAGGTCACCTCAGGGGTTTGGGGAGTGTTGCACATGTAGCCCCTATCTCTGTGCCCTGGAAACTCAACCCCAGGCTGACAGGGACATCTCGACACCTGCTTCAGCCCACACTTGGCTGCAGCTTTGTCCCAAGTGTTTGCGAGAGGATCCAAATCTCTGCGGGGTGCGGGGGGCCTCGGACCCATCTGTCTTGAACACTGTCCGAATTCTGAAAAGCCCCATCCTCATTCTGTCAACAGGATTAAAGTGGGAGCTCTTGTCTCCTACACACACGTTCGTCCCCCGGATGAACGCACGAGGCGTTGGGGTGTGGATCTTGCACAAGGGAGGCACGTTGGCTGCTCTGACGGGAATTTCTTGCCGACATCGCCTTTCTCAGCCATCAGTGAATCAGCACACGTTCTTCCTTCGTACTTTGGGGAAGACGATGGGTCTGTCTTATTAGCTACAGACCTCGGAGCACAGCTAGAGGGTGTGTGGGTTGTTTTTATCTTTTTCCACCATGATTTATAAAATCCGTAAGTAAGTATTTTGGATCAGCCTTACCTGTGCACTCGGAGGCTCAGCCCTGGACGAGTCCCTCCTAGGCAGTCCTCACCGCTGCTGTGGGCGGCTACCACACACGGAGTCAGTGGAAGCAGCCCTGGGCTTTATCTCTGGGTTCCCCAGGTCAGGATTCGGGCTGTGGTGTCCCAGCTTCCCTGCTCCAGCACTCGGGTGTGGCGTCAGGACCTACCGGGCCGCGCTGCTCTCCAGAGGCTGCGGAAGAGCCCGTGTCGCAGGCCATCAGGTCGTGAGTCGCCAGAATCCAGTTCCTTGCGGGGTAGGACCATGGTCCGCCTTCCCGGTTGGCTGTCCCTGGCGCTGTGCCCTCCGGTCCTGCAGGCCTCCTCTGATCCTGTCTCCCAGAACTTAGGAGGAAGCTGCTTCGAACCCTTCCTACCCTCGAAGTCTCTGTCTCTGTCTCTGCAGCGTCCGCCCCACTCCAGCCAGAGAACATGTGCAGCTTTTCCGGGAGCACCTGATCCGATTAGGAACCCCCCCACCCCACCCCCGCCGCCTTCCGTCTGGGACACCCGCCCTGCCTGGAGGTCCATGACCTGAATCCCACCCACAAAGCCCCTTCACCCCATGAGGGACCGCCGTCCCAGGTTCTGGTCAGTGAGGCGTGGACATCTTGGGGCCCCGTGCTGCCCACTTCCGTGCTTGCTCCCCGTTTCAGTTTCCCCCACTTACAGAATGCACAGAAGACGGTCATGGTGTGTTCAAATGACATGTGCTGCAGGAGTCAAGCTGCTCCAGGCCACCCCGCCCGGGGCTCCCTTCCTGGGACCCTTCTCCGCTGGTTCTCCACCGTCAGCCAGGGGTTCGGATTCTCATTCTTCAGGATCCTGTTGCTGACCCGCAGCGACTCCCCCCGGGTCCTGGGGTGCCCTGGTCGGGAGGAGGCTGGTGCCACACTCAGAGACCTGCGTCCCACACATGCCGGCACTCACTCGGTGGGGACGCTGTGTCTGCTGTGGGTCAGAGCTCCTCACTGCCGCTCCGTTTCTAAACGGAGAGAGTGTGCTGCACACTGACGAGATTGAAGTCTCCGGCATAAACCCACGGGTTTATAAATCCAAGCGTGCTTCCTCCTCCGTACTCCCCGGGCTGAGCGGGAAAGCCGGCGGACTGTACGGCGTCGGCTGGCTGCCGTCCCAGAAGAGAAGACCCGAGTACGGTTCTGAGATCACGCATAGGACTCTGGACAGGGATTGGGTTCCGCTCAGAATCTTAGCAACCAATTACAACGCACATTCCATCTGCAAACCCCAAGAAGAGCCTCGGAAACGCGGGGCCTGTCCTTAATACTCCTGAGAGAAGCTCCAAGCCCGTTGGGACCCACGACCCCTTCCGCACTGTTCCCCACCCGGCTTCAGGGCTCCGGCGCCCTCTCCACAGCATTCCCTGGCTCTGCCCGGCAGTGCCCCTTTCCCATCACCCCGCTGCCAGGGGCCAGGACACCATTCTTGTCCTGCTCGCACGCTCCTTGTCCCAGCGTGTCTCCTGAATCGTTGAGTCCAGACGGGAAGAGAGATGCCCGTCTGCATCCCAAGAGGTGATGTTTGCGTTCCCCTTGTCTAAAGGAAGACGATGGTGGACGGGACACCCTCCTGGTGACCTGACCTTGTGTCCCCTTGGCACATTTTCTCCCGGACACTCTGCAGAGCCCACAGCTGACCAGGCAGGGGAGGGAAGGGCAGGGGTCCCAGGGCGCTTTACCTTTTTACTCACTTTCATGTCTGATGTGATGCCGACAGAACCGCAGTGTTGCAGCCCTGCAGACATGGACAGGGAAAGTTGGTGTCTGTTCTATTTATTGTGAGCCCCTTAAGGGATTTTGGAAGGAAAGTGGAGGACGTCTACGGAAACAAGATGAATGTATCTGTGTCAACAGGACTTCTGCCGCAGCATAGCGTATGTCGTGGAAAACTAAACTTCCCCCCCCCAATACTTCTCCCTAAAACGTCTAGGGGACGTTCAGCGCCTTCCTCTGAAAACAAGCTTCTACCTTGGGGGAGCTCCGTAAGCAACGCTGACTCAACAGACTGAAGCACAAGCAGGACCTCCAGAGTCATGGCTATGCTCCTTGTCCGTCACAGACCCACAGTCCACCCTGGAGCCCACGGAATCTGCTTTCTGGAGACAATCTCCCTGGACAGGTGCATTGCAGAGCATTCTGGAAACCCTGCCCATGATGACATGCTACTGGACAGCTTAGAATCAAACATGAGCACGGGGCTCGGTAGACAAGACGAGGCGGTCGCACGCCTCCCCTGAGAACCAGCACGCCCTCCTTTCTGGTCTGCAAGGGCGCGGCGTGAAAACAGCTCCCCTCCCGTAAGTGGGCGTCTCGGGAGTGTGAGGGCAGGAGCCTCCACAGACCTTCATGAGCACCGCAGCGTAGGTCCGTTCATGGAGCTTCCCTGGCTGGGAAGCAGGTGGCTGGGTCGGCCGCAATGGGCAGGGACCCAGACACCTGAAGCTGCCGCGTGAGGGGCCGGGACACGCGCACCTCCCGTGTGACAGCGCTGCCCTCCCCTGGCTTGGGGACAGAGAGGTGAAGGCCCTCGATGCCCAGTGACCTACGGCGGCTCTCCCTGTGCACAGACCACGTTCTCTGTCCTTGCCAGCCTCTCCTGCACAGGAGCTTTGGAGATGGCTTAGAAAACACCCGTCCTCAGGGCAGCAAAGACACTCTACTCGCCCGTGACCATTCCATGTGCCTGAGCCTCTGCAGCCGGCCCTCGCTGAGACAGCCCAGCGTGGCTGTGCCTTTGCTCTTCTGGGGACGCGGGGAGCTGGGCCACGGAGGAAACCCATATTCCCTTTGCCCTGACACATCTCAAGGCAGTTCTTCCATGAAGAAAGCAGTCGTCGACCGTTACATACAAGTTAATGCTCTACATGTGGTGTTAGACTCCGCATACCGGGCAGCCTGGACGATGGACATGTATGCTCTCGTGGTCCCGCAGGACACGGGGAGCCCAACGTTAGGGTGCCTGTGCGGTTGGTTTGCACCCTCACGTGCCTTTGTCCTGCCGTGGCTTTTCCTCAGACCGTGGGAGTGCGGAGCAGAGCAGTCTCGCTCCTCCTCTTCTGTGAGGACTCCAGGCCTGTCTGACTGCCCCCCCCAACCCTGCGCCAGGGCCCATTTAACCTGAAAATCCCCCTAAACACCCTATGTCCACAAACACAGTCACACCGTGGGAGTTGGTGTTCAGCGTGGATTTGGGGGGAGCTCAGTTCTGCCTGTGCATCACACGTGTAGGGGTAGTAATTACGTTCATGGATAGTCTCCGCGGGGACGATGTCCTAGCTGAGCTCCTAACACACCAACTGACAGGGACCTCGGGTCACACCAGTGTACCAGGAGTGTCGTGCGGAACGCTGGGGAAGGCCGGTTTGATTTTGCACATTTACGTGCATGCGTAAAGTTGGGAGAGGAACAGAAGGGTTGTGTTGACTGTCCGGAAACTGCCAAGACATGTTTTATGAATCTTTCAAATCCTCAGTGCCTTTGAGAGCTTTGTCGGGCTTCTCCATGGCTCCTGACCAATTTGGTGGACACAGAATCTATATTATTAAAGGAACATTGGACAAAGGTTTCTGAGCTCTGTGCAAGTCCCTTGCTCAGCAGCTGATTTGCATGGAAATGCCTTAAAATGCACTCAGAGCCCCACAATGTAGTTTTCGTGAATAAAATGAGGCAGAATTTCCCAGGAAGCCTCCCACACGTGCCAACGACCACCCAGTTGTTAAATCCTACACTCCTTCAAAGGCTTTTCCTGAAAGGAATAGGGATCTGTTTAGTGGGGCCATTCGTTCATGGACGTAGCTTGGGACTCCAGAGGATTTGGTTGTGAATATGTTTATGTCACTGCCAGTTTTGTTCTTTGATTTCCAGACCAGAATTAACTCAGGAAGACAGTAGCCCTGCGACGTGCAAGGTACTTGTTACTTTACCAAAGCACATGTCGGGGGTGTCGAAGTCAGACATGGTTCCATAGGGGAACACAGCACAGCTAGGAGCTGGGATCTACAACTGCAGGTAGGGGGATGGGTGCATAGTCAGTAGGGAGGTAGGTAAGTCAACAAATTGATGATAGTTAGCACAGGGAGGGAGAGAGGGAGGGACGGATAGATAGATGACGGATGGATGGATGGATGATGGATGGAGGGATGGATGCATAGCTAGATGGATGGATGGATGGAGGGAGGGAGGGGTAGACAGATGATGGATAGATAGAGGGACGGATAGATACGTAGATGATGGATGGAGGGAGGGATGGATGGATGGATGGTGGGTGGAGGATGGAAAGAATGGATGGAGAGATAGATGGTTGGATAGATGGGTAGATAGATGATAAATGGATAGAGGGAGGGAGGGAGGGATGGATGTATGAATGGTTGGATGGATGCATGGATGGATGGATGCATGCATGGTTGGATGGATGCATGGATGGATGGATGGATGCATGGATGGATGGTTGGATGGATGCATGGATCATGGATGGATGGATGCATGGATGGATGGAGGAAGGGAGGGGTAGACATGATGGATGGATAGAGGGAGGGATAGATAGGCTGATGATGGATGGAGGAAGGGATGGATGGATGGATGGTGGGTGGAGAGTGGAAAGAATGGATGGAGAGATAGATGGTTGGATAGATGGGTAAGATAGATGATGGATGGATGGATGGATGGATAGGTGATGGAAGGATGGATAGGTACCAGACAGATGGATGGATAGATGGAGTGAGGGATAGGTAGGTAGATGGTGGAGGGAGGGATGAATAGATGATGGATAGATGGACGGAGGGATAGGTAGATGATGGAGGGATGAGGGGGAAGGAGGAATGGATGGATAGATGTCCGATGGTTGGATAGATGATGGATGGAAGGACAGATGCATAGGTAGATAGATGGAGTAAGGGAGGGAGGAGTAGACAGATGATGGATAGATAGAGGAAGGGATAGATAAGTAGATGATAGGTGGAGGGAGAGATGGATGGATGGATGGTGGGTGGAGGGTGGAAAGAATGGATGGAGAGATAGATGGTTGGATAGATGGGTAGATAGATGATGGAAGGATGATGGAGGGATAGGTAGGTAGATGGTGGAGGCAGGGATGAATGGATGATGGATAGATGGACGGAGGGATAGGTAGATGATGGAGGGATGAGGGGAAGGAGGAATGGATGGATAGATGTCTGGTGGTTCGATAGATGATGGATGGAAGGAGGGTGGGGTGACATGATGGATGGTGGGAGGACAGGAGAGGAGTGGATGGATAGATGGCTGATGGTTGGATAGATGGACAGATGCTGGATGGAGGGAGGGAGGTGTGACAGATGATGGAGGCAGGAAGGCAGAGAAGGACGCATAGATGGGTAGATGCTGGATGGAGGGAGGGATGGACAGATGGTAGATGGAGGCAGGAAGGGAGGGAGGAATGGGTGGATAGATAGGCGGCCAGAGGTTGGATAGATGGGTAGACAGATGATGGGTGGAGGGATGGATACATAGATGACGGAGGGAGGAAGGCAGGGAGGAATGGGTGCATAGACAGCTCACGGATGGAGGCATGGCGGGTTGGGGGGGACGGACGGGTCGATAGGCATGAATGCACGGCTGGATGCGCAGACGGCGGTGTGTACGGACAAACAGTACAAACGGAAGTCCTGATTAATACGCGCGAGCTTCTGTCACTTTGATCTTGCTTAAAGGTTTATGATTTAACGGGAGCCCTGACGAAGGGTATCCAGACGCGTCCTCACAGTACCGTGGTATGTACCCTCATGCGCCGTCTGACCAGAATGTGGAGATGAATACAACCAACCTTCGCTATGACTCCTGCCAACGGAAAACCCCTCAGAAATGAAGCTTACGGCCTCCGTCGCAATTTGATGTCTCACGGTGTAAGACCCGAACTTGGTATGACGAAATGAACGCAGAGCATTACATCTGCAAAAACCGATGCCCAGTTTTCCCTTAGAGACCGTGGTTTAGTCAGCTCTGCTTCCAGGGGTTAGAGTCTGACCATCCCTGCTGAGCCGTGACGGGCACGCCCGCGTGAGTGCTTCACGGGTGCACACGGGCAACCCCAGATCGTCATCGGAGCATTTGGGGAGTGAACCTGAAGTGAGTTCCTCTCCGACTTTGCTCCACCAAGAACGGAGAAGCCCTCTGTTCCCTCGAGACCATGTAGTCACGGGTGAAATGTGTGCCGGTTCCTTAAAAGGCACCGTGGTGACTGCTGGAAACCCAGGATTAGACACCGCATGAACCCTTTAGTCAGTCTGGGCACTTCTGTCCCGTGGGAACATGGGGCCGGAGTTGAAGACCGGCCCTTGTCCAGTCGTTCCCCTCCCTCTGGGGCCCCTGCCAGCCTGTCCTCGCTCTGCGGACCTGAGCTGGTGAGGACACATGACCAGAGGGCACAGTGTGGACACGGACTCCCTCCTGACCCAAAGGCACAGTGTGGGGGGCTGAGCAGGAAGCATGACCCTGGCGTCACAGCAGAGGGGTAAATGGACAGGACACCGCTGGGTGGCTGTCCCTCCCTCCGGATCAGAGTCATCTAGCCCTGCTCCGGTCCCTCGTGGCTCCTGAGCTTACCTTACAGAAGCCGAGGGCTGCTGCGGCCCAGTCTCTCCCCGTCGCTCATCGCCGTCACGGCGGGGCACCTGGCCACACAGGCTCCTTCTCTGCCGAACCTGTCACAAAACCAAGCTGCCTTCCACCGAGACAGTGGCCCCCGCGCCCACCGGGTCAGAAAGGTTGGAACGACCTTTGCTTCCTGTCCCACGCCTCCTTTTGCTGAAGTATTTGCAGAATCCCATGCATTTCCGTGCATCCCACCGAGGTCTCACAAGAGCGTCTCACGCCGGACCAGCGCGTCCCAGGATGGCATGTCATGGTTAGACGGTGTCTGTCTTTCAAGGACTCAAGCGCAAGGACCCGGGGACGTCCCGGCTGCTGCTGTGGACCAGGCGGCGAGGAGACGCGCACGGACGCCGCAGTCCGGGCTCTGGTCCGTGCACACGTGTGCAGACGAGTGCTTTCGGTACATCTGGGCCGGGAGCCCCTGAAACGCTTCACCTCCCGGATACTTGCAGGCGTCCCTCCTTGTGAATCCAGCCCCTCAGGCTACCCTGGAATTAAGCCCGTCTCCAGCTGTGGAGACAGAATTCGGATTAACTTTCACCGTCAGCGTGCACCATGACAAGAACACGACATCCTGCAGACCCGGGCTCGGGTCTTAATGTCTGCCACCTGTGTGCCTGTGTGAATGCTCGTTTCCTCCCAAACTTCCTGTGGCTCAGAGCCCTTCCCTGTAACACAGACAGGGCCGGGTCACCCGCTGGGCTCCAGCCCCGCAGCCCCTTGGTCGCACTGTGTCCTGGGCTGGGACGGCTCCAGCGTCTCTGTTGAACCAGTGGGAGGTCAGCAGATGCTCACCGTGGGCCAGGCGGGGACACCCTGAGAAGCCAGGACACTCCAGCCCCCCCACCTCACAACCAGGGGCCGTCCCTGTCCCGTGAACATGGGCCAGAGGACGGTGTTCCCCTGCCCTGCAGCTTCCTCGAGGTGGTGGGAGCGTGTCCTGGAGAGCCCACCGCCTGTGGCCCGCTATCAAAAATCACACGTTAATCACAGCACGCCCCACACGCGTCCACACAGGTGCACACGTGACTCTCATGCCGAGGGCCGGGAGGCGGGGTCAGCGACGGACAAAGGTGTCTGCTGCCCCAGCCCTCCTTCCTGCACGGAACCAAGTGCACGTAAATAGTTCACATTTTGCAGGTGGCTGTGGAGGGGTTTATGCCCCCGTGTCATGCGTCAGCGCGGGGTGGGAAGGGCCGGGTCAGAGCTCGGGGAACACACAGTCCTTCACAGAAGGACACGGAGCTCAGCAGGGTGAGACTCCCTGTCCGTGAGCCGGCGCGGCGGGCAGAAACCCCACGGAGACGTTTGGGTCTTTGACTAGACCCCCTTCTTCCTGCCGTGTGCGCGGGAGACGAGCGGTGCCGTCCTGGCTTCTCTTTCAGTGGCTTCGTCACCGTCGAGGGCTGCGATGCACAGAGTCGATCGGGCACGGTTCGGACTTCGGCTGTCGGGTTTCGGTAGGGAGATGCGCTACGCTAGGACTGTTCGTGGGGCTGCGTCCGTGTCCCGGACCGCGGGTGCTCGGCGCCTTTCCAGCCACAGCGTTGCGCCGCTGCAGGACGCCACACCGCAGCCCGGGTCCCCGGCTTTGCCCCGCGCGCTCCGGCGTGGCAGGGCTGCCGCGCTTGTGCACAGGGACAGCGTTGCACGCGGCCTGTCCGTGGTGCGGTCTGTTCCGCCACTTCCCGCCGCGCACCCCGCCCTTCTGCTCCTCTTCGTGTCTCGGACGCCCCGCGCGCTCGCGTGCGCATTGCAGCCCTCACGGGTCGGTCCCAGGGCGCGTGTGCGCGGTGCCGTCGGCCGCTGGTGCGGACGCGTTGCGAATGGGAAACACACCGGCTCGATGGGCGCACGTGAGGAGTCGGCTGACCTCCGGAGAGGGTTGCCGGGTGCTGTGCGCCGCGGCCCTAAATGCCCGTGGGGTCCGGCGCGTCCCTCTCGGTCCCTCGCGGCCCGTGCTGGTGTGCGGTGGGCGCGTCCGGAAGGAGCGCTCCGCTGTGCACGCCCTCCGCCGAGTGCCGGGCCCTCGTTTCGGCGACTGCCGGGGTCTCTGAGGCTCCGCGTCTCTCCCATGACCCTTGGCAGGGGCCGCACAAGGCAAACAAAAGCTGCTTTTCATGACCTCCGCCGAGCACCGTTGTCCCGATGGACGGACGCACAGACCCTCCTCCTCTCTTCCCGCTGACCTTCCGCTGGTGCCGGCACGAAGTGCCAGACCCTCGTGGAACGTGGGGCGTCCGTCCATTCCCCGGAGCCCCTGGACGTGTAAGTGCCCCTCGTGGTCCCACCTGCGGCAGTGGAGGACGCGGAGAGTGCGGTGCCGACCCTGTGTAAGGACGCGCGCCTGCAAGTGCCCCTAAGAGCCCATGTCTGAGGCCAGATGAAGAACGAAGGTGCCCGTTCTAAAGAGACCCAGTCCCGCTCCATGGACATCATTGACTCCGGGTGGACGCCCACAGCTTGGAAAAGAGCCCGCGCGCCTTCCTAAGTTCTCAGAACGAAGGCAGAGGATCAGAGCGCACCGTTTCTCCGAATCTGCGTTGTTTTCAGAGCTCAGAGGCCCACTCCCTGGACAGACCGGCCTCCAATGAGCACAGCCCGCTGCTGGCCCTCAGCTGTCCCTGCCATGCGTCCGGCCCTCACCTCGGCCTCACAGGGGAGGCGGCTCAGGGCTCGTAGCCCAGGCAGCGGGAAAGGGGAGGAAGAGAAAAGGAAAGGGTCCGTGTTCTGCCCCTGACCTCTCCACCACGAAAGAACTCCACTGTGTCTCTGTTTGAGCATCCGGGAATGTCTGTGGGTTTGCACTTTTATCTGAGTGTGTGTGTGTGTTACTCGCGTGCCTGAGTGTCCGTTTCTGTGTGCGTATGTGAATGTGTGTGTGTGTCTGAGTGTGCTCACTTGTGCCAGAGTGCCGGCGTCTTCTGTGTGCGAGTGTGATGTGTGCACGTGTGAGTGAGTGTGAACGTGTATGTGTTTGCCAGGGACCTGCGGGCCCCAGGGCAGGCAGAACTTGCCGTGCTGCACCGCACCCGGAGCGGCGTCCCTGAGCCTCGCTGGGTCCGTGGGTGCCGCTGCCCACCCATGACAGAGTTCTCGTGACGAAAGGAAGGGAACAGGGCTCGGGAAGGTCAAAAGCTGTAACCTGGGCGTCTCCTGGCAGTTGGGGGTCATCCGTGGACAGTAGAGGAATAACGGGTGAGCTTCTCCCAGCTGTGACCGCAGCCCCTTTACGCGTGTCGGGTCCCTACAGAGAAGAACCTTCACTGACAGAATCAGTGCGGCTGTTTCCAGACACGGAGGGAACTTGCTGGGTTCCTGTCTGCCCTGGACGCAGAGTGACGTAGGACAACAGGCTTATCTCCCCACGCACGGACTCAGGCTCTCTCGGTTGGAGAGTTTCGGGGCATTATTCCCGGGATGGTACATTTCAGAGCTTCCTGATAACCACAGTGCCCAGAAACCCGCTTGTAGATGTGGATGTCTGACGGGGTGGCAGTGTCGGGGGTTTACTAGGGTGGGTTTGCGTGGTAAGCCGAAGGAGATCCCGCTCCTGGGAGCTGGTCTGGGTGCTGGAGGTCGTCGCCTTGTGCACACACAGGCCAGGCTTTCGCTCAGACACCTTAACCACTCACTTTCCACGCTGCGGTTCCTAAACCGTCTGAGGTCTGGAGTGACTTCATGTTGAAAACATGTGCCCCCCCCTTACTCACACACTTGACTCTTGTGGTCTGAGTATCCCATTATTGGTGGCACAGATTTGTACGATTCCAAGAGGACACAAACCTTCCATCCCGTCTTGCCACCCAGCTACACCACGAGGGGCGAGCGCCCTGTTGGCAGTGACGAAACACTGTCCCCCGTATCGTCGGGCCTGTGGGAAGCCTGCGGGACAGTGTGTCCGACTTCGTCTCGGTGTCCATGTACACTGCGGCAGCACCAGCGAGCACGTCCGTCATAGAAATCGTGAGAACCTAGTCTAGCTGCCTGGTTCCGGGAAAGGCCGTCTCAACTTTGTCTCTCTTCCTACCCCACAGTGCCTCGTGTTTGAAGATGCTCCCAACGGTGTGGATGCGGCCCTCGCAGCCGGCATGCAGGTGGTCATGGTTCCGGATCGGAACCTGCAGCGACACCTGACGTCCAAGGCCACCCTGGTGCTGGATTCCCTGCAGGACTTCCAGCCCGAGCTGTTCGGTTTGCCGCCCTACGCGTGAGCGGCCCGGCCTGCCTCCCGGCCGCACGGCGCCCACTCGGCTGAACCCTGGCACTCAGGAGATCGCCACGTGACCGGTCCTTCCAGCCCGTGAACTCGACCTTCTATCCCACGTGGCCTCGGCATGGTGGACCCGCACTGACAAGCCACGTCCAGCTGAGAGACAGCACAGCAGACACAGCCCAGGACAGGGACCGAAACGCTCATTTCCATAATCATACACCCTGGGGGGTGACCGTACGGTGTCGTGGCCTCGCACTGGTCATGTAAGAGTCCCCTACGGCCAGGACACACGCTTGCGTGACCGTGCTCGTGCGTGTGTGTGTACGTGTGCCTGCGTATGTACACGTACTTACACGAATCCACGTATATGTAAAATACATCCTTTTCCAAGACAAAACTAAATCCTCTCTGTGTTCCTTTCTTTTCCTTTTCAGTTTTTCGAAACCCTGGCTGGAAAATGTAAAGTAGATGTGTATGCTTACACATATGTGCGTGTATATGTAGTGCGTAGGTACATATACGTTACGTTTATATTCTTCCTTTACAACGTCGCTTTTTAAAGTGTGGGTCTTAATGTGCCATAGCAGCTGACAGAGGGAGATCATCACTGCGTTTCATTTGCAGTCTGAGTGGAAATGCCGTGTCGTGGACGAACACTGAGAAGTCCTTCTCCTTATTAGCAAAATTGACCATCTTTTGTGCCCTCAAGACTTCTCGGTGGACCTCTGCTCAGAGGCCATGCCCCTACAACCTCTCGATGGACCTCTGCTCAGAGGCTGTGCTTTCAGAACCTCTCGGTGGACCTCCACTCAGAGGCCGTGCCCCTAGAACCTCTCGGTGGACCTCTGCTCAGAGGCTGTGCCCTCAGAACCTCTCGGTGGACCTCCGCTCAGAGGCCGTGCCCCTAGAACCTCTCTGTGGACCTCCGCTCAGAGGCCGTGCCTTCAGAATCTCTCGATGGACCTCTGCTCAGAGGCTGTGCCCCTAGAACCTCTTGGTGGGCCTCCTCTCAGAGGCTGTGCGCTCAGAACCTCTCGGTGGACCTCTGCTCAGAGGCCGTGCCCTCAGAACCTCTCGGTGGACCTCCACTCAGAGGCCGTGCCCCTAGAACCTCTCAGTGGACCTCTGCTCAGTGGCCGTGCCCCTAGAACCTCTCAGTGGACCTTCGCTCAGAGGCCGTGCCCCCTAGAACCTCTTGGTGGACCTCCGCTCATAGGCCGTGCCCCCTAGAACCTCTTGGTGGACCTCCACTCAGAGGCCGTGCCCCTAGAACCTCTCAGTGGACCTCTGCTCAGTGGCCATGCCCCTAGAACCTCTTGGTGGACCTCCGCTCATAGGCCGTGCCCCCTAGAACCTCTTGGTGGACCTCCACTCAGAGGCCGTGCCCCTAGAACCTCTCAGTGGACCTCTGCTCAGTGGCCATGCTCCTAGAACCTCTCAGTGGACCTCCGCTCAGAGGCCGTGCCCCCTAGAACCTCTTGGTGGACCTCCGCTCATAGGCTGTGCCCCCTAGAACCTCTTGGTGGACCTCCACTCAGAGGCCGTGCCCTCAGAATCTCTCAGTGGACCTCTGCTCAGAGGCCATGCCCCTAGAACCTCTCGGTGGACCTCCACTCAGAGGCCGTAGTCTCTTAACCTCTTGGTGGAAATCTGCTCAGAGGCTGTGTCCTCAGAACCTCTTGGTGGACCTCTGCTCAGAGGCCGTGCCCCTAGAACCTCTCGGTGGACCTCTGTTCAGAGGCCGTGCCCCTAGAACCTCTCGGTAGACCTCCGCTCAGAGGCCGTGCCCCTAGAACCTCTCGGTAGACCTCCGCTCAGAGGCCGTGCCCTCTGAACCTCTCGGTGGACCTCTGCTCAGAGGCTGTGCCCTCAGAACCTCTCGGTGGACCTCCGCTCAGAGGCCATGCCCCTAGAACCTCTCGGTGGACCTCCACTCAGAGGCCGTAGTCTCTTAACCTCTTGGTGGAAATCTGCTCAGAGGCTGTGTCCTCAGAACCTCTCGGTGGACCTCTGCTCAGAGGCCGTGTCCTCAGAGCCTCTCGGTGGACCTCCACTCAGAGGTCCATTCTGCACTGTGCTGTCGGTAGTTTATTTTCAGTAGGAAGATAACTATGGGCTGTATCTTACCTTCACCTAGGTGCATGTGCACATTTGAGGATACGGTTTCTATCTCACAAAAAACCATCCCCATCCCCCTCCTCGAAAAACAGACGGTTGTCTAACATAGCCTTTGATCCAAATATAATTTGAATTCAGAATACATACTTAATGTGACCAAGAGCCTTATTAGCACATCTCTGGGATCGTTTACTTGACAATGTTACACTTTGGCACTGAACCCCTTTTTTTACTAGATTTACTCGACCTTTTGTAGTGGGAATGATGAGAAAGGCATTAGAATATGGGAATAGCTTTCCCTTGGAGCACCTGCCAGCTGATGTGTCATTGTCAATGGAGCTAATTTCCAACTAGGAGTGGTAGCAAAGTCATGGTAATGGATCCAGATGTGCCCAGTGTTGGTTCTCTGCTGATGGTTCCTCTGGCAGTTGATCAGTTTTATATCTGTTCAGCAAATTCATTTCGGCATTATTGATTGTCAGAGTATGCATCTGTTTTCAGTTCCCCCTCAGACCCACTGTAACATCTTACCGGGTCCCTCACCAGTTAATTGAGTTGAATAAAATCTTTGACATCAGTTCATGTTATGTATGGGAGTTTGATTTTACCTTCTTCTTAAAAAAATTATCCTTCAACAAACGTACAACCCACGTGTGACTCTGTGACCTGTTTTTTGTTTTTTTTTTTTTTAAAAAGCCAAACAGCACTCGCACCGTAAAATATCGTAAGGGAAACATGAGTGTCTTCGTGTGCAGCAAACAAAAGATCTTTGTGAAATGAGCACTTGTTGGATTCGATATCCCCTTCTTCCAAAATATGTCTGTTTTCTAATCCTTAAGCCGTTTTGCATAAAGAACAGAAAGCGCTCTCATGATTCTCTCAGACACGTAGCTGTAGATAGATTGGTGCACGCTTTCCCGTAGGGTAAATTTGATCTCAAGAACGTGGTTCTCTTGTTGTTACAACTGAGGCGAAACGCTTATTTTTTTGAACAAAGGAAAGTACTGGCGGTTAGCCAAGGTTCATGTGGTCTTTCTTATTCTTCTACATTAGCCTCGTTGCCCCACTGCCTCTTTGTGATGACCTCCCGCTAGCAGCCCATCCATTTCACAGAGGATGAATAAGAATGCCAATCTAGACCACGATGACTCCCGTCAAGGCAGTTTGGACTGTCGCTCTACTTTCTCCCTGCATAAAAAGTGTGCTTTCTCGGGGACATGCAGGGATGAGTGGTGGATGCTCGGTGTTGCCCTAGCGGGCAGCTAGCGTGTGCCCATCTCCTCCACCTCCTCCGGAAGCATTTGGTATTGACAACAGCCCCTGAGATGTGGTACAGTCAGTCTCTTCTTAATTCCTCTTCAGTGAAACATGCACAATTTTAAGAATGTACCAATGACTCCGTACGAGGATTTTTCCACCCGATACTCCCTCTGTTGGAGTTCAGTGAGCTAACAGGGAGAGGGGAGGTCTGGAAGACCCCTGCTTTATCCCGAGGAGACCTGCCTTGTCAAGACATACGGATCGTCTCTGTCCTGCAAACAGCAGTCCGTGATTAGCTACTGAGGTTCCTGTTCCTTTGATTATATTGATCGGACTCTTAAGTTGGCCATGCTCTGGATGGTGTTACTGATTTTTGAAAACAAATTTTTACATCATAACCCAGTTTTTATCATAACAGATACATGCATTAACTCCTCTGCTTTATGCCGTGTGCCCACTCCTATTCCACAGGATACAATCCCAACCCCTTTGGCCTCACATGGCGGCTTTCTGACCCAAGTCTATCCCCGGCAAAACAAAGGATTTCAGATTACATAGAATTAAGTTCAGATCCCAGCTGCACCACTAAAACATTGTGTGGCTTCGTCTTGCTTCATGTCGACCTCAGATTCCCGACCTGTGAAATGCAGGTCATGCCCACTCTTGGGGTGTTGGTCTGAAGAACGGACTGACCTCACACGTGGGCTGAGAGTCCTGCACACAGAAGGGATCGTTTCACGAGTGGCACTTGACTGTCATGGTTACAGGGCACGTGGTACTCTCCAGTAGTTTCCGTGGTTTGGAGATACCTGGTTTACAGAGGACCTGAAAACCAGATCTTCAGGACACCCAGAACGATTCTGGCTCCCTCTGACTCTCTTTCATAGTATCTTGTGCACATCCATGAGCACTTGTATGTCCTCCATTAGCCACAGGATATGTTTACTGGTTGTACCGTTTCATCAGAAAAAGTCCTCTGTTAATGCAGAACCAAGTAAGACCCTATCTGAGGGTATTAACACGTCTGCAGGGGGGGTGGTAGGCTCGCACCCAGATCATTGTGTGGCCTCACCTGGTTTGATTGACCCTTAAATCAACCAACGTTTTCTCTGCATCTTTTGACCCACGTGGTCTCCAAAGGACTAAATAGGTACTTTTCTCTTCCCGGTTCTGCACAGAACAGCAGGTGCCTGACACAAACTTGTTCTGGAGACTGTCAGACTATCCCATTAGTATTAAGGCATTGCATGAAAGCATTGCTTTTTGTGGATGCAAACCCACGATTGCTGAATTCTACATGTGTCTCTCCAGCATTGCATATGAAATGAGTATTTTACATTAAACTACTGGCAGTTATGTACCACAATGTTGATGATGTATTTCTCTAGGGCATAAAAATCTTAAAGAACTATTTGAATATCCTAATGTTCTCTGGTTTCTTCACAAGCATGAGGCCTTGGAAACATGCCATAAATACATCAACTTACAAAAATCCTTGTCAAAGAGATAGGGAATTCATATGTTTCACAAAGTCACTGAAAACGGCATATTTTCAAAATCCACTCTAGGAAAGAGAGGGTACGCATTCGATACTCAAAGTCTTACTAAGTTATGGGTAGATATTTAACTAAACCGTCGTTACTTTTCTGAAAGTCATGTCCGTTCCATAGTTGGTGGTGAAAAGCACATTCCATGGAAAAGTCAGACACAAAGAAGGAAATCCAACTTCTGAGTAAACTTGTATCATTGTTCTAGAAATCCCAGTCAACGAATAGCCACGTCGGGTGTTTACATGGGTTTGTTTGACGATGACGCATTATCCCAGTTATTGGTCTAAACATGTCTGTCTCGTGACTTTTTAAGGGTGTCTTTACGGGATATTGAATTGTGGTTTGTAATTGTAATTTCCTCTTCCCCTTCAAAGATAGTTTCTGTTATCTGACATCATTTTGACTGAATCACCTATGTCTGAAAGCCATCTGTCTCCTTCGTTCTGCTGCTGCCAAGATTTCGGCCTTCCGCGCAATGGCTTGCTTTGTTTTGATCTTGTGCGAACGCCATACATCTCCCTGACTCTGGGCCTTGCCTTAAATATCACAAAACTTCTCCGTCATCACCCAGGCTCGCCTCTTGGGATCCCTTCCGTGGATCCAAAGACAGAGGGCGAAGTCTTGGCAGTGCCTGTCGTCAGTGAGTCATGCCCAAGCCTGGGTTGTGCCACCAGGGAGTGAGCTCAGGGACCACAACACAGCTTGAGAGAGCTGGCAGGATAGGTGAGGAACCAGTGCCAGCTGGGCCTTAGGAATGACTAGGAATCAGAACACACACACACCTAAACAGGATTGGGATTCTAACGGAGCCCAGAGGCCAGGTACGGTGAGAGCAGCCAGGAGAAGTCAGCCACCCAGAGTCAAGTGTATCAGTTGTCAGGATTCCAGAGAACCAAGACAGCCAAGAGCCAGGAATCTACAGATACCTTGGACAGAGCACCAGCAGAGCCCGTGTCCCTGGAGGGAACGCTTTCTTCCTTTCTTCACCTCTGCTCTGTGGGTACATGCCCTGCGTCTTCTCTGACGGCATACCCAAGATCCTCTGGGGCCCTGTAGAAAAGCACTTACCTTGAGAAGAAAGGCAGAGAGCCAGACAGTTGCTGAAAGATGGAAAAACCCTTGGAAAACATTTTAATTAAGATCAACTATTCACATATGCAGATCCCTTGAAAATTGCAAAACACTCAATGTCTGCATAACCAGGTCATCTAGCATTTGTGGAGAGGGCTCATATGAGCTGGCACTTTTTACTGATGCACGTAGGTCCTTGCCCTCTGGTTTGTTCTTTCTGTTCTGGTGTGCTCCGTGAGGGGGCTGAGTCTGCGCCCAGCTTCCCCTCTGTGACGTCTAAAGAAAACCACTTGGTATTTAGAGTCACAAAAGGATGTTTGAGGTCCTGTGGTCACCTTCCTGGTGTAGACCCGGCCCACAGGGGTGCTGCTGGGGAGCAGTGGATCCTACATTTAAATAGCCATCTCCTCACACTCAGGCCGCACAGAGCCCCTGCCTGCCTTAGCTGCACTAGCCAATTTTATCAAGAAAAATCCTTTTCTTTCAACAAGCTTGAGATGCCCTCTCATTGGGGGAATGTTAAAGGTCTTGGGACGCCACCGCTGTCCACACAGGAGACAGCTCCCTCATGACTGTGGCCTTTGGTAATCTCAACCTACCTCCGGAGAACCCTGTGAAATGTCCTCCTTGAGGGCTCTCTCTCTGCAAGTTCTTCTCGGGCCCGTGTGTGGCGAGCCATGTGCTCTCTGCTGATGTCCTTACCGACACATGGTCACATGGATGAAGCACGTGTGCCCCTTCAAGACCGGAACCGCGTCAACAGAGTTGGCAGGTGTTTCCAGCCACACGGGTGGCCTCTGAAACTCGTCCCTTCCGCACACTCCCAGTTCCTCAGGAATGGCGTGCGGTTATTCCTATGGAGGGTGTCGGTAAGGCCTCTCAAGGATGAAGACCAGGGCTTTGCACCCATCCCTCCCCTCCCCGCCTATTTCCAACACCAGTTCTACTTCTCTACCTTGATTTCTTTCCTCCAAACCGCTATGGTCAAATGGCCCATCCCACCACCACCACCACCACCACCACCACCACCACCACCTCCACCACTACCACCACCTCACCACGTCCAGGGAGAGCTTCCCATCAGGATGATGGAAGTCAGCTTTGGGCCTCTTGCCTGCATCATTCCCAGGGTCCCTCGGATGGCCCCTGAGACAGGCAGATCATGGTGACGGTGTCTCCTGATCTGCGTGCTGTCTACACCTTCATGTTTATGAGGACACTCACCTGCCTTTCTCCAGCCAGAACCTCCTTGAAGGAACAGCTCAACATGTATCCCACGAGTTTGAGGGGAGAGGAAAAAGTGCCTCCAATTCCCCTGTTTTGGTTCCCATCGGTAAGTGAGATGGATGTGGCCCCCACCAACGTGTCCTCCGGTGTAGGAGACACAGTAAGGAGCCACATCCAGGAGACCGTAAATTGTCTCTCACACTGCAGAGTGAGAGCGGGATCTGAGAACAGCGGCGGGTCCCTAATTTCATACGGGGGCTTGCCGCATCAAGGTGGGGGGGGTGGCTCGTACCAGTAGCGGCACCGAGCACCTAGCCAGCTTCTAACAAAGAATAGCAAATATCGTCCATACAACCCCGCGATCTACTCCTAGGTGTCTGCCTCAGAGAAAGGACAACGTGTGCCCACACGGAAACTTGGTACACGAGTGTTCATAGCGTCATTTTTTTGTAACCGCCAAAGGAGGCAAGTCCAGCAGCCATCAGAGAAGGTCTTGGTTGAAGTTGCCTCTTTGATGAAGTCCCACAGATTCCAATGTTGTTGGCACTTTTCACCAACACCCACAAACTGTTCTAATCAGCTTGTATAAAAGCGTCTTCCTGTATTTCTAAGCAGTCATGTAATTTGGACAGAGGATCGATGAAGATCTCCTCCACGGGGCAGTCAGAGTGGGCCCAGTGCATCAACAGACTCGGTCCGTTTTCACATACAATCCATGTGCACTTTTAAATGTCCTTTGCAGGCTTAGCCGTGCGTGATGTTGCCGAGAAGAACAGACAGGTCATGGGAAGAAGGAGCTCAACTCAGTGCGTGCTTCCTATTATCTTCCCGTTGTCATTTGGTTCTGAAACTTGGCAAGATACGGCGATACCCAGCGTGGAGGCATCTGCGTACCTGTTGGAGAGCCTCGGTCGTAATCAGTAGAAGGTGCCCCGTGTAAACAGATGGGAGGGCATTGGTGGGGTGACTCCTAGGAGAAGCCTAAGGAGCATTTCATCAAAGGGGAGGTCAACCTTCCATTGTTGGTAAAAGACCGGGGCAGAGGTCAGACGTGGGGTTTGGTTATCTGTCCTCGGGCTGATCAGCCTGAGGGACTGGTGGGAGTCAGAAGCAGAATGCAGGAGAGTGACGTGAAGCAGAGGCCCCCAACGGAGACTACAGGGAGCGAAGAAATGGGGCTGTCCATACAGGGCACGGGGAATCCAGGTGGGAATGCTCTACATTTGGGGGAGTTTGGAGCTTCTCAGCTCCCAATGGTGCAGATTCTCGTGAAGGAACCTTAGCTTTATCCTAAAGGGAATGAGGAGCCATCCGAGATGCACATACCTTCTATTCCTCTTTCAAGACATGAGCCCTCCAGGACACAGGGCAGGAGAGAGGAGGCTGAGTCTAGCCTGGCAGAGACGAGGCACACAGGAGAGAACGCGCCATGAGTCATGGTGGCATTTTCTCCTCAAATCCACTTAATCCCACAGATCCAACACAGGCCACCAACGACACTTCTGTCCCACGGCCGCGCTCCCGAGCTCTTGAGACGGCGCTCAGCAGCAGCGGTGTGTGTTCACAGCTCCGCCGAGGAAGCAGCCGCACACTCGCCCAACCGAAGCCCCCTCAAATACTTCCCACCTCCCCGTTCTCACTTTCAGCACTGGCAGGAGCTCATTCCCGCTCTCCAGGGCTCAGCACTCCACGCAAGATTCCGTGCCGACAGCATCCAACCCCCTTGTGAAAATGCAAATGCCCCTAAGCAAGTGGGTCCCCTCTAACCTTCTTCATCAGGCTGCTTCCTCCTCATTCTTGGCTGAGAACGGCTCACCACAGAGCTTCAGATGTTGGTGCCGTTGCGGGGAGAGTGAAGGACTTTGCAGTAGGAGGCTTGGAAGCAGAGAAGTCGGTTTGAGTGGGCACTTCCTGGGGTGCTGGAGAGGTTGAGGGGAACAGAAGTCTGGCTGGGAAAGCGGAGAAGTGGGAAGCCACAAGGTAGGGGAGGGACACAGGCAGGGCACCCACCATCTCGCTAGCGCTAGCTCCTCGGATTTCATCGTTGGGTGCAGGAGGTAAGGGGGCACGTAGGGGCGCGTCGTTAGGAAACGTTCATCCGAGCTGCCCGGGGCCTTTCCTGAACATCAGAGGCGCCTCGTAACGGTCTTTGTAGTCTAGCCGTGCATGCCTGCTGCTGTTTGTTCAAGCACTCACTTTTCCTGGAAAGCTCAGAGCCTGCTCTCTCCTTTGAAAACTCAGCAAAGCTCCCATCGTGGGCAGCACCGACACAGCAAGACCAGGTTCCGAGATGTGAGAGAGCCTTTTCGTGGGCTTGTGTCCCAGGGCACAGTTTCTATTTCTGTCCGAGCCATGGGCTCAACGGTGGACATAGACTGGGTTGGCGTGTTGTGTCCTGAACCGTGTCTTACAGCAGGCTCCACGCTCTGGGGTGGCCTAGAGGCCCAGAACTGGGGCTCTAGAGAGGGGGGTGGTTCCACACTGGCTCAGTGTTCCTGGAAAGGACAGATAGGGCTGATTCTGCAGACCCGTGCACACGGGTAAGGTTGTTACACAAAGAGCGGGCAGTCGTTGCCACGAGATCGCCTCCAGGCTGAGTGTGCAATCTCATCTGGACAAAATATGAAGATGGGAGATGTCCATGTGATGTTCTTGCTGGCCTGCAACCGTGTCCCTGCCTGTGAATTTCAGAGGCACTGCACGGACAGAAAGAAATCTCCATATAGCTTTTAGGATTGGAATGGTTGGTCTTCCCAGTCTTTTTTCTGCCTGACTCAGAGTTATCCAAAGTGCTTGGCATCCATTGAAAAGGAAAACCTGTGATTCCTGGGGTACAGGACCCAGGTCACCATCCATGGGCTGCTTTGGAAAGCCTTCTTACCTCATGTTTCCATCATGCCCTAGGACAGGAAGTAGGGGTAGTTATTAAGAAAACAAACGAAACAACAGGAGGCATTCTTTGCCCAGAGCAGACTGTGGGTTTGGGTTTAGCAAAGGGACCAGAAATCAGGAGGTGTCACATAGCCTACTCTGTACTCTACTCCTCTGTAATGAAGATAAGGTCATCGGAGCAACATTCACACTCAGACACTCATGGTGACCCCAGATAAGTTGCTGTCAGGCTGGAGAAGACTGGGCATGTGCAGTTAAAAAAACCCCAAGACACAGCCTGGAACCCAAGCTGCCCATCCTACTGCTCCTTCTGTGCGTTCCCCCAGGTACCAACATGGACGAAGTCGTCCATACGGACATCCCCTCCTTCCAACATGAGAAACAAAACCTCTTTAAAATGTGGTAGCCAACCAGAAACCATGTAAAAGATGCTGGACACCTGGGGGGCTCTGTCGATTGAATGTCCACCTTTGGCTCAGGTCATGATCTCAGGGTCCTGAGATGGAGCCCCACATCCGACTGTCTGCTAAGTAGGGAACTTGCTTTCTTCCCTCTCTGCCTGCTCCTCTGCCTACCTATGATTTCTCTCTGTGTCAAATAAATAAATAAATAAAATTAAAAAAAAAAAAAAAAGACAATGAAAAGTGAGTAGAACCAAGACAGAAAGAGAGAAAGACACAGACACAGAGACAGAGGGACAGAAAGATAGAACAAATGGAACATGAGTAAAACTGGTCCCCTGCCGGTATGAAGCATGAGGAAAACAGGAAAAGAATTCAAATATAGGATTCAAGGTAACATTTTCTGGAATACATGGAAATTTGAATCTGCCATAAAAAAATAAAATTGCACAGTGAAACGCAAGTCTCTGGTTACATAGATGAATGAACAGACATTCTTGTAAATTAATGGCATTTTAGGTTTTGGAAAGAATTCATTGGAAATCTGGGGAGAAAATCTAGGAATTCTTATCGTGTCACGTGTCAGACACGAGGTCCTAAAAGACAGTGGAATGATGTACGGAAAATCCCCAAAGGGAGAAGACGAAGTCCAACCACCTCATAAAACCGTCTGTAAGTTTTAAAGGGTCCCACGGTGTGCCAACACACACCCGTTCAGGGAAGTTTCTGAAGACAACAGGCAGGGAGAGAGGTCGAATCCTCCGCAGCCAAGAGCAGCCGTGGGAGAGATTTCCCCGCAAACGTGAAGGTTGCATTCGAGCGTGGAGCGGCCAGAAGCCTGTGCAAATGATGGTCACGGATATGGAAAGGATCCCAGCAACCATGCCTCGACTAAGAGAATCATGGACCAACTATCAAATAATCAAATAATCATATTTGTTATTTAAAAAAAGTTAAAAAAAGAAATCATACCAGCAGGTGCACTTGGAAGCGAGAACAAGATGTACGCAAAGTGAGATGCTGGTTTTTCTCATTTTTCCATCCAAACATTGTTTTAAAACTCACATCAAACAAAAAAATATATATAAGCATATTTAAGTGGATACAGGTAACCTCCAAATCTAAAGGAAGACTAACAGTCTTTCAATTTATTGTTTTAATCTTAAAAAAAAAAATATATATATATATGTATATACATATATATATATATTTTTTTTTTTTTTAAGAGAGAGAGTTGCTAGCTCATGCACACGAGTGGGATGGTAGAGGCACAGAAGGTCGTAGGGGGTAGAGAGAGAATCTCAAGCAGGTCCATGCCCAGTGTGAAGCCTGGTGGGGGACTCCATGACCCAACCCTGAGATCATGACCTGAGCCAACATCAAGGGTCACGTGCTGAATCGACTGACCCACCCAGGCACCCCTATTCTCCCAAAATTGTTTAAAGGAAAATCCAGTAGTTCAAACCAAATATATACCATGCTTATTCACGTTTTAGAAATAATTGCATAAGGACCTATGATACCGTAAAACTAGTTTTTCGAGACTATGCGTATCACCTCAAAATAAGAATAGTGACGCATGTCATCCATTCTCGAGCAAATATATATTGTGTAGAAAAGCTTCAGTAGGTTTCATGTGAATACAGTGAACAGCACCGTATTCCTTCTGCCCCGAAGAGTTTGGACCTTACTTGGTAGACAAGGAAGAACCTGGGGAGGGTTTTCAGCTGCTAATGAGTAAAATCCAACTATTACAAAGATTAGTTTGCATAGAAGATTCTGGAAACCCAATGATGTTGATTCCACATACCATCCTGCTTCCTGAACCTACGTGAAAAGTTCTGGTCAAGTGGCGTAAGGTCTCTTGGAGAAGCCCTGGGATGTCTATGGCGTCGTGACCAAAACGTCGTCTGTAAATGGGGAGAAGCGTTTCTGAGCATGAGTTCGTTGCCACTGAAGACCCATCATAAAGAGCTGAGGAATTTGTTCAAAAATCAACGGTCTTTGTATTTTTAAATGAAAAAAACAGTAAACGTACAGTGTCCTATTAGTTTCAGGAATACAATATAGTGATTCCATGATTCTCTACATCCCTCAGTGCTCATCATGACCCATGTGCTCTAAATCCCCTTCACATATTCCCCCCGTCCCCCACCCCCCTGCCCGCTGGTGACCATCAGTGTGTTCTCTAGAGTTAAGACTGTTTCTCATTTCTCTCTTTTTTCCCTTGTTCCTTTGTTTCGTTAAATGCCTCGTATGAGCGAAATCGTGGTATTAGTCTTTCTCTGATTTATTTCACTTTGTATGATCAACGGACAATCCATTTTGTTGTATATGGGAAGATATTGTTCTTTTTTATCGCTGAGTAATATCCTGACACACACACACACACGCACACACAGACACACACACACCCCTTTATTCATTCATCTATTGATGGAATCTTGGGTTGCTTCCATATCTTGGCTGTAGTAAATACTGCTACAGTAAACATCACGGTCCATATATCTTCTCAAACTACTGTTTTTGTATTCTTGGGGTAAACACCCAATAATGGAATTGCTGGAACATAGGGTCATTCTAATTTTAATTTTTTGAGGAACCTCCATACTGTTTTCCGCTGCGGCTGTACCAGTCTGCATCCCCACCAACAGTGCATGACTGTTCCTATTACTCCACATCCTCGCCAACACTTGTTGTCTCTCGGGTGTGTGATTTTAGCCATTCTGACAGATGTGAGATGATACCTCATTGGGGTTTTGATTTGCATTTTCCTGGGTGATTAATAGTGTTGACCATCTTCTCATGTACCTGTTGACCAGCTGTATATCTTCTTTGGATAAATATCCATTTGTGGCTTCTGCCTATTCTTTTTCTTTTTCTGCTCATTTCTAATAGGATCATATGTTGGTTTTTTACTTTTCAGTTGTATAAATTCTTTATGTATGTTGCATACTAACCCTCTGTTGGATATGCCGTTTGCGGATATCTTCTCCCATTCAGTAAGCATTTCTTTAATTTTGTGGACTGTTTCCTTTGCTGTGCAGAAACTTTTTATTTTGAGTGTATTTTTGAGCATGGTATCAGAAAGTGGTCCAGTTTCATTCTTTTGCATGTAGCTTGTCCACTTTCCCCAATGACACCATAAATATTACCTCAAGATAAGACAGAAACTGTCTTTTTCCCATTGTGTCTTTTTCCCTCCTTGATCATGGATTAACTGACTACATAATCATGCATTTATTTCTGGGCTATTTTGTTCTATTGATCTATATGACTGTTTTTGTGCTACTACCATACTGTTTGGATCACAAGAGTTTTGCAGTAATCTTGAAATCTGGGATTGTGATGCCTCCAGTTCTGTTGTTTTCCAAACTGCTGTTGCTATTCAGGGTTTTTTGGGGTTCCATACAAATTTTAGAATTATTTCTTCTGGTCTGTGAAAAATTCTGTTGGTATGTTGAGAGGGTTTGCACTAACTCTGTAGATCACTTGGGATACTATGGACATTTTAGCCCAATGTGTCCTTCCAATCATGAGCGTGGAATATCTTTCCATTTGCTTGTGATGTCTTCAATTTCTTTCAGTAGTGTTTTATAGCTTTTATGTCCCTTTGTGCTACTTTATTATTAGTGAATGGAAATGCCACAGATCTCTTTTCTTTCTTTTAAATTTTTTCTTTTTTTTGAGAGAGAGAGAGAGAATGAGGAGGGGAGGGCCAGGAGGAGAGAGAAAGACTCTCAAGCCGAGTCCCTTCTGAGCATGGAGGCCACTGCAGGGCTTGGTCTCATGACCCTGAGATCATGACCTGAGCCGAAATCAAGAGTTAGACACTGAACCCACGGTGCCACCCAGGAGTCCCACAGTGCTGCAGATTTCTGTATATTGATTTTTTATTCTGTGACTTCACTGGATTCATTTCTCAGTTCTAGTAGGTTTTTTTTTTTTTTTTTTTTTTTTTTTTTTGTGGAGTCTCTATATTAGTATCATGTCATCTGCAAGGAGTGAAAGTTTGACTACGTCCTTACCAACTTGGATGCCTTTTATTTCTTTTTGTTGTCTGATTGCTATGGCCATGACATCCAGTACTATGTTAAATAACAATAGTGAGAGTGGACCTCCTTGTCTTACTCCTGATCTTGGGGAAAAAGCTCTCAGTTTTTCACCATTGACGAGGATATTAGCTGTGGATTTTTCATCTATGGCATTTATTATGTTGAGGCACATTCCCTCTAAACTTGGTTTGTTGAGGGTTTTTATCATGAATGCAGGTTGTATTTTGTGAAAGGCTTTTTCTGGATCTAGGGAATGATCATATGATTTTTATCATTTCTCTTCTTGATGTGATGAATCACATTGATTGATTAGTTCATGCATGCTGAATCACACTTGCATCCTGGGAATAAATCCCACTTGATTGTGGTGAATGATTTTTTTAATATATTGTTAGGTTCGCTTTGTTTATATTTTGTTCATGATTTTTGCATCTACATTCATCCAAGATACTGGCCGGTCGTTCTCTTTTTTCTGTAGTGTCTTTATCTGGTTTTGGTATTAGAGTAATGTTGGCGTCATAGACTAAATACAGAAGTCTCTCATCTTCCTATATTTTTTAGAATAGTTTGAGAAGAATAAGTATTAACTCTTCTTAAATAGTTGGTAGAATTCACTTGTGATGCCATCAGGTCCTGGACTTATTTTTGTTGGGATTTTTTGACGACGGATTCAATCTTATTGCTGATAATCAGTCTGTTCAAACTTTGTTTCTTCTTGATTCAGCTTTAGGAAGTTATATGTTTTTAGGAATTTCTTCTAGGCAGTCCAATTTGTTGGCATATTGTTTTTCATAATATGCTTTTATAATCCTTTGTGGTTTTGTGGTCTTGGTTGTTTTTTCTCCTCTTTCATTTCTGATTTTGTTTGAGTTCTCCCACCTTCCTTCCCTCTCTCCATCTCTCTCGCAGTGAGTCCGATGGAAGCCTTATCAGTCTTGCATATTTTTCAAAGAACTGGTTCCTGGTTTCATTTATCTGCTCTGTTGCTTTTCTCGTTTCTATTTCATTTACTTCTGTTCTAATCTTTATTATCTCCTTCCTTCTAATGTTTTGGGCTTTTGTTTATTCTCCTTTTTCTAGGTCCTTTGAGTGTAAGGTCAGGTTGTTAGGTGGTTTAGTTGAGTTTTGGGGGGGAGTTGGGGTTTTTTGTTTTTGTTTTGCTTCTTGCAGTCAACCTGTATTGCTATAATCTTTCCTCTTAGAATAGCTTTTGCTGCACCCCAAAGATTTTGGGCCATTGCTTTTTCACTTTCATTTATATACGTGTATTTTTTATTTCCTCTTTTGTTACTTGGCTGACTGATTCATTGTTTAGTAACATGTTATGTATCTCCCATGTACTTGCATTCTTTACAGATTTTTCTTATGGTTGACCTTTGGTTTCCTAGGATTGTTTCCAAAAGATACAGGATAAGATTTAAACCTTTTTGAATTTTTTGAGACTTGCTTTATGCCTTATTATGTGATCTGTTTCAGAGAATGTTCCATGTACACTAGAAAAGAATGTGTATTGCACCGTTTTGGGATGGAATGTTCTGAATATATCTGTTAGGCCCATCTGATCCAGTGTGTCATTCAAAACCGCTCTTTCCTTGTTCATTTTCTGCTTGGATGATCTATTCATTGATGTCAGTGGGGCGGTAAAGTCCCCTCCTATTATTATATTACTATCGATTTCTTCCTTTATGTTTGTTAATAGCTGCTTTATGTGTTTGGGTGCTCCCATGGTGGGCACCTAGATCTTTACAATTGTTATATCTTACTGTCGGGTTGTTTCCTTTAGGATTATGTAGTCCTAATAGACTTTAGAACATTTTTAGAAGTTTCAGGTTTATAGAAAAACTGCTGAGAGTACTGATAGCCTCATATATGTCCGCCCTCACAGTTTCCCCTCTTATTAACATCTTGTGTTACTTTGGTGCATATGATGTGGCAATATTTTCATGTTATTATTAACCAAGCCCATAGTCTTTATTAGGGCTCACTGTTGGTGTTGTACCTTCGATGAGTTTTGACAAATGGATAGTGAATGTGTCTACCATTGTAGTATCAGATAGAATAGTTCCACTGTCCTAAAAACCCAGTGTCCAGTGTTCTGTCTCTTCATCCAGCCCTCCAACATAATGCCTGGTAAGCAGAGTTCTTGGTTGTTTGGTTGGTTGGCTGTTGAGTTTTGTTTTTTACTGTCTTGATAGTTTTGCCTTTTTCAAAATGTCATAGAGTTGGGATGTACAGCTTGTAGCCTTTTCAGATTGCCGTCTTTCACTTAGCAGTATGCTTTTAAGGTTTTGAGGATTTTAAGAACAAAATAAACATTAGGGTTAAAGACTGAGAACAATCAGGAATTGTATGTTACCTTAAATTGGGGTCATTGAGTCTTCCTAACATTGAACACTAAAGCACTTGCTTTTAAGCAATATTGATGAATGTCAATCATTTACACTTAATGCCAGCCTCATTGGAAACATGCATTGTATGTACGTTCAAATGTATTTTTCATGCACTCGTGCAAGTGTTATGTGCTCATACACCCCTGCCTGAAAGGAACTTACCACTTTTTTTTTTCATTTTTTAATTACAAATAGTAGGTCATGTATGCACAAGTTTTTATTTGAAGAAGAGGGAAAATATATATGCCAAAGAATTTTTGATGGCAATCAAAACATGATGGTGGTGTATTAAAAGGTTTCATACACTACATTTTATGTGCATTAATATTCAGTCTTTTATTTTCAATATATTTAATTGGGACATTTATCTGAATGGCTTTCAATTGTGAGTTTACATGATCTTAAGGAGGTTTGCATCCCTTAATTGAAACTATCAAATGCACAAGGAACAAAAAAAAAAAAAAAGAAAAACCCAGCTGGACATCGCGGGTTTCATAAGCTGCAGAGTGTCAGCCCATTGGACATGAGCTGTTTCCTTTTGTTTGAGCTGTTCTGGAGCCCTGCATCCAGAAACTTGATTTTGAATATCAAAAATAAGGGCATGGAGATGATGGACCAGAACTATAATTTTTACAGTTTTGCATAGCAGTGTGTATGTGTATCTACATTTGTTTATTTGCATAAACTGAAACTAGCGGACATAGCCACCTAACTGTACAACCGTCATTGGTCCCAGATCTCTAAGAAATGTATGTCTACATAGTCTGGGCTAGAAATGACATTCTTTTCTCTTTCGAATACATTTTCTAGAAACAGTTGCATGACAATGATGTCTTTAGGGTACTACTGAAAAATCTCCAAGTAGAAATTCAAACTTCTCATGCAAAAAAATGTGACACAGGTGAATCTGGAAAATGTTTTCATGCTGCTAAGTGGCTTGATAACACCACTCCTTATTGGTGGGGAAGGTTCAATTTCACGTTACATGGTACTTGACTCTACGTGGGTAAAACACTGCTCACATGTACTATGGGAGGAAGAGAGAGATCAGAAGTGGGGCTGGCTTCCTGCCTGGTTGCTTAGTAGCTCGGTACTGTCCAAGGGATACAGGATTTTCCTTTTCCCCCGGTGCCCTCACATTTTTGGGTTCCCCTAAAGGTTAGGATGGCTGAGGCAGCTGTAGGACACACTGTTTCCTTATTCCCTCCAGGAGGAGAAAAGGGAAACTTCAGGTCTTTCCATCAGTCTGATTGACTCACGTGAAGACATGTGGCCCTCTGTGTCAGGAGTACAGCGGTGGGTCCAGGGATATGCACAGATTAGCCTTCAGTCACTAGAATCCTCGTCAGGAGTTCAAGATGTGTGCAGTCACTGTTGAGTCTCAAGGGCTACTTGTGGGAATGAGGATGGTTTGAACAACTGGGGTTCTGATCAGAGGCAGGAAGGGGAGATGGGATGGTGGATAGTGACTAGGCCGTTTCCATCTCCTGCTCTCCCCTATAAGGATGCACAGCAGACTGATCTGATGGCATGGTCACTCTAGTCCTTGTCCTCAGTGGGCAGCCCAGTGCCATATTGCCTGTTCAGAGTGGTGTATGGAATGTGAGTTGTGTACGTGATTGCATTGGCTTGAACACCATACCCTTCGTGAATGGTGACCAGTGCAGCTGGTGAGGTTATAGCAGTAGTAGTACAGATCAGAACCCAAAGATGGCCAGATGCCCCCCACCTCTGGTGCTGCTAACTGCAGCTGGTCTGTACTTCCCTGTAGGGGATTTAGGAGACAATCAGCCGTAGGAACTTACCCTATTGTGACCCCAGGAAGCAACAGGGACACTAATGAGAACAGAGGAAAGAGTTCAGGAGTCACAGGATAAATGAGAGACGTGAGTTCCAACATTTGTCCATGCTCCTCTGCAGCCTCCACCTCCACTAGTCAGATCACTTTACAGATGAACAGCTCCTCCTGTCTTCCCATATGCTACGTTGGAAAGAATCCGTGTGGTTTCCACCCTGCTCACAACTCACAACCCATGGCTTCTTATCCTAGTCCCCCATCTCTTACTCACATAATGCCAACTTCTCAGCACCCCCAAAAGAGGTATAAAGGTTACATGTAAGTGCACAGCTATCCCAGTTCTGGTATCTGGAAGCCATTGCAGCACACCAGCTTGAACACGCGCAGACTTTGATCCTTTCGATCTCATTTTATTAAAATCTTTTTTAAAGATTTTATTTCTTTGAGAGAGAGAGAGAGAGAGAGTGAGAGAGAGCATGAGCAGGAGTCAGGGAGAGGGAGAAGGAGACTCTGCTATGCAGGGAGCCCGATGCAGGGCTCGATCCCAGGACCCTGAGAGCATGACCTGAGCCGAAGGCAGATGCTTCACTGAGCCACCCAGGACCCCCAAGCTCATTTAGAAGAACAATTACTTCATTTAACGTAGGGTAAGATGTTTTGTTGCTTGCCATTTGGGAGGCTGGTAACTCCCCACCTGACGCAAACAAACAGACTCAATTGACAGTAACAACTAGATAAAAAGCTCTTGTTCTCTTTCTAACATTGATAGAGAAAAGAACAAGTTTCTCTGGGAAATTCCAACATGGTTTGTCTAGACCCAAACTGCATATAAAAAAGAACTGGAAATATTTTCTGCGGTGTAAAAATTGCATGTGTTCAGCCTCCGCTGAATGCCCGCATGCTTCTCCCTACCACCCCCGTAGCCCATGCTCCCATCCAATATCCCTCTTCTAGTCCCACTCCCACAAACCTGACCTTTGTTGGCTCCCATCCTTACTCACAAGCCTTGCATGGGCAGCACCATGTTTCATGCTCGCCGTGGGGTAGGGAATATCTCAGTGGGGTCACATCGCTTGTTTTCTAAGAGTGAGGAGAACACAGATGGAAGGGTGGTTGACAGCTTCATGTATTTTGGGTAACTCCTCTCCTTAGTAATGGGCAAAAGAAAGTTGAGATCTGAGCTCTAGCTGCCATACATTCACAGACATTCACAGGCACTAATAGATTCTGTTCCCCACCCTATTATTTTGTGCCTGGGAGGCACCCACTATCCTGGGAGCTTCCCATTACTTTATATCGTGTCTTTTCCATTCATCATTATTTAGGTGTCCCCTTACCTCAAAACAACATTATGGAACTGCTGCTAAAAATATGTTGAAATGGGCCAAATTGTGTTCCCCTACAAAGTTCGTATATTGAAGTTCTATGCCCTAAGATGTCAGAATGGGACTGTATTTGGAGACACGGTCTTTAAACTGGTGACTACGGTCAAGTCAGTTCATTAGTGTGGGCTCTAATCCAATCCCTATAAGAAGAGAAGATTAGGATTCAGACACACATCTAGAGGGATGACCCCATGAGGACATGGGGAGAGCATAGCATCTACACTCTGAGGAAAGAGGCCTCAGGAGAAGTGAAAATCTCCATTGTTGAAGCCCCCCCACATGGGATACTTTGTTATGACAGCTTGAGCAGCCTCTTACAGATACTTATGGAGTTGTTTCAGCCATGGCCAACCTGTACGTTGAAGGGTCTGTTCTTGCCCATTCCATGTGGTGGATGACAGAAGCTGAGTGCCATTCGGTCCTGTGACCACAGAGATAAGCACTGTTAACTCCCTTGCTGCCAGTTTCCTCCAGCAAACTGTATTTCTGTACTACCATTCTCCCTGACCTCCTGCCCTGACCCATACCTTTCTCCTCGCATCTGCACAGACTAGCTATTCCGGTGTCCTCTGTCCTGAATTCATTGTCTTGCTCCTGGGTAGTTTGAAACCTCTCGTTATTGTGACTAGTCAGAGCAATTTGACAAGAGGGTAAAAAAGCCAGCTTAAAAAAAAATTATGTATAGTACCTTGCCAATAATTTGAATCTTTTTGTGCCTGTTGAGATGTCATTCCTCAGTAACACACGTTTATGGATTTCACCTTGGACAAAGAGTGAGCTATAGATCCTCCTCCTTCGAAAGATGTATATAGTCCTCCCACTTTGCAAAGGAGGTGTGAAAAAGTTCTCTTAGGATAGGTAGACTCAGACAAATCAGCAACAATAATAGACGCCGACACCTGCATATATGGTTGTTTCTACAGCCGTGGTCTACTCAATCGATGGGAGGCAGAGCTGAGGCGAGAATCTTTGCAAGCTAAACACAGTACGTCACTCTGATGCATGGTTGGGGCAAGATGGATACCTGAGGGAATGCAGGAAGGGGTTTCCAGAAAACCAATGAAAACACAAAGTCAGTCTCCAGCTGGTAGACACTGGCAAGTTAATCAGGTTTTCCAAGGCTGGAAAGGTTTAGGTATCAAAATCCCCATTGTATAAGTAGAGTTCTAGGTCACAGCTCAATCCTAGAGGAGAGAGATTCTCAGGTTCCCATGTCAGGCACACGAGGAGTTCCCAACCTGGGCATCAGTGACACTTGGACAAGATCATTCTTTGTTGCACGGTGGGGGTGGGGGGCTGTCGTGTGCATGCTAGGATGTTGGGCAATATCCTTGGCCTCTGCTCACTACCAACAAGCCAGTTGTGCTCATCCCCAGGTGTGGAGACCAAAAATGTCTTCAGACATTCTCCAAAGTGAGCATGGAGGACTCCATCATCCACAATGAAGAAACACTGAGCTATCATGGAAGGAATGGATGCCATACAGAATCTCAGGACCATGGGCGAGACTAAGGAGCGTGTATCTGTACTGTGTCCGAGTCCCAAAATGTCATGATGGAGCTAGTTCCTGACCCTGTATTACAAGGGCTTGGGACCAGGCTTTGTGGGAAAGAACTGAATGAACAATGAATGATGTGCCAGTGAAACAAAGGGTAAGAGATGGTAGTATTTCTGCCCTCTGTTTGTCACTCCAGGACCCTGGCAGCTCAGGGAAGGCATGCTGTGACTCTCTGGGTCCCGGTTCATGGGTCCACTTTCCAATAGGACTTACCACCTTTTACTGTAAATAGGAGACACTGAGCCTATGGATGTTTCCCATTCCTTGTGCTGTCATGATCGATGCAGGGGCTAGTCTGGCCTGGGCAGGCTGCGTCCATTGGAAGGTCTAGCTGGACAAAAAAAATACAGACTTATGGTCCAGGGAGGTTATGTAGTATAGATCCCCCATTCAGTACAAAAAAAAAAACCCCAGTATGTTCTCTAAGACCCTAAAAACTTAAGGGGAACACTGACACACACTAGTTTAGAATGTCCCAGAAACATCTGCTCAGTGAGTTGTGCCTGGTCTATTCTGCCTTTCACATTTGACTAAAAGATATGCACCCCCCCCAATCATGTACACTGATATCTGATGATGTAAAACAATTAAGCAAAAGCATCTATTGGCTTACCTAAAAAATCTAAAGTTTTTATGGTCAAAAATGCTAAATCAATTCTGGAAGTTGACATAGTATATTTATCACTTGATGCCTAATGGTCTTTCTATGATGAATTGGCCTAAGTGCTGTGCACTGGAGAATTAGCACAAATTACCTTTTTAAATAAGGGGAAGGCTGAATTGACAAGCTTGTGTCCCCTGGGGTTTAAAGAAGCAGTTCTCTCTTAGAAGAGGACATTTTAAGTTTGGAAGACCTCTGAAAGCTGAGGGTTTATCCCAACCGCAGGACACCCATTCGCCAAGGAGTTAAGGATCAGGAGAGTCAGACCCAGATGGATAAAGTGATGTATCCAGAGAGTTGTCACTCCATCCCTGGGATGGTACCCTTGGCCGCCTCCCACAGTCACTTTTCATATCTCTGAATTTCATACATCAAACTCAGAGTCTGGCAGAACCTTGGCATACCTTTACAGTCGCTGAATAGTACATGAAAAATGTAGAGAGAAGCCTTGCTTAGAAAAGACTTCAGCTGTAAATAGAATTTTGGAAAAAGGAATTTCCAGTGAATGGCATTAATGTATAGAGCAGATGAAGGGAAACCTAGCAGCTAGCAGAGTGCATGGACCAGTGTGTAAGTGAGCCCTGAGTACACCCCAAAGATGAGGACAATCTCCCATGGGCTACTTATGGCTGATAAGGGGGGGAAAAAAACCACCAAGAGGGATAGTTATAATAGTCAGCCGAGCACTGCCCAGTGCATTCCTCTTTGGAGCAGGATCTGAAGTCATCCTAGTGAGTAACACCCCAGCAGTTGC